>NW_027492978.1:0-482355 GCF_021521415.1 Bidens hawaiensis | reverse complement strand
TATTGTCGGTGATTAGTTCCTTACTGTTTTGATTATGTGATGATGATGGCTACGACGATGTTGATGATGATCGTAGTGATTTTAGTTTCCATGCACATTTTCCTCTCTGGATTAATCGATCAATGCCTACTAATTTGAAGGTAATATAGTCTGCGTCTCAGTTCTTTGTTCTTGATTAAAGTTAATTTGATGATAATTTGGGTGAATTGAACTTATGTGTACAACATGCTAAGCTTGATAAAATATTTGTGTGGGATGTTAAGAAGACAGTGACAATTGTTGCGACAAGATAATGGACATTCTAGGGATACCTCTTCGCATATAATACTTTCAACTATGTTACAACGGATTACGGATACCTCTTAAGATTTGATAGATTAAAGGGTTTTGGGTTTTATTTTATATAGGCTTAATTGTGAAATTACGGATATTACCTACTTTTCTTTTGATGCGTCAATGATCATTATGATCTAGGTCACTTGAGTGTAGTTAGGATACTTTGAACAATCTTCTGCAATAAAAACTTGACTAGGGCGCACTAATTTTATATTAGGTAAGTGTAATAATATATGCTCAACATGATTAAGAACCATGGTTAATTAGAAAAGGATTATATAACTGCATTATTTAATTTTCAAAAGTAAAGCATTTGTAGAGTTTCGGTTTTGGTCAAATAGAAGGCAAAGTTTGACATGGTCTGTATAGTTGGATTATTGTTTTAAAAGTTTATGAGGTTTACACTATACAATACATAACAGAAAAAATAGGGACCTGAACTCGATTACCGAACCTGCATAAACATGCTCAATTAATGAACCCAAACAGAAGCAACCCAAAATCCGATTAAACAACACCCGAAAATTGAGCGACACAACCCAAAAAAAATGAAACCCGTGAAGAATACTGAGTTTCTTTTTACCTTTTTTTTATTTTAACCTGAATACCTGATTAGCCCATCATATATTGGGTCAATATATAGATAGAGTATCACCAACACAAAATCTCGCGATGTAACATGAAAAACCTGATATCAAAACCCGAGTGACAAACGTGAGTCTCTTTTTCTTCTTTTCTATTTTAACCAGCTGTCGTTTTTAACCAAGTGATTGCCTAAACCGACCGACACCCAAACCCAAACCTGAATAACGTAAGAATTAACTCATAACTTAATTTCTTGGTCTCTACTGCACTACATCGTGTAATAGGTAATAAAAATTCTCTGATATGTCAACAAATTAGAACTTACTTATGTCTTGGTCCCTACTGCACTACATCATGTGATAGGTATGATGACTTCAAGTGTTGTTTGTGTTTTCTTTTTTATTGTAGTTAGATGATCCTTTTCTCAATCAAGTGTCTACTACAGCAAGAAACAACTAATAAAGAAACAAAGCTAAGATAATATAAAAACAAATTTACTCACCATGCTACGGTGAAAAGCATAAAAAATTAGAATTTGTTTCATTAACATTAAAAAGAATATAAAAACATATGTATGAATGCTATAAACGTAGAAATGACTACCTGTCTTGGAATGGGTAATTGAGACAGAACCGAACCAAACCAAATAAGAAAACAAATGACTGGAAGTTGTTTTGGATCTCTTTCATACATTCTGAGACAAATCTGATAAGCTTTTTGATCAATAACCTTTTATCTATTCTCAGTTCTATTTTCTTACATATTCTTGTTCGCCATTTCGGATGACAGGGTCAAAACGGACATTTTCAGAAAGAATAAAATGCATAATGCATATTAATTGGGGTTACGTTTCGTTTGATTCTTTTAGACCTCTGTTTACGCGTGAGACAGCAATAACGCTTCGGATTTTAAAGCATCACCAAATGGATTTTCATGTTTTTTTTATCAAGAGGCTGTCATGACTAAAGTCAAGATTATTACTTGGTGCGGCATAATCGAAGGACATCAAGTGTGGATTCTCCACTCCATTGCAGCCATCTTAAAGACATCTCTGAAGCTAACATAACAGGTTGATTGTGTAACATGTTAAAAATTGATACTTTTAGTTCTTATCATCTATCACACACTATATATTTAGTTTTAGTTAATGGCTTAATGCTTATGTCTTATTTATTAAAGTCTCACTATTTAAACGTTCTCCGTGTGAGTAGCGAGCGTTATTTAGACACCCGAGAGTTCATTGATGTCGTTGGAGTTGCGCTCAAAGCAAATCAGAGATAAGTTTGTGTTTTCGGTTTTACAACCCGGTCTAATTACTAGTTTAAATAAATTTCGAATAAACTTTGACCGACATCCCGGGATCCCGTCTTATGTTTTGGTTATATGAAATCAGAACGATCTTATTTACATGTACATTCCAAATCCATTGTTTTATCTTTCGGTTATAAGAGCATCCCAGCTGCATCATGGTTTTTTCGATTGCTATATGAATGTTGATACAATGCTAATGAATTGAATCGAGTCAATACCAACCGGACTCCCGCCACAACGCGCGGATAATTATGCTAGTTATTGTTATATTTTAAATTTAGTTTGGGCTTAGTACCTTAAATGAATTATGGGTAAAAAAAAGTATTAGCCCCAACAACAACGATAATATTTGATATGATTCTTGTAGTTGCTTCCCTTAACATCATGTAAAAAAGAATACATTAAGGTCACGTGACATAAAGGATACACCAAATACATCGAACTTTTACAAATAAAATGATTATCATGCACCTAACTGTTATTGTAGATGCATTCAACTAATAGATAGATTTAAAAATTGAAGAACGATTGCGTGTTAGGGTTGCAACATAAACCAACTCAATAAATATAAGAAAAGTTATGTTGGGTATCTTGATGTATAATCGGTATATTACAAATCCCATATCCGTCTCAAAGCCGCAAAAATTTTCAAATCCAATCCTAAACGCTAATGGTATGGGTATTTCCCATCTCAATCGTGTCGGGGTTCTGAGTATTCCCATCGGGTTCGGGTTTCATTGTCATCCCTACTATTTGGTGTAATTCAATGATAAAAAACGATCTCATACGTTTGTAATTGCAGAAAAAGCTATGTAGCCCAAGTCCAGGTCCAAGCTCACAATCTCTTGCTTTGGAGTCAGTCGAAGGCCCACTGCGATAAAATACGGTTGGCACTATATTCAAAATTGATACCTTACGTTTTCAAGCCCAAGTCTTCACTCCCCTTTAGCTTACGAGCATTATTGAAATAATGAAATTATGAAACTTGGTTTATTATATATTATAACCATGTTAAATGGACACAATAAATTCGTTTTATCACATAACTAGTTATTTACCCGTTGCAACGGTAGTTGGAATCTATTTATGTACCCGCTGCATTGTAACAGTGTACTAATGTGGATTCGGTTGGTATGAGCTAAGTTCGTTAAGATACCGACACTATATTTAAAAAAGTTAACCTGCAAACACAGAATACAACAACGACGTATTATAACATGATAAAAAAAATAAACGTATTAAAAAGTACGTAATTGTAACAACAAAACACTTTTTCAGTAAAACCTGAGCGTTGCAACAATGAGCCACTGTGAATTTAGTCAATATTGATTACATTCGTTACGATAGTAGAATTAAACTAAAAATTAAACTTGTCTTAAAAAACGATTAACATATAAAAAAATTTAAAGGGGTGTTTGGAATTGCTTATTTTCATCAACTTATAACTTATAAACTTATTGAAAAGTAATAAGGTGTTTGAGATTGCTTATATTGTGAGAGAAAAAGTTCTATAAGTTACACTTTTGTAACTTATTAACTTAATGAGAAGTTATAAGGAGATAAAATAAGAAATCCCAAACACCCCCTAAGAGCATTCATATCCCATTCCATATATTTTTCCCTATAATTTAACTAAAAAACAAAATTCCATAAATTTATCTATCATGTTTCAAAATTCTATTCCCTATTCATATCCATAAATTAATTCTTTATTATTTTTTTTTCTTTTGTCTTGTTATATAGTAAATGGTGATTGGAGGATAGGTGATTTATTATATGGTATTGATCAAAATTGAGTCCATATATTTAGGGTTTTATCTTAGTTGTCATATAACTTATCCATGTAATAGGGATGGATTGGAGAGGTGAATTTAGTGGTTTTTTTTTTCATATTTACCCTAAATTATATGTGTTTAACAATTTTAGAGAATGAGTTGAGAATGCGTTAAAACAAGTTTCTATTCATATCACCCTAGTTGAACAAGTTAAACCGACAAAGGCTGCCCGAAAAAGGTTTTTCAATTCCAACGGTCTCATAATCCCCTCACAATAATAATAATAATAATAATAATAATAATATCGATCGCTCAACCTCTGCGTTGTGTGTATTTTAGGGTTTTGAATGATGTAATAATGTAGCGGCAGTGAATCAACGCCAGTTTCTCTTCCGATTGAACAACCCAAGGTATGCACCAACGAATTCTTATCTCTTCTCTTCAGTTATTATTATTATTATTATTATTGAAACCCTAGCTTTGGCGAATGAATCGTTGATTTCAAATCAGAGTTCTTCAGGTGTATGATTCTACTGTATGCTAATGTTTTGTATTGCTGTTTCCTCAATCATACATGTGGCTTAACTTAATTTAGAATTAAGCCTCCGTAGCGTAAACTAGTTGGAGATTTATGTTATTATATAAACTGAGTTAGGGATCTCTTGTATTCAGTTTAAGTTTTCTGCAAGTGTTGTTACGTGACATATTAACGACTTTTGAGTTTTATATCCATTCGGATTAAGCCTCCGCAAACTAGTTAGCTTTGTATAGGAGCTAGGCAATTAAGTTAAGTTAAGTATTGCTCTTCTGTTGATTTAGGTCATGTGTATGTTCTCTGGAAATAAATAACAACATATAATTAATTACTCTACCCTTGCTGTCTAGTGGCTTGTTGGGACCATAGTCACACGGATCGCGGTACGGTCCAGCACGCGGTTCGTGCATTCCAAAAATTTGGTACGAGTGGGGGTAGGTTCATTCGGAACGCCAATTCGGTACGTGGTACGGTGTACCACATAATTAGGTGTATCGTAACACATACAAAACAATTTATATAGATTTTTTGTAATATTTTTTATAAGTTTATAACATAAGTTAACTAAAGTTTAACTTCAAACAAACTTTAACATAAAAATAACATATATCTATTGTAAGGGTAAATTTTGATGAAAGGTAAATTTTGATGAAACTCTATTGTAAGGGTAAAAAAATGTAAATTTTAATTTTAAATAAGATTAAAAGTGAATTACCCTAATTCAAAATCCACCGCCGTTTTCCTTCTCCTCTCCAGCAGCCTCCAGTCTCCTTCTAAGCCTCCTCAATCAATAAAATACGGCAGTTTAAACGAGAATAAGATGAAAATAGTAGGATTCTTTCAACAATCGGGAACGCTCAATTTCCCCGTTCCAGATCGCGTTTCGGGTGGCGATTGGTACGACTTTGTACCCGTTTCCGGTACAGGCGATCCGGAACGAAGATCGTGGGGGGTGTCACATTTCCTGTGACTATGGTTGGGACAAATAGAGTAAGATATCTAGTTGGAGATTTATGTTCATCCTCATGCTATAAAGTAAGATACAGTTGAACTCAAATTGCAGTGCCTTGTGTGGCAAGTAACGCTAGGCTGTATAAACCGAGTTACGGATTTCTTACATCCAGTTTCTGGAAGTGTTGTGACAATGAGTTTTGAGTTTGATATTGATTCTTAACCAGATGTCTTTTTTTAATTGTTGGGGAGGCGTATGGAATGAACTAATTTGGAAAACACACTAAAAGTTTCAGCTCGTTAGGTCATTAAGAGTATTGATTGTTGCTAAATTTCAGGTATATACTAAGTATTGGACTACATATACTGTCTAGTGACTTTTTGGGACAAAGTTTTTTGTCTTTTATATGGATGTCTACTTTGTGTAAATAAAACAGTATCACTACTTTCATGATATCGTCTCGTCTTGGTTTGAAATATTAACTGCTTGTCTTGGTTTGATGCATTTCCAGGATGGTAATCAAGTATCCACAATCTCCTGATGAAGAGCAGACACCTGATAGATGAGGTAAACAAATTTAAACTTTCTTATATATATGACATACCCGATCGTGTAATATATATTTAAAACGTTACGCGATCCTCTCAACCAGTCCATTTTCTACCTTTTATATATTTCATCCCGTTGCCTAATCATTTTCTGTTTCATACAAAAGAAGGAAGCCTCTAAACTAGATTTTCTTTCTTTCTTTCTTTTTTTATTATAAATTATTTATTATTTTCCTCCCACAACATCTCTTTCTATTTGATTTCAGCATGTTAAGTTTTGCAAAATTCAGTTCCTTATTTGAATTTGTATATATATTGTGAGGTTCATTAAGAACACTAAGTTAATGCAAGAACAAAAAACAAACTAGATTGTTTAATTTAATTAGTGGTTCATAAATTTTTTTTTAAAATTTTCTACTTCGTACATGCAAGTATGTATGTTATGTATATTTTTATTCATTATACTAATTTGTTTTATACCCATTTTTTGCGAGTTAGTGTAATGTTTTTTTTATGCATATAACATATGTGTTTGCATCTAGGATGTATGATTTTTTAAAAAAAAATATGAATCATTAATACATAATTGAACAATGCAGATTTTTTTTGTTCTTGCAATAGCTCTGTGGTTTATAATAAACCTCACTATATATATACTAAACCTCACAATTGTATATATAATTACAATGGCATCTATATTTTTAAAGTGTTACCCGATCCTCTCAACCAGTCCATTTTCTACCTTTAATATATAATTCAGTTTGTTGCCTAATCAATTTTCTTTTCATACACAAGGAGAAAGCCTTTAAAGTTGGTTTTTTCAATGAAAAAACTATTTATTATTTTTCTCCAAACAACATCTCTTTCCATTTAATTCCATTGGGTTATGTATTGCAAAATTCAGTTCCTTATTTAGAGTTGTATATATATATATATAGATATATTGTAGGGTTCATTATAGATTACTAAATAACGCGAAAACAGAAAAAAAAACAATTAGATTGTTTAATTTCTAAATTAGTGGTTTATAATTTTTTTTGAAATTTCTTACATCATACATGCAAATATGTATGTTATGTATATTTACAATCTTTATCCTAATTTGTTTTATACCAAATTTTTTGCGAGTTAGTGTAATGATTTTTTTTATGTATATAACATATGTGTTTGCATCTAAGATGTATGAACTTTTTATAAAAAATATGAATTATTAATACAAAATTAAACGATTTAGATTTTTTTTTGTTCTTGCAATAACTTTGTGTTTATAATAAATCTCACTATATAGATGAATTATAAAACTCACGATTATATATATAATTACAATAACATCTATAATTTTATTTTAATTTTTGTTTTATCGTTTTTTTATTATTATAAATTTTATATACTTTTTAGTAAAATCTATTCTTAGGCAACAGTATATTGTGAAGTTAAGTTCATGTTTATCTTAACATTGAAACTTTGAAAAAAAACATAAATTATAATTTTGTAAAAACAGTTCCTAAAGGTTTAACAGCTAAGTTAGTGCAATTAATTAGCCTACTTTATTGTATTGATACGATGTTAATCGAGTTTTCTTTTTACTTGCAAATGGGTGAACACCCTGCGCTTGGAGGTGCCATTGTGGAAAGCCAGACGAAACATGGATCAAAGTCAATTTCATGTTCTTGCTTCAAAAGGTAAATTTGTCTTTTGACTCTTTGTTCTGCATATACCAACTTTAGTTTCTAATTGTTTACCAACTGTCTTTTGCATGGTAGTTCTTTTGTGTGTATTGCCAATAACTCAAAACTAAGCTTATGATTGAAAATTTACATTTTTCTGTGAATAGATAGGAATAGGATGCCATTAATATGTGGTACTCTAATCTCGGGATTATAATATATAAGTGTAATACATTTTTCTATAAGTAGAGTAAGATAGGTGGATCATGTACATACACTAGTTTTTATAATAGATGTTGTCTAAAGAGGTCATTCTCTAGTTTCTGCACATTATAAATAATAAATAACTTGATTTAGAATTTTGATTTTTGAATTAAGCCTTGGCAAAAGAGTTAGGTTTGTAAAGGAACTTGGCAAGTAAGTTAGGTTGGTATATCTAGTTGGAGATTTATGTTGACTCTCATGCTATAAAGTAGAATAGAGCTGGACTCAAATTGCTAACGCTAGGTTATATAAACCTGAGTTGAGGATCTCTTCTATTCAGTTTAAGTTTTCTGGAAGTGTTACGTGTCAAATTAACGAGTTTGGAGTTTCATATCGATTCTTAACTTGTGTTGTAAGTTTATGTGAAAATAGATATTATTTTAATTTGTTGGGGAATATAAGTAATCTGGATAATACACTAAAAGTTTCAGCTCGTTAGGTCATTAAGAGCATTGATTGTTGCTAAGTCACAGGTATAAACTAAGTATTGGGCTACATGTAGTTACTCTGCCCTTGCTGTCTAGTGGCTTTTGGGACATATTTTTAGCGTTCTATAGAGAGTATTAAGTTTTAGGTGGATATATGGATCTGAGTTTGGGGAAAATAGTTTGAGTTGATGTAAGATGTCTACTTTGTGTTGATAAAGTCATAAAACAATGTCACAACTTTCATGATATCATCTCGTCTTGGTTTGAAGTATTAACTGCATTCCATTTCCAGGATGGTAATCAAATATCGACAATCTCCGGATGAAGAACAGCAGACTCCTGATGAGGTTATATCTCAATCCCTCCTTTTCTCTGTCTAACACACGCACAAATCATACAAATTTCCGTGAAATGCTTTATAAAATTTCAATATAAGTTTACTAATCAGTATATAGTTTGTTTCTGTGTTAATTAAAAAACTATCTTA
The DNA here is from genome assembly GCF_021521415.1 of Bidens hawaiensis. Classification (NCBI taxonomy): domain Eukaryota; kingdom Viridiplantae; phylum Streptophyta; class Magnoliopsida; order Asterales; family Asteraceae; genus Bidens; species Bidens hawaiensis. The sequence goes on along the minus strand of NW_027492978.1, from coordinate 473,467 downwards.
TATATGACATACCCGGTTGTGTAATATACTAAATTTAAAGCGTTATCCGATCCTCTCAACCAGTCCATTTTCTACCTTTTATATATTTCATCCTGTTGCCTAATTATTTTCTATTTCATACAAAAGGAGAAAGCCTCAAAAGTAGTTATTTTATTTATTTTTTTTATGAAAAATATCTATTATTTTCTTCCTTGCAACATCTCTTTCTATTTGATTTTATCATATTAACTTTTGCAAATTTCCGTTCCGTATTTGAAGCTGTATATATATATTGTGAGGTTCATTATAGAACACGAAGTAATGCAAGAACAAAAAACAAACTAGATTGTTTGATTTTCAATCAGTGGCTTATAAATTTTTTTTGAAATTTTTACTTCATACATGCAAATATGTATGTTATGTATATTTTTATTCATTATACTAATTTGTTTTATACCCATTTTTTGCGAGTTAGTGTAATGATTTTTTTTATGTATATAACATATGTGTTTGCATCTAAGATGTATGATTTTTTTTTAAAAAAAATATGAATCATTAATACAAAATTAAGCGATTTAGATATTTTTTTGGTTCTTGCAATAACTTTTTGTTCAATAATAAATCTTACAATATATATGTATAATAAATCCCACCATTATATATATAAGTACAATACCATCTATAATTTTATTTTAATTTCAGTTTATTCATTTATTATAATTTTTATATACTTTTTAGCAAAATATATACTTAAGAAACAGTATTATATGAAGCTAAATTCATGTTTATCTTAACATAAAAGTATAAAATAGAACTATTTTAACTTTGAAAGAACAACTCAAATTATTGATACGATGTTAATCGAGTTTCTTTTTTACTTGCATATGGGTGAACACACCGCGCATGGAGGTCCAAATGTGAAAAATTTTTCATTTCAACACCAAATGTGGAAAGCCACACGAAACATAGATCAAAGTCAATTTCGTGTTCTTGCTTCAAAGGGTAAATTTGTCTTTTGACTCTTTGTTCTGCATATACCAACTTTCGTTTTTTCTAATTGTTTACCAACTGTCTTTTGCATGGTAATTCTTTTGTGTATATTGCCATTAAATGTCTCATAACTCGATACTAAGGTTATGACTGAAAATATACATTTTTCCGTGAATAGTTAAGATGCCATTTTTCTGTGAATAGTTAAGATGTCATTAATATGTGGTACTTTTTCCTATAAGTAGACTAAGATAGGTGCTGATCTTGAATATAAAGTGCTGATCTTATACTAATTTGTTATGCTTGTGCATAGACCTAGAGTATCTTTAAAAATAGTCAAAAAGACTGAGTATATCCTCTATTTATGTTAAACTAACAAGATAACCTGATCTCTTCTGTTATGCTTGCGCATAGACCTAGAGTATCTTGTGTATCTTTTAAATAGTCGAAAAGACTTGTGTATATTATCTATTTATGTTTAATCAATAAGAAAACATGTTCTCTTCTGTTATGCTTGCGCATAGACCTAGAGTATCTTGTGTATCTTTAAAAATGAACAAGATAACCTGATCTCTTCTGTTATGCTTGCGCATAGACCTAGAGTATCTTTAAAAATAGTCGAAAAGACCGTGTATATCATCTATTTATATTAAATTAACAAGATAACCTGATCTCTTATGTTATGCTTGCGTACAGACCTAGAGTATCTTGTGTATCTTCAAAAATAAACAAGACAACCTGATCTCTTCTGTTATGCTTGCGCATAGACCTAGAGTATCTTGTGTATCTTTTAAATAGTCAAAAGACTGTGTATATTATCAATTTATGTTTAATCAATAAGATAACCTGATCTCTTCTGTTATGCTTGCGCATAGACCTAGAGTATCTTGTGTATCTTTAAAAATTAACAAGATAACCTGATCTCTTGTGTTATGCTTGCGCATAGACCTAGAGTATCTTGTGTATCTCTAAAAATGAACAAGATAACCTGATCTCTTCTGTTATGCTTGCGCATAGACCTAGAGTATCTTGTGTATCTTTTAAATAGTCAAAAGACTGTGTATATTATCTATTTATGTTTAATCAATAAGATAACCTGATCTCTTCTGTTATGCTTGCGCATAGACCTAGAGTATCTTGTGTATCTTTTAAATAGTCAAAAGACTGTTTATATTATCTATTTATGTTTAAGCAATAAGATAACCTGATCTCTTCTGTTATGCTTGCGCATAGACCTAGAGTATCTTTTAAATAGTCAAAAGACTGTGTATATTATCTATTTATGTTTAATCAATAAGATAACCTGATCTCTTCGGTTATGCTTGCGCATAGACCTAGAGTATCTTGTGTATCTTTTAAATAGTCAAAAGACTGTGTATATTATCTATTTATGTTTAATCAATAAGATAACTTGATCTCTTCTGTTATGCTTGCGCATAGACCTAGAGTATCTTGTGTATCTTTAAAAATGAACAAGATAACCTGATCTCTTCTGTTATGCTTGCGCATAGACCTAGAGTATCTTGTGTATCTTTAAAAATAAACAAGATAACCTGATCTCTTCTGTTATGCTTGCGCATAGACCTAGAGTATCTTGTGTATCTTTAAAAATAGTCGAAAAGACTGTGTATATCCTCTATATATAATAAATTAACAAGATAACCTGATCTCTCTGTTATGCTTGCGCATATACCTAGAGTATCTTGTGTATCTTTATAAATAAACAAGATAACCTGATCTCTTCTGTTATGCTTGTGCATAGACCTAGAGTATCTCGTGTATCTTTAAAAATAGTCGAAAAGACTGTGTATATCCTCTATTTATAATATATTAACAAGATAACCTGATCTCTTCTGTTATGCTTGCGCATAGACCTAGAGTATCTTGTGTATCTTTAAAAATAAACAAGATAACCTGATCTCTTCTGTTATGCTTGCGCATAGACCTAGAGTATCTTGTGTATCTTTAAAAATAGTCGAAAAGACTGTGTATATCCTCTATATATAATAAATTAACAAGATAACCTGATCTCTCTGTTATGCTTGCGCATATACCTAGAGTATCTTGTGTATCTTTATAAATAAACAAGATAACCTGATCTCTTCTGTTATGCTTGTGCATAGACCTAGAGTATCTCGTGTATCTTTAAAAATAGTCGAAAAGACTGTGTATATCCTCTATTTATAATATATTAACAAGATAACCTGATCTCTTCTGTTATGCTTGCGCATAGACCTAGAGTATCTTGTGTATCTTTAAAAATAAACAAGATAACCTGATCTCTTCTGTTATGCTTGCGCATAGACCTAGAGTATCTTGTGTATCTTTAAAAATAGTCGAAAAGACTGTGTATATCCTCTATATATAATAAATTAACAAGATAACCTGATCTCTCTGTTATGCTTGCGCATATACCTAGAGTATCTTGTGTATCTTTATAAATAAACAAGATAACCTGATCTCTTCTGTTATGCTTGTGCATAGACCTAGAGTGTCTCGTGTATCTTTAAAAATAGTCGAAAAGACTCTGTATATCCTCTATTTATAATATATTAACAAGATAACCTGATCTCTTCTGTTATGCTTGCGCATAGACCTAGAGTATCTTGTGTATCTTTAAAAATAAACAAGATAACCTGATCTCTTCTGTTATGCTTGCGCATAGACCTAGAGTATCTTGTGTATCTTTAAAAATAGCGAATAATATTTTGTTTTGAAAAATATTTATAAATAAATGAGAGTTTTGGAGAAACAAAAAGTTACATTTTAAAAAAATATTTTTATTATGTTCTCTCATGATCAAGCACTTTATATTCATGATTAAATAGTTCATCATGTGTGTTAAGGTGAATCCTTACCTTATCAAATGTTTAATTTTTGATTATAATATTCGGTGGTTTTTTATCCAATGTGAAAAACCAGACGAAAATAAAACATTAAGTTAGTTCAAGGTCATTTTTATGTGAATGCTCCTAATGATAAATTTTAATCTGCATTGCCATGTTTCTGTAACATGTATCGGGTTTGAACACATCGGAGCGGTGGAGGATGGTCATGCTCTTCACGGTCGATGGGTTGTTTGCCACTTTGCCTTCAAGGTTGGTAGATTTTTTCTTTTGAAAGTTGCATTATTAGCTCTTTTGTTTTGTTGAAATTGAATGAAAATTGTAGTAGTGTTACAACAAAAAATAGGATCTTCATGCAATCATTCTGTTTGTTTGTTTTTGACAGATTAGCCAAAGGGATTTTGAAATCATGAAAACAGGAGCATATAACACAAAACTGGAAAAGACAACATGGTGTTAAAGAGTGAGATAAGCACACCTTTTGAATAACACAACAATTTTAGTCGTCTGGTCCCAAACAGAGGGCTGATATGGGTTTAGCCTGCAGGTACTTTATAATTGCCTTTTTTTTTTAAGTTAATGCGTGTCTTGGTGAGTTTATATTCTTTGCGTTGTTTATGTGCTTCAGAATCAGAGAAGGAAATTGCTGCTGGGTTGTGGTAACAAAGTCGAATCTAGGATCTCTCACTTCTATTGAGTATCGCCGTTTTCCAGGTATCTCTCCAACTAGTTGTATAAATCAAATCTATTTGCTTTGTTGTTGCTATTAATTACTGTGAAAATCGTTTTACATTCTGAATAGTAGAAGTTATAGGCTAATGATCATATCTCCTCAATTTAGATAGGATTGGTTTCGGTTTATTCGGTCCCAAAGAGGTTTTGACATGCCCAATCTGTTTTGACATGAGTTAATTGATACCTTTTCAAAATGGCCCAGATTGACCCGGATTCATTTTGTTTAGAACCCGCATGCAAAACCTAGGTGGACACACCCCTGAAATAAGGAAAAATTAAAAATTACATATTCACTTAGATTAATGTCACTTTCGTGTTATAATCACATGATGATATTAGATTTAATTTTATAGGCTTATTTTATTAATCAGCTGCTTGATATGTTGTTTAAGCAGTTGACAGTTAATTTTGTTTGTACTAATCGTCAAGCTTTGTCTCGTGTGCTTGGTGGTTGCAATACGAGAAGCACATGAAGAAGTTGTTTGGTTTGATAAGACGTTGCCACGGTGTCTGTACATTTATAATTGGCTTTGCCTTTGAGGTTGGTACATTTATAATTGGCTCTTTTTCGTGTTATAATCACATGATGATATTAGATTTAATTTTATAGGCTTATTTTATTAATCAGCTGCTTGATATGTTGTTTAAGCAGTTGACAGTTAATTTTGTTTGTACTAATCGTCAAGCTTTGTCTCGTGTGCTTGGAGGTTGCAATACGAGAAGCACATGAAGAAGTTGTTTGGTTTGATAAGACGTTGCCACGGTGTCTGTACATTTATAATTGGCTTTGCCTTTGAGGTTGGTACATTTATAATTGGCTCTTTTTTGTTTTTGTTTTTGTTTTTGTTTTTTTCTTTTTTTCAGTTCATGCGTGTTTAGGTGAGTTAATATTCTTTGCCTTGCTTATGTTCTTCAGAATCAGAGAAAGAAAGTGCTGCTGGGATGTGGTAACTAAGTTGAATCACGGATCTCTTACTTCAGTGTTCAGTCGCAGTTTGCCAGGTATCTCTCCAATTAGTTATATGAATCGAATCTATTTGCTTTGTTGTTGGTATTCATTACTGTGACAATTGTTTTACTATCTGAATTGTAGAAGTTATAGGTTATTGATCATATCGCCTCAATTTGTTGCAGTGATAACCAAATAAACCAATAAGATATTGATGCTAATCATGCCTGCATTGGAACTCAAAAGTAGTAGTCTGCTTGAGTGAGTTTGTACATATATTTGAATCTGTGTATGTTCTAGTAACACTAGCTAGAGATTATTAGTTACTAATTATGTATGTTTCTTATCTATCATAAAAGCACCACTAAAGATCTAGATTTCAACTTCTAAGATCAACTTCACGTATAGATTGCCTTGTGTGATATTCTGTTTAAACTCCGTGCTTGTGATTGATGGGCAAGAAATATAACATTTCTGTTTTGGATTTTGGTCATTTTTTTTTGAAAATTGAATATTTGAAACTATTGAATGTTTATTTGTTGTTTATGTTAATGCTCTAAAACATGGTTGTTGGGTTCGTAGGCCTTGTTGGCCCTGGTTTATTATATGAAGTCAAAAGAGAAGACGGGTGTGGGCGGTCGGGCCCAAGCCCGGCCCGGTTTAGATTTCTTGCATAATAATTTACTAACCCTAGTTCAGTCTCTATATAAACAACATTATGTACTTGTAATATTTGGTCACTCAATAAAGATATACCTAGTTGCCACCCGTGGACGTAGGTCAGTTTAGACCGAACCACGTTAAATCCTCGTGTTCGTTTACTGCTTTCGTGTGTGTGTTCGGTTTCGTGTGTGCGTTTAATCCTAACAAGTGGTATCTAGAGCTTAGGTTCGGATCACACGAAGAACACGGTGAATCAGTTCCGCGTGTCGCCGCCGCACCAGTGATCGGGGCTAGGGTTCCGCCGCGTTACCGCTAACTGCTGCTAGGGTTTCGCTGCCACCAGTTGCCACAGGTCAGATTCAGGTTGTCGATCTAGGTTTTCGGTGTTGGCAGCTAGCCGACGTATCCAGCGATCGACCGGAAGGTTGAAAAGAAGGCAGAAGTTTTGCGAGTCGAGATCCTACTTTGCAAAGTACGAGTCAATAACAGCGAATCAAGATCCTATTTTCGTTGAAGAACAGTTTCAAGTCAGAAGAAATTTAAAGAAACTTAGAACCAGTGCCAACCGCGTTTGTCAGGTTTATCGTTTCAGTTTAAAGTTTCGGTTTCTGATTTACAGTTCGTTATTCCGCTGCGGGTTAAATAGGTTGATTGTTTAACAGAGTTCAGTAGAACAATCGTTAAGTTCAGGCTCGTGTTGCTGTGTCTGTCTCTGTTTTTTTATCCAGTTTTTCGTTTTAGTCATTGTTATGGCAGAAGACGGAAAGGTTTCGATACAGAAGTTTGACGGACAGAAGTTCGGTTGGTGGAAGATGCAGATTGAGGCATTACTTTGTCAGAAAGACTTGGATGTAGTGTTTGAGGATGAAAAACCAGAAAAGTTGTCAGAAGCAGATTGGAAGAAGTTAGACAAGAAAGCTAGGGCTTGTATTACTTTGTCGTTGTCGGAAGATGTGGCGTTTAACATCATGAAAGAACCACAGCACGTGGTATGATGGAGGCGCTATCCAACATGTATGAGAAGCCTTCGGCAGCGAATAAAGTCTATCTTATCCGAGAGCTAGTGACAACAAGAATGAAAGAGGGTGGGTCAGTTACAACTCATATCAATAATCTTAATTCGATCTTGTCCCGCTTAGTGTCAGTTGACATTAAGTTTGATGATGAAGTTCAAGGCCTCTTGTTATTATCCTATTTGCCCGACAGTTGGTCGCAAACAGTGACTGCAGTTTGTAGTTCGTCTACAAATATTACTTTCGATGGGATTCGAGATCTGATTCTGGGAGAAGATTCAAGACGCAGAAGTTAAGGTGAATCATCAGGCAATATGCTAGTCACAGAAGGTAGAGGTAGGGGAAAACAGCGAGGCAGTGGGAGCAGGAAGAGGAGTCAGTCTAAGACTCGTAAGGATATTGAATGTTGGGGTTGTAAAGAGAAAGGACACTTCAGGAATCAGTGTCCGAATGGTAAGAAAGAGGTGAACGTTATAGAAGACGACACAGATGACAGGGTCAGTAGTGATGAGGCTTTGGTTTGTAGTGTTGAGAGTAGCGTTGATGCTTGGGTGATGGATTCTGGTGCATCGTTTCATGCCACTCACTGTAGTGAAACGATGAAGAATCTTAAATTTGGGGATTTTGGAAAGGTTCGACTAGCGAATGATGATATTTTAGAGGTTACGGGTATGGGAGACGTTGATTTGATAACTTCAGCCGGTACTTCTTGGACTTTGAAAGACGTGAGGGTTATTCCAAGTTTGAAGAAACGTTTGATTTCAGTTGGGCAGTTGGATGACCAGGGGCACGATGTTAAGTTCGGGAATGGGCAGTGGAAAGTAGTCAAAGGGAATCTCGTTGTTGCTCGTGGCAAGAAAATGGGTTCGTTGTATATGGTCGATATGTCATCGAAAGGAGTGGATCCAGTTTTGGTGAAAGACAAAATCCGGTTCACAGAATCCCGTGGGCAGAAGAAGGTTCGTTTTGCAAGTAACAAACCCAGAGCCAAAGTGAAGATTCAGGATGAACGAGCTAGGAAGGTTAAATCAGTTGGGGGACATCGTGACAGTGGGAGCACAGGTCGAGTTTCAGTTACAGTTCCAGGTCGACAGTGGATTAAGAAAACCAGTATTCCAGCTGTAAAAGTCTCTCCAATGAATTACTTGCTGAATATGGAGAGTGTTTGTTCTCAGGTTATCTCAGGATCCGGTAGTTCGTTACAGTGGGAGCCGGTAGGGACAGAGAATGGGTCAGGGGCAGTTTCAGCCGTGACTGACGTGTTGGAGCTCCGGGGAGCTTCAACGGGCCTTCAGGTTAATTGATGAGAAGGCGGTGGCAACTAGAAGAAGTTTAATGTTCAGATTACAGAAGTACAATCAGGAGTGCAGACGAGAGTACTCAAGGCCTCCGAGTGGGAGATTGTTGGGTTCGTAGGCCTTGTTGGCCCGGTTTATTATATGAAGTCAAAAGAGGAGACGGGTGTGGGCGGTCGGGCCCAGGCCCGGCCCGGTTTAGATTTCTTGCATAATAATTTACTAACCCTAGTTCAGTCTCTATATTAACAACATTATGTACTTGTAATATTTGGTCACTCAATAAAGATATACCTAGTTGCCACCCGTGGACGTAGGTCAGTTTAGACCGAACCACGTTAAATCCTCGTGTTCGTTTACTGCTTTCGTGTGTGTGTTCGGTTTCGTGTGTGCGTTTAATCCTAACAATGGTTTTGTAATGTACTAAATTTAAGTAGTATATTCACCCGATCATTTTGAAGTGTTACCCGACCCGCTCAATCTGTTCATTTGCTACCTTTATTATATTTCATTCTGATTATTATTTTGAAGTAGATCTTCTTTATCATTCTTGCAGGCTCAGGGCAATTCGTTAATGCTCTAAAACACCTTTCCGACATGAACTCTACATGAAATACCTCCCCGTGACACAGTGAGCCGCCGATTAAACAGAAGCACTCGGTTCCTCATCTCCGATTCGTCTAATCAGGTAACAATATTGAATTCCATGTGAGATTACACATTAGATACATTGAATCCTGTTCGGTTTGGTTTCAACTGAGTTCTCAAACCGATTACGAACTGACGGTTATGTTCGTTTTCAGTCCGGTTTCTCCATAACTGGTTTTTGGATAGGGTCGGTTTCGGTTTATTCGGATCCCAAAGCGGTTTTGATGTGCCCCTCTGCTTTTAGCCCAATAAACAAATATAATCTGAGGATTATATTAACTTAAATAATCAGGATTTCCATGAATTTAAACATATAATTGTTAAAACTACTTTTAACTTGATTCCATTTTGGCCTAACTTGTTTGACTTGAATAAATTGATACCTTCTCAAAATGGCCCGTTTTGACCCAAACTAACTTTGCTTGAAACCCGTTTTGACCCAAAACTAGGTGAACACACCCCTGAAATAAGGAAAAATGAAAAATTACACATTCACTTAGATTCACATCATTTTCATGTTAATGCTTCAAAAGGTAAGTTTTAATTTGGATGTACCAACTTAACTGTAATGTGATTTTGATTTTTGAGTTTTATTGTTATCGCATCAGGATTACTACTTACGGGCGTTCTTGACTACACAAAGTCTTCCGTGGTAATAAATCTTTAAAACTCGGTTAAAAACTTATTAAAGCAATTAGTTTTTGGCAAAAATGATTGCACCTTTACGGTTAATTTTAATGGTTGTATGGTTAACAGGAATCGGGGCAACAGGATTTGGTTGTCATTATCACGGTTTGTCGTCTTTTCTTTATTTTCTTGTAAAAGTTTATAATTTTTTGTTATTTTATTTTCCTCGATTTTAGGGCCAACAAGGTGATTGGGTTACAGGGATCATGTCAACATGGGACCAGGTTGTCAGGCGATCCGGTCAACCTGTGATCGGGTCGAAAGGATATGGGTCGTTACGAGATCGGGTCAAAAGGGACTTGGTCAAGCAGTCAACATTTGCCATTTTTAAGCTACATGATATGACAGGTTAGTTTATATAGCAATCTGTCAGCTCATATTGTTTTCGTACTTGTCTATTGTGCTTAAAGAGTTCTCAACCATTTTCACATGCTTGCAGGTTGCGATACAAGAAGCGCATGATGGCGTTGTTTGGTACAATTGAGACCGATGGTGATCGGGTGTGTGCTTTGTTTCATTCACGCTTCGATAACACGCTGCTAAGGTGTGTGTACTTGTTAGTTGTGATATTCGTCATAACCTAAGGTATGGCGTCTAATCACCCTATGGTTGTGTTTTGGGTTTCTCAACCATTTTCACATGCTTGCAGGTTGCGATACAAGAAGCGCATGATGCCGTTTAATTGGCCACCAACCGAACCAGCCTTGTTTTGATAAAATTTGGTTTTCTTAAAGCCAACACATCAATCTATTACTACACAAGCTGATTGGGTTGGCAATTCCCTTATTCGACACACTAATTAACAACTAAATGCGAATTCGCGCTCTAGCGGCCTGGTTAAGAGATCACCAACCAAATCTGCCCCAATTTAATAAAATTATCTTTAAACTAGCCATTATATCATTATAAAACTACATGAACTGATCGGGTTGGCAATTCCCACATATAATACGTGAATTGCAACAATTAACGATTAATCACCCAATAAACCCCAGTTTTCAAACTATCGACAAATGACCTACAAAATCAAATCCAATAGCCATGAAATTCGAATATGAAGCTAATGACATACTTTAAAAGAAAATAGAAGCAAAATCCCGAATTTAAACTTTCACAAGGTTCCCAACTTGCACAACCGACGCGTTCGCTCGCGTATAAATAACCTATAAAAATGTTACCGAAAAACATCCTCAAACATCAATACTGACAAATTGCCTCATATCCCATGATTCACACCAAACAATACACAAAAGATGTACGGAGTCATACCTTCGAGTATAACTCGTTCTGAGCCCATACATGCAGCATCCCAAAATACCGACGCGAACGAAAACAAAAATTGTGATAGGTATGATGACTTCAAGTGTTGTTTGTGTTTTCTTTTTTATTGTAGTTAGATGATCCTTTTCTCAATCAAGTGTCTACTACAGCAAGAAACAACTAATAAAGAAACAAAGCTAAGATAATATAAAAACAAATTTACTCACCATGCTACGGTGAAAAGCATAAAAAATTAGAATTTGTTTCATTAACATTAAAAAGAATATAAAAACATATGTATGAATGCTATAAACGTAGAAATGACTACCTGTCTTGGAATGGGTAATTGAGACAGAACCGAACCAAACCAAATAAGAAAACAAATGACTGGAAGTTGTTTTGGATCTCTTTCATACATTCTGAGACAAATCTGATAAGCTTTTTGATCAATAACCTTTTATCTATTCTCAGTTCTATTTTCTTACATATTCTTGTTCGCCATTTCGGATGACAGGGTCAAAACGGACATTTTCAGAAAGAATAAAATGCATAATGCATATTAATTGGGGTTACGTTTCGTTTGATTCTTTTAGACCTCTGTTTACGCGTGAGACAGCAATAACGCTTCGGATTTTAAAGCATCACCAAATGGATTTTCATGTTTTTTTTTATCAAGAGGCTGTCATGACTAAAGTCAAGATTATTACTTGGTGCGGCATAATCGAAGGACATCAAGTGTGGATTCTCCACTCCATTGCAGCCATCTTAAAGACATCTCTGAAGCTAACATAACAGGTTGATTGTGTAACATGTTAAAAATTGATACTTTTAGTTCTTATCATCTATCACACACTATATATTTAGTTTTAGTTAATGGCTTAATGCTTATGTCTTATTTATTAAAGTCTCACTATTTAAACGTTCTCCGTGTGAGTAGCGAGCGTTATTTAGACACCCGAGAGTTCATTGATGTCGTTGGAGTTGCGCTCAAAGCAAATCAGAGATAAGTTTGTGTTTTCGGTTTTACAACCCGGTCTAATTACTAGTTTAAATAAATTTCGAATAAACTTTGACCGACATCCCGGGATCCCGTCTTATGTTTTGGTTATATGAAATCAGAACGATCTTATTTACATGTACATTCCAAATCCATTGTTTTATCTTTCGGTTATAAGAGCATCCCAGCTGCATCATGGTTTTTTCGATTGCTATATGAATGTTGATACAATGCTAATGAATTGAATCGAGTCAATACCAACCGGACTCCCGCCACAACGCGCGGATAATTATGCTAGTTATTGTTATATTTTAAATTTAGTTTGGGCTTAGTACCTTAAATGAATTATGGGTAAAAAAAAGTATTAGCCCCAACAACAACGATAATATTTGATATGATTCTTGTAGTTGCTTCCCTTAACATCATGTAAAAAAGAATACATTAAGGTCACGTGACATAAAGGATACACCAAATACATCGAACTTTTACAAATAAAATGATTATCATGCACCTAACTGTTATTGTAGATGCATTCAACTAATAGATAGATTTAAAAATTGAAGAACGATTGCGTGTTAGGGTTGCAACATAAACCAACTCAATAAATATAAGAAAAGTTATGTTGGGTATCTTGATGTATAATCGGTATATTACAAATCCCATATCCGTCTCAAAGCCGCAAAAATTTTCAAATCCAATCCTAAACGCTAATGGTATGGGTATTTCCCATCTCAATCGTGTCGGGGTTCTGAGTATTCCCATCGGGTTCGGGTTTCATTGTCATCCCTACTATTTGGTGTAATTCAATGATAAAAAACGATCTCATACGTTTGTAATTGCAGAAAAAGCTATGTAGCCCAAGTCCAGGTCCAAGCTCACAATCTCTTGCTTTGGAGTCAGTCGAAGGCCCACTGCGATAAAATACGGTTGGCACTATATTCAAAATTGATACCTTACGTTTTCAAGCCCAAGTCTTCACTCCCCTTTAGCTTACGAGCATTATTGAAATAATGAAATTATGAAACTTGGTTTATTATATATTATAACCATGTTAAATGGACACAATAAATTCGTTTTATCACATAACTAGTTATTTACCCGTTGCAACGGTAGTTGGAATCTATTTATGTACCCGCTGCATTGTAACAGTGTACTAATGTGGATTCGGTTGGTATGAGCTAAGTTCGTTAAGATACCGACACTATATTTAAAAAAGTTAACCTGCAAACACAGAATACAACAACGACGTATTATAACATGATAAAAAAAATAAACGTATTAAAAAGTACGTAATTGTAACAACAAAACACTTTTTCAGTAAAACCTGAGCGTTGCAACAATGAGCCACTGTGAATTTAGTCAATATTGATTACATTCGTTACGATAGTAGAATTAAACTAAAAATTAAACTTGTCTTAAAAAACGATTAACATATAAAAAAATTTAAAGGGGTGTTTGGAATTGCTTATTTTCATCAACTTATAACTTATAAACTTATTGAAAAGTAATAAGGTGTTTGAGATTGCTTATATTGTGAGAGAAAAAGTTCTATAAGTTACACTTTTGTAACTTATTAACTTAATGAGAAGTTATAAGGAGATAAAATAAGAAATCCCAAACACCCCCTAAGAGCATTCATATCCCATTCCATATATTTTTCCCTATAATTTAACTAAAAAACAAAATTCCATAAATTTATCTATCATGTTTCAAAATTCTATTCCCTATTCATATCCATAAATTAATTCTTTATTATTTTTTTTTCTTTTGTCTTGTTATATAGTAAATGGTGATTGGAGGATAGGTGATTTATTATATGGTATTGATCAAAATTGAGTCCATATATTTAGGGTTTTATCTTAGTTGTCATATAACTTATCCATGTAATAGGGATGGATTGGAGAGGTGAATTTAGTGGTTTTTTTTTTCATATTTACCCTAAATTATATGTGTTTAACAATTTTAGAGAATGAGTTGAGAATGCGTTAAAACAAGTTTCTATTCATATCACCCTAGTTGAACAAGTTAAACCGACAAAGGCTGCCCGAAAAAGGTTTTTCAATTCCAACGGTCTCATAATCCCCTCACAATAATAATAATAATAATAATAATAATAATAATAATAATATCGATCGCTCAACCTCTGCGTTGTGTGTATTTTAGGGTTTTGAATGATGTAATAATGTAGCGGCAGTGAATCAACGCCAGTTTCTCTTCCGATTGAACAACCCAAGGTATGCACCAACGAATTCTTATCTCTTCTCTTCAGTTATTATTATTATTATTATTATTGAAACCCTAGCTTTGGCGAATGAATCGTTGATTTCAAATCAGAGTTCTTCAGGTGTATGATTCTACTGTATGCTAATGTTTTGTATTGCTGTTTCCTCAATCATACATGTGGCTTAACTTAATTTAGAATTAAGCCTCCGTAGCGTAAACTAGTTGGAGATTTATGTTATTATATAAACTGAGTTAGGGATCTCTTGTATTCAGTTTAAGTTTTCTGCAAGTGTTGTTACGTGACATATTAACGACTTTTGAGTTTTATATCCATTCGGATTAAGCCTCCGCAAACTAGTTAGCTTTGTATAGGAGCTAGGCAATTAAGTTAAGTTAAGTATTGCTCTTCTGTTGATTTAGGTCATGTGTATGTTCTCTGGAAATAAATAACAACATATAATTAATTACTCTACCCTTGCTGTCTAGTGGCTTGTTGGGACCATAGTCACACGGATCGCGGTACGGTCCAGCACGCGGTTCGTGCATTCCAAAAATTTGGTACGAGTGGGGGTAGGTTCATTCGGAACGCCAATTCGGTACGTGGTACGGTGTACCACATAATTAGGTGTATCGTAACACATACAAAACAATTTATATAGATTTTTTGTAATATTTTTTATAAGTTTATAACATAAGTTAACTAAAGTTTAACTTCAAACAAACTTTAACATAAAAATAACATATATCTATTGTAAGGGTAAATTTTGATGAAAGGTAAATTTTGATGAAACTCTATTGTAAGGGTAAAAAATGTAAATTTTAATTTTAAATAAGATTAAAAGTGAATTACCCTAATTCAAAATCCACCGCCGTTTTCCTTCTCCTCTCCAGCAGCCTCCAGTCTCCTTCTAAGCCTCCTCAATCAATAAAATACGGCAGTTTAAACGAGAATAAGATGAAAATAGTAGGATTCTTTCAACAATCGGGAACGCTCAATTTCCCCGTTCCAGATCGCGTTTCGGGTGGCGATTGGTACGACTTTGTACCCGTTTCCGGTACAGGCGATCCGGAACGAAGATCGTGGGGGGTGTCACATTTCCTGTGACTATGGTTGGGACAAATAGAGTAAGATATCTAGTTGGAGATTTATGTTCATCCTCATGCTATAAAGTAAGATACAGTTGAACTCAAATTGCAGTGCCTTGTGTGGCAAGTAACGCTAGGCTGTATAAACCGAGTTACGGATTTCTTACATCCAGTTTCTGGAAGTGTTGTGACAATGAGTTTTGAGTTTGATATTGATTCTTAACCAGATGTCTTTTTTTAATTGTTGGGGAGGCGTATGGAATGAACTAATTTGGAAAACACACTAAAAGTTTCAGCTCGTTAGGTCATTAAGAGTATTGATTGTTGCTAAATTTCAGGTATATACTAAGTATTGGACTACATATACTGTCTAGTGACTTTTTGGGACAAAGTTTTTTGTCTTTTATATGGATGTCTACTTTGTGTAAATAAAACAGTATCACTACTTTCATGATATCGTCTCGTCTTGGTTTGAAATATTAACTGCTTGTCTTGGTTTGATGCATTTCCAGGATGGTAATCAAGTATCCACAATCTCCTGATGAAGAGCAGACACCTGATAGATGAGGTAAACAAATTTAAACTTTCTTATATATATGACATACCCGATCGTGTAATATATATTTAAAACGTTACGCGATCCTCTCAACCAGTCCATTTTCTACCTTTTATATATTTCATCCCGTTGCCTAATCATTTTCTGTTTCATACAAAAGAAGGAAGCCTCTAAACTAGATTTTCTTTCTTTCTTTCTTTTTTTATTATAAATTATTTATTATTTTCCTCCCACAACATCTCTTTCTATTTGATTTCAGCATGTTAAGTTTTGCAAAATTCAGTTCCTTATTTGAATTTGTATATATATTGTGAGGTTCATTAAGAACACTAAGTTAATGCAAGAACAAAAAACAAACTAGATTGTTTAATTTAATTAGTGGTTCATAAATTTTTTTTTAAAATTTTCTACTTCGTACATGCAAGTATGTATGTTATGTATATTTTTATTCATTATACTAATTTGTTTTATACCCATTTTTTGCGAGTTAGTGTAATGTTTTTTTTATGCATATAACATATGTGTTTGCATCTAGGATGTATGATTTTTTAAAAAAAAATATGAATCATTAATACATAATTGAACAATGCAGATTTTTTTTGTTCTTGCAATAGCTCTGTGGTTTATAATAAACCTCACTATATATATACTAAACCTCACAATTGTATATATAATTACAATGGCATCTATATTTTTAAAGTGTTACCCGATCCTCTCAACCAGTCCATTTTCTACCTTTAATATATAATTCAGTTTGTTGCCTAATCAATTTTCTTTTCATACACAAGGAGAAAGCCTTTAAAGTTGGTTTTTTCAATGAAAAAACTATTTATTATTTTTCTCCAAACAACATCTCTTTCCATTTAATTCCATTGGGTTATGTATTGCAAAATTCAGTTCCTTATTTAGAGTTGTATATATATATATATAGATATATTGTAGGGTTCATTATAGATTACTAAATAACGCGAAAACAGAAAAAAAAACAATTAGATTGTTTAATTTCTAAATTAGTGGTTTATAATTTTTTTTGAAATTTCTTACATCATACATGCAAATATGTATGTTATGTATATTTACAATCTTTATCCTAATTTGTTTTATACCAAATTTTTTGCGAGTTAGTGTAATGATTTTTTTTATGTATATAACATATGTGTTTGCATCTAAGATGTATGAACTTTTTATAAAAAATATGAATTATTAATACAAAATTAAACGATTTAGATTTTTTTTTGTTCTTGCAATAACTTTGTGTTTATAATAAATCTCACTATATAGATGAATTATAAAACTCACGATTATATATATAATTACAATAACATCTATAATTTTATTTTAATTTTTGTTTTATCGTTTTTTTATTATTATAAATTTTATATACTTTTTAGTAAAATCTATTCTTAGGCAACAGTATATTGTGAAGTTAAGTTCATGTTTATCTTAACATTGAAACTTTGAAAAAAAACATAAATTATAATTTTGTAAAAACAGTTCCTAAAGGTTTAACAGCTAAGTTAGTGCAATTAATTAGCCTACTTTATTGTATTGATACGATGTTAATCGAGTTTTCTTTTTACTTGCAAATGGGTGAACACCCTGCGCTTGGAGGTGCCATTGTGGAAAGCCAGACGAAACATGGATCAAAGTCAATTTCATGTTCTTGCTTCAAAAGGTAAATTTGTCTTTTGACTCTTTGTTCTGCATATACCAACTTTAGTTTCTAATTGTTTACCAACTGTCTTTTGCATGGTAGTTCTTTTGTGTGTATTGCCAATAACTCAAAACTAAGCTTATGATTGAAAATTTACATTTTTCTGTGAATAGATAGGAATAGGATGCCATTAATATGTGGTACTCTAATCTCGGGATTATAATATATAAGTGTAATACATTTTTCTATAAGTAGAGTAAGATAGGTGGATCATGTACATACACTAGTTTTTATAATAGATGTTGTCTAAAGAGGTCATTCTCTAGTTTCTGCACATTATAAATAATAAATAACTTGATTTAGAATTTTGATTTTTGAATTAAGCCTTGGCAAAAGAGTTAGGTTTGTAAAGGAACTTGGCAAGTAAGTTAGGTTGGTATATCTAGTTGGAGATTTATGTTGACTCTCATGCTATAAAGTAGAATAGAGCTGGACTCAAATTGCTAACGCTAGGTTATATAAACCTGAGTTGAGGATCTCTTCTATTCAGTTTAAGTTTTCTGGAAGTGTTACGTGTCAAATTAACGAGTTTGGAGTTTCATATCGATTCTTAACTTGTGTTGTAAGTTTATGTGAAAATAGATATTATTTTAATTTGTTGGGGAATATAAGTAATCTGGATAATACACTAAAAGTTTCAGCTCGTTAGGTCATTAAGAGCATTGATTGTTGCTAAGTCACAGGTATAAACTAAGTATTGGGCTACATGTAGTTACTCTGCCCTTGCTGTCTAGTGGCTTTTGGGACATATTTTTAGCGTTCTATAGAGAGTATTAAGTTTTAGGTGGATATATGGATCTGAGTTTGGGGAAAATAGTTTGAGTTGATGTAAGATGTCTACTTTGTGTTGATAAAGTCATAAAACAATGTCACAACTTTCATGATATCATCTCGTCTTGGTTTGAAGTATTAACTGCATTCCATTTCCAGGATGGTAATCAAATATCGACAATCTCCGGATGAAGAACAGCAGACTCCTGATGAGGTTATATCTCAATCCCTCCTTTTCTCTGTCTAACACACGCACAAATCATACAAATTTCCGTGAAATGCTTTATAAAATTTCAATATAAGTTTACTAATCAGTATATAGTTTGTTTCTGTGTTAATTAAAAAACTATCTTATATATGACATACCCGGTTGTGTAATATACTAAATTTAAAGCGTTATCCGATCCTCTCAACCAGTCCATTTTCTACCTTTTATATATTTCATCCTGTTGCCTAATTATTTTCTATTTCATACAAAAGGAGAAAGCCTCAAAAGTAGTTATTTTATTTATTTTTTTTATGAAAAATATCTATTATTTTCTTCCTTGCAACATCTCTTTCTATTTGATTTTATCATATTAACTTTTGCAAATTTCCGTTCCGTATTTGAAGCTGTATATATATATTGTGAGGTTCATTATAGAACACGAAGTAATGCAAGAACAAAAAACAAACTAGATTGTTTGATTTTCAATCAGTGGCTTATAAATTTTTTTGAAATTTTTACTTCATACATGCAAATATGTATGTTATGTATATTTTTATTCATTATACTAATTTGTTTTATACCCATTTTTTGCGAGTTAGTGTAATGATTTTTTTTATGTATATAACATATGTGTTTGCATCTAAGATGTATGATTTTTTTTTAAAAAAAATATGAATCATTAATACAAAATTAAGCGATTTAGATATTTTTTTGGTTCTTGCAATAACTTTTTGTTCAATAATAAATCTTACAATATATATGTATAATAAATCCCACCATTATATATATAAGTACAATACCATCTATAATTTTATTTTAATTTCAGTTTATTCATTTATTATAATTTTTATATACTTTTTAGCAAAATATATACTTAAGAAACAGTATTATATGAAGCTAAATTCATGTTTATCTTAACATAAAAGTATAAAATAGAACTATTTTAACTTTGAAAGAACAACTCAAATTATTGATACGATGTTAATCGAGTTTCTTTTTTACTTGCATATGGGTGAACACACCGCGCATGGAGGTCCAAATGTGAAAAATTTTTCATTTCAACACCAAATGTGGAAAGCCACACGAAACATAGATCAAAGTCAATTTCGTGTTCTTGCTTCAAAGGGTAAATTTGTCTTTTGACTCTTTGTTCTGCATATACCAACTTTCGTTTTTTCTAATTGTTTACCAACTGTCTTTTGCATGGTAATTCTTTTGTGTATATTGCCATTAAATGTCTCATAACTCGATACTAAGGTTATGACTGAAAATATACATTTTTCCGTGAATATAAGATGCCATTTTTCTGTGAATAGTTAAGATGTCATTAATATGTGGTACTTTTTCCTATAAGTAGACTAAGATAGGTGCTGATCTTGAATATAAAGTGCTGATCTTATACTAATTTGTTATGCTTGTGCATAGACCTAGAGTATCTTTAAAAATAGTCAAAAAGACTGAGTATATCCTCTATTTATGTTAAACTAACAAGATAACCTGATCTCTTCTGTTATGCTTGCGCATAGACCTAGAGTATCTTGTGTATCTTTTAAATAGTCGAAAAGACTTGTGTATATTATCTATTTATGTTTAATCAATAAGAAAACATGTTCTCTTCTGTTATGCTTGCGCATAGACCTAGAGTATCTTGTGTATCTTTAAAAATGAACAAGATAACCTGATCTCTTCTGTTATGCTTGCGCATAGACCTAGAGTATCTTTAAAAATAGTCGAAAAGACCGTGTATATCATCTATTTATATTAAATTAACAAGATAACCTGATCTCTTATGTTATGCTTGCGTACAGACCTAGAGTATCTTGTGTATCTTCAAAAATAAACAAGACAACCTGATCTCTTCTGTTATGCTTGCGCATAGACCTAGAGTATCTTGTGTATCTTTTAAATAGTCAAAAGACTGTGTATATTATCAATTTATGTTTAATCAATAAGATAACCTGATCTCTTCTGTTATGCTTGCGCATAGACCTAGAGTATCTTGTGTATCTTTAAAAATTAACAAGATAACCTGATCTCTTGTGTTATGCTTGCGCATAGACCTAGAGTATCTTGTGTATCTCTAAAAATGAACAAGATAACCTGATCTCTTCTGTTATGCTTGCGCATAGACCTAGAGTATCTTGTGTATCTTTTAAATAGTCAAAAGACTGTGTATATTATCTATTTATGTTTAATCAATAAGATAACCTGATCTCTTCTGTTATGCTTGCGCATAGACCTAGAGTATCTTGTGTATCTTTTAAATAGTCAAAAGACTGTTTATATTATCTATTTATGTTTAAGCAATAAGATAACCTGATCTCTTCTGTTATGCTTGCGCATAGACCTAGAGTATCTTTTAAATAGTCAAAAGACTGTGTATATTATCTATTTATGTTTAATCAATAAGATAACCTGATCTCTTCGGTTATGCTTGCGCATAGACCTAGAGTATCTTGTGTATCTTTTAAATAGTCAAAAGACTGTGTATATTATCTATTTATGTTTAATCAATAAGATAACTTGATCTCTTCTGTTATGCTTGCGCATAGACCTAGAGTATCTTGTGTATCTTTAAAAATGAACAAGATAACCTGATCTCTTCTGTTATGCTTGCGCATAGACCTAGAGTATCTTGTGTATCTTTAAAAATAAACAAGATAACCTGATCTCTTCTGTTATGCTTGCGCATAGACCTAGAGTATCTTGTGTATCTTTAAAAATAGTCGAAAAGACTGTGTATATCCTCTATATATAATAAATTAACAAGATAACCTG
Source organism: Bidens hawaiensis (assembly GCF_021521415.1). Classification (NCBI taxonomy): domain Eukaryota; kingdom Viridiplantae; phylum Streptophyta; class Magnoliopsida; order Asterales; family Asteraceae; genus Bidens; species Bidens hawaiensis. Next base: position 452,069 of record NW_027492978.1, on the reverse strand, counting down.
ATCTCTCTGTTATGCTTGCGCATATACCTAGAGTATCTTGTGTATCTTTATAAATAAACAAGATAACCTGATCTCTTCTGTTATGCTTGTGCATAGACCTAGAGTATCTCGTGTATCTTTAAAAATAGTCGAAAAGACTGTGTATATCCTCTATTTATAATATATTAACAAGATAACCTGATCTCTTCTGTTATGCTTGCGCATAGACCTAGAGTATCTTGTGTATCTTTAAAAATAAACAAGATAACCTGATCTCTTCTGTTATGCTTGCGCATAGACCTAGAGTATCTTGTGTATCTTTAAAAATAGTCGAAAAGACTGTGTATATCCTCTATATATAATAAATTAACAAGATAACCTGATCTCTCTGTTATGCTTGCGCATATACCTAGAGTATCTTGTGTATCTTTATAAATAAACAAGATAACCTGATCTCTTCTGTTATGCTTGTGCATAGACCTAGAGTATCTCGTGTATCTTTAAAAATAGTCGAAAAGACTGTGTATATCCTCTATTTATAATATATTAACAAGATAACCTGATCTCTTCTGTTATGCTTGCGCATAGACCTAGAGTATCTTGTGTATCTTTAAAAATAAACAAGATAACCTGATCTCTTCTGTTATGCTTGCGCATAGACCTAGAGTATCTTGTGTATCTTTAAAAATAGTCGAAAAGACTGTGTATATCCTCTATATATAATAAATTAACAAGATAACCTGATCTCTCTGTTATGCTTGCGCATATACCTAGAGTATCTTGTGTATCTTTATAAATAAACAAGATAACCTGATCTCTTCTGTTATGCTTGTGCATAGACCTAGAGTGTCTCGTGTATCTTTAAAAATAGTCGAAAAGACTCTGTATATCCTCTATTTATAATATATTAACAAGATAACCTGATCTCTTCTGTTATGCTTGCGCATAGACCTAGAGTATCTTGTGTATCTTTAAAAATAAACAAGATAACCTGATCTCTTCTGTTATGCTTGCGCATAGACCTAGAGTATCTTGTGTATCTTTAAAAATAGCGAATAATATTTTGTTTTGAAAAATATTTATAAATAAATGAGAGTTTTGGAGAAACAAAAAGTTACATTTTAAAAAAATATTTTTATTATGTTCTCTCATGATCAAGCACTTTATATTCATGATTAAATAGTTCATCATGTGTGTTAAGGTGAATCCTTACCTTATCAAATGTTTAATTTTTGATTATAATATTCGGTGGTTTTTTATCCAATGTGAAAAACCAGACGAAAATAAAACATTAAGTTAGTTCAAGGTCATTTTTATGTGAATGCTCCTAATGATAAATTTTAATCTGCATTGCCATGTTTCTGTAACATGTATCGGGTTTGAACACATCGGAGCGGTGGAGGATGGTCATGCTCTTCACGGTCGATGGGTTGTTTGCCACTTTGCCTTCAAGGTTGGTAGATTTTTTCTTTTGAAAGTTGCATTATTAGCTCTTTTGTTTTGTTGAAATTGAATGAAAATTGTAGTAGTGTTACAACAAAAAATAGGATCTTCATGCAATCATTCTGTTTGTTTGTTTTTGACAGATTAGCCAAAGGGATTTTGAAATCATGAAAACAGGAGCATATAACACAAAACTGGAAAAGACAACATGGTGTTAAAGAGTGAGATAAGCACACCTTTTGAATAACACAACAATTTTAGTCGTCTGGTCCCAAACAGAGGGCTGATATGGGTTTAGCCTGCAGGTACTTTATAATTGCCTTTTTTTTTTAAGTTAATGCGTGTCTTGGTGAGTTTATATTCTTTGCGTTGTTTATGTGCTTCAGAATCAGAGAAGGAAATTGCTGCTGGGTTGTGGTAACAAAGTCGAATCTAGGATCTCTCACTTCTATTGAGTATCGCCGTTTTCCAGGTATCTCTCCAACTAGTTGTATAAATCAAATCTATTTGCTTTGTTGTTGCTATTAATTACTGTGAAAATCGTTTTACATTCTGAATAGTAGAAGTTATAGGCTAATGATCATATCTCCTCAATTTAGATAGGATTGGTTTCGGTTTATTCGGTCCCAAAGAGGTTTTGACATGCCCAATCTGTTTTGACATGAGTTAATTGATACCTTTTCAAAATGGCCCAGATTGACCCGGATTCATTTTGTTTAGAACCCGCATGCAAAACCTAGGTGGACACACCCCTGAAATAAGGAAAAATTAAAAATTACATATTCACTTAGATTAATGTCACTTTCGTGTTATAATCACATGATGATATTAGATTTAATTTTATAGGCTTATTTTATTAATCAGCTGCTTGATATGTTGTTTAAGCAGTTGACAGTTAATTTTGTTTGTACTAATCGTCAAGCTTTGTCTCGTGTGCTTGGTGGTTGCAATACGAGAAGCACATGAAGAAGTTGTTTGGTTTGATAAGACGTTGCCACGGTGTCTGTACATTTATAATTGGCTTTGCCTTTGAGGTTGGTACATTTATAATTGGCTCTTTTTCGTGTTATAATCACATGATGATATTAGATTTAATTTTATAGGCTTATTTTATTAATCAGCTGCTTGATATGTTGTTTAAGCAGTTGACAGTTAATTTTGTTTGTACTAATCGTCAAGCTTTGTCTCGTGTGCTTGGAGGTTGCAATACGAGAAGCACATGAAGAAGTTGTTTGGTTTGATAAGACGTTGCCACGGTGTCTGTACATTTATAATTGGCTTTGCCTTTGAGGTTGGTACATTTATAATTGGCTCTTTTTTGTTTTTGTTTTTGTTTTTGTTTTTTTCTTTTTTTCAGTTCATGCGTGTTTAGGTGAGTTAATATTCTTTGCCTTGCTTATGTTCTTCAGAATCAGAGAAAGAAAGTGCTGCTGGGATGTGGTAACTAAGTTGAATCACGGATCTCTTACTTCAGTGTTCAGTCGCAGTTTGCCAGGTATCTCTCCAATTAGTTATATGAATCGAATCTATTTGCTTTGTTGTTGGTATTCATTACTGTGACAATTGTTTTACTATCTGAATTGTAGAAGTTATAGGTTATTGATCATATCGCCTCAATTTGTTGCAGTGATAACCAAATAAACCAATAAGATATTGATGCTAATCATGCCTGCATTGGAACTCAAAAGTAGTAGTCTGCTTGAGTGAGTTTGTACATATATTTGAATCTGTGTATGTTCTAGTAACACTAGCTAGAGATTATTAGTTACTAATTATGTATGTTTCTTATCTATCATAAAAGCACCACTAAAGATCTAGATTTCAACTTCTAAGATCAACTTCACGTATAGATTGCCTTGTGTGATATTCTGTTTAAACTCCGTGCTTGTGATTGATGGGCAAGAAATATAACATTTCTGTTTTGGATTTTGGTCATTTTTTTTTGAAAATTGAATATTTGAAACTATTGAATGTTTATTTGTTGTTTATGTTAATGCTCTAAAACATGGTTGTTGGGTTCGTAGGCCTTGTTGGCCCTGGTTTATTATATGAAGTCAAAAGAGAAGACGGGTGTGGGCGGTCGGGCCCAAGCCCGGCCCGGTTTAGATTTCTTGCATAATAATTTACTAACCCTAGTTCAGTCTCTATATAAACAACATTATGTACTTGTAATATTTGGTCACTCAATAAAGATATACCTAGTTGCCACCCGTGGACGTAGGTCAGTTTAGACCGAACCACGTTAAATCCTCGTGTTCGTTTACTGCTTTCGTGTGTGTGTTCGGTTTCGTGTGTGCGTTTAATCCTAACAAGTGGTATCTAGAGCTTAGGTTCGGATCACACGAAGAACACGGTGAATCAGTTCCGCGTGTCGCCGCCGCACCAGTGATCGGGGCTAGGGTTCCGCCGCGTTACCGCTAACTGCTGCTAGGGTTTCGCTGCCACCAGTTGCCACAGGTCAGATTCAGGTTGTCGATCTAGGTTTTCGGTGTTGGCAGCTAGCCGACGTATCCAGCGATCGACCGGAAGGTTGAAAAGAAGGCAGAAGTTTTGCGAGTCGAGATCCTACTTTGCAAAGTACGAGTCAATAACAGCGAATCAAGATCCTATTTTCGTTGAAGAACAGTTTCAAGTCAGAAGAAATTTAAAGAAACTTAGAACCAGTGCCAACCGCGTTTGTCAGGTTTATCGTTTCAGTTTAAAGTTTCGGTTTCTGATTTACAGTTCGTTATTCCGCTGCGGGTTAAATAGGTTGATTGTTTAACAGAGTTCAGTAGAACAATCGTTAAGTTCAGGCTCGTGTTGCTGTGTCTGTCTCTGTTTTTTTATCCAGTTTTTCGTTTTAGTCATTGTTATGGCAGAAGACGGAAAGGTTTCGATACAGAAGTTTGACGGACAGAAGTTCGGTTGGTGGAAGATGCAGATTGAGGCATTACTTTGTCAGAAAGACTTGGATGTAGTGTTTGAGGATGAAAAACCAGAAAAGTTGTCAGAAGCAGATTGGAAGAAGTTAGACAAGAAAGCTAGGGCTTGTATTACTTTGTCGTTGTCGGAAGATGTGGCGTTTAACATCATGAAAGAACCACAGCACGTGGTATGATGGAGGCGCTATCCAACATGTATGAGAAGCCTTCGGCAGCGAATAAAGTCTATCTTATCCGAGAGCTAGTGACAACAAGAATGAAAGAGGGTGGGTCAGTTACAACTCATATCAATAATCTTAATTCGATCTTGTCCCGCTTAGTGTCAGTTGACATTAAGTTTGATGATGAAGTTCAAGGCCTCTTGTTATTATCCTATTTGCCCGACAGTTGGTCGCAAACAGTGACTGCAGTTTGTAGTTCGTCTACAAATATTACTTTCGATGGGATTCGAGATCTGATTCTGGGAGAAGATTCAAGACGCAGAAGTTAAGGTGAATCATCAGGCAATATGCTAGTCACAGAAGGTAGAGGTAGGGGAAAACAGCGAGGCAGTGGGAGCAGGAAGAGGAGTCAGTCTAAGACTCGTAAGGATATTGAATGTTGGGGTTGTAAAGAGAAAGGACACTTCAGGAATCAGTGTCCGAATGGTAAGAAAGAGGTGAACGTTATAGAAGACGACACAGATGACAGGGTCAGTAGTGATGAGGCTTTGGTTTGTAGTGTTGAGAGTAGCGTTGATGCTTGGGTGATGGATTCTGGTGCATCGTTTCATGCCACTCACTGTAGTGAAACGATGAAGAATCTTAAATTTGGGGATTTTGGAAAGGTTCGACTAGCGAATGATGATATTTTAGAGGTTACGGGTATGGGAGACGTTGATTTGATAACTTCAGCCGGTACTTCTTGGACTTTGAAAGACGTGAGGGTTATTCCAAGTTTGAAGAAACGTTTGATTTCAGTTGGGCAGTTGGATGACCAGGGGCACGATGTTAAGTTCGGGAATGGGCAGTGGAAAGTAGTCAAAGGGAATCTCGTTGTTGCTCGTGGCAAGAAAATGGGTTCGTTGTATATGGTCGATATGTCATCGAAAGGAGTGGATCCAGTTTTGGTGAAAGACAAAATCCGGTTCACAGAATCCCGTGGGCAGAAGAAGGTTCGTTTTGCAAGTAACAAACCCAGAGCCAAAGTGAAGATTCAGGATGAACGAGCTAGGAAGGTTAAATCAGTTGGGGGACATCGTGACAGTGGGAGCACAGGTCGAGTTTCAGTTACAGTTCCAGGTCGACAGTGGATTAAGAAAACCAGTATTCCAGCTGTAAAAGTCTCTCCAATGAATTACTTGCTGAATATGGAGAGTGTTTGTTCTCAGGTTATCTCAGGATCCGGTAGTTCGTTACAGTGGGAGCCGGTAGGGACAGAGAATGGGTCAGGGGCAGTTTCAGCCGTGACTGACGTGTTGGAGCTCCGGGGAGCTTCAACGGGCCTTCAGGTTAATTGATGAGAAGGCGGTGGCAACTAGAAGAAGTTTAATGTTCAGATTACAGAAGTACAATCAGGAGTGCAGACGAGAGTACTCAAGGCCTCCGAGTGGGAGATTGTTGGGTTCGTAGGCCTTGTTGGCCCGGTTTATTATATGAAGTCAAAAGAGGAGACGGGTGTGGGCGGTCGGGCCCAGGCCCGGCCCGGTTTAGATTTCTTGCATAATAATTTACTAACCCTAGTTCAGTCTCTATATTAACAACATTATGTACTTGTAATATTTGGTCACTCAATAAAGATATACCTAGTTGCCACCCGTGGACGTAGGTCAGTTTAGACCGAACCACGTTAAATCCTCGTGTTCGTTTACTGCTTTCGTGTGTGTGTTCGGTTTCGTGTGTGCGTTTAATCCTAACAATGGTTTTGTAATGTACTAAATTTAAGTAGTATATTCACCCGATCATTTTGAAGTGTTACCCGACCCGCTCAATCTGTTCATTTGCTACCTTTATTATATTTCATTCTGATTATTATTTTGAAGTAGATCTTCTTTATCATTCTTGCAGGCTCAGGGCAATTCGTTAATGCTCTAAAACACCTTTCCGACATGAACTCTACATGAAATACCTCCCCGTGACACAGTGAGCCGCCGATTAAACAGAAGCACTCGGTTCCTCATCTCCGATTCGTCTAATCAGGTAACAATATTGAATTCCATGTGAGATTACACATTAGATACATTGAATCCTGTTCGGTTTGGTTTCAACTGAGTTCTCAAACCGATTACGAACTGACGGTTATGTTCGTTTTCAGTCCGGTTTCTCCATAACTGGTTTTTGGATAGGGTCGGTTTCGGTTTATTCGGATCCCAAAGCGGTTTTGATGTGCCCCTCTGCTTTTAGCCCAATAAACAAATATAATCTGAGGATTATATTAACTTAAATAATCAGGATTTCCATGAATTTAAACATATAATTGTTAAAACTACTTTTAACTTGATTCCATTTTGGCCTAACTTGTTTGACTTGAATAAATTGATACCTTCTCAAAATGGCCCGTTTTGACCCAAACTAACTTTGCTTGAAACCCGTTTTGACCCAAAACTAGGTGAACACACCCCTGAAATAAGGAAAAATGAAAAATTACACATTCACTTAGATTCACATCATTTTCATGTTAATGCTTCAAAAGGTAAGTTTTAATTTGGATGTACCAACTTAACTGTAATGTGATTTTGATTTTTGAGTTTTATTGTTATCGCATCAGGATTACTACTTACGGGCGTTCTTGACTACACAAAGTCTTCCGTGGTAATAAATCTTTAAAACTCGGTTAAAAACTTATTAAAGCAATTAGTTTTTGGCAAAAATGATTGCACCTTTACGGTTAATTTTAATGGTTGTATGGTTAACAGGAATCGGGGCAACAGGATTTGGTTGTCATTATCACGGTTTGTCGTCTTTTCTTTATTTTCTTGTAAAAGTTTATAATTTTTTGTTATTTTATTTTCCTCGATTTTAGGGCCAACAAGGTGATTGGGTTACAGGGATCATGTCAACATGGGACCAGGTTGTCAGGCGATCCGGTCAACCTGTGATCGGGTCGAAAGGATATGGGTCGTTACGAGATCGGGTCAAAAGGGACTTGGTCAAGCAGTCAACATTTGCCATTTTTAAGCTACATGATATGACAGGTTAGTTTATATAGCAATCTGTCAGCTCATATTGTTTTCGTACTTGTCTATTGTGCTTAAAGAGTTCTCAACCATTTTCACATGCTTGCAGGTTGCGATACAAGAAGCGCATGATGGCGTTGTTTGGTACAATTGAGACCGATGGTGATCGGGTGTGTGCTTTGTTTCATTCACGCTTCGATAACACGCTGCTAAGGTGTGTGTACTTGTTAGTTGTGATATTCGTCATAACCTAAGGTATGGCGTCTAATCACCCTATGGTTGTGTTTTGGGTTTCTCAACCATTTTCACATGCTTGCAGGTTGCGATACAAGAAGCGCATGATGCCGTTTAATTGGCCACCAACCGAACCAGCCTTGTTTTGATAAAATTTGGTTTTCTTAAAGCCAACACATCAATCTATTACTACACAAGCTGATTGGGTTGGCAATTCCCTTATTCGACACACTAATTAACAACTAAATGCGAATTCGCGCTCTAGCGGCCTGGTTATGAGATCACCAACCAAATCTGCCCCAATTTAATAAAATTATCTTTAAACTAGCCATTATATCATTATAAAACTACATGAACTGATCGGGTTGGCAATTCCCACATATAATACGTGAATTGCAACAATTAACGATTAATCACCCAATAAACCCCAGTTTTCAAACTATCGACAAATGACCTACAAAATCAAATCCAATAGCCATGAAATTCGAATATGAAGCTAATGACATACTTTAAAAGAAAATAGAAGCAAAATCCCGAATTTAAACTTTCACAAGGTTCCCAACTTGCACAACCGACGCGTTCGCTCGCGTATAAATAACCTATAAAAATGTTACCGAAAAACATCCTCAAACATCAATACTGACAAATTGCCTCATATCCCATGATTCACACCAAACAATACACAAAAGATGTACGGAGTCATACCTTCGAGTATAACTCGTTCTGAGCCCATACATGCAGCATCCCAAAATACCGACGCGAACGAAAACAAAAATTGTCATAACTTGATCGCCACCATTACCATTTTCATCACCGGAGCTACCACCACCACTACCACAACCATTGCCCTTGTCGCCTGACCGCAACACCCACCATTTTCATCGCCGAAGCTACCACCACCACCATCGTCGTCATTTTAGTTTTTTTTTAAATATCATATATTTTGAGATAGGAATGTTTTTATTTTTTCTATTTCATTCTTATTTTTTTGGATACCAAACAACATTAAGTAATTATTCATTTTATTCCTATAGGTTATGATCCATTTCGTAATGGTAATGATCAATTTCGTTCCCTCGTTCATTCAATTCATTCTCCCATTCAACTCCCCTTCATTCCATTATTTCCAACCAAACATTCCCATAGAGTTACCGTTATAGGTGCCAAAACAACCCGTACCCGGGTTTTTACTACTCGAACCCGTATCCGACCTTACCCGTAGGGTACGAATAAGGTATGTATTTCATTACCCAAACCCATACCCGGATCCGCTTTGTACCTGGTAAATACCCAAAACCCAGAACCGGGTTTTTACAATACCCGAGACTAAGTATTTCAAATATTCGATCTTTACCCGAAATTACCCAAAAAAATACATGAAAAATACCACGAAAATAACTCAAAAAAGTACATCACCTTAAAAAAACTCAATCTATACCCAAAAAATACCCGGAAAAAAGTAACCTTCGGTTTTTCAATACCCGAAAATAGAGTATTCAAATACCCGGTTCTATACTCGACTCGAACCCGGTGAATAGGGTATGGTTTTTAGAGACAATACTCAAACCCGAACCCGACCGGAAAATTGCCAATACCCGATCATACCCGAATATTATAAAAACCCGATTTATGCACCTCGAGTCTATGTGATTTAACTTTTTCGGGCTTGGGCTGTATCGAGTGAGCGTCATTAAAGAAACATAAGAAAATGAAATAATACCAATATTATTATTATTATTATTATAGAAAGGTCGGTTACTTTGAACTTTTGAAGGAATAGAAAGCGTATTATTTATAACGGCCATCAAACCCACCCAGTTTCGTTTTCGCTCGTCCATTCGATTTGATTCAATTCTCGTCTAACGGATCGATTACTCGGTTCTCAGCCGCTGTGAAGTATTCAGCTATATTTCATCAGGTTCATCATCTTCAGATTCGGTAACAAAATCGAATCTCTGTTCTCAAACGCACACTCTGTTAATGCTATTATTATTATTACCTAGGGTTACAGTTATAATTAGTATTTTCAAGTTAGTTGCTGATAGGATGTAAGATCATACATTCTGCCATTACTTAGGGTTGCAATAATACTTATGCTAATAGTTTTTATGTGGTTAATGATAGACGATGCCATAGTAATAATAAGAGTAAATGATGGTTAAGCTCAAGTAGATGATGATAGGGGAATTATTCTAGCAGCTTTTAAGTGGTTAATGATAGACGTAATTACTGATCTCTGGTAATAGCTTTTAGTTTTAGGATTATATTGTCTGTCATATCAGAATAGTTAATCATCATACCGTGAGCTTTGCCTAAAACAATTATATGATGAGGTTCAGTATACAACACTTAGTTTATGCGACAACGAAAAAGCAACCCAGATCCTTTATTTTTTTAACTGTTGATTTATATATTTTTCAAATATTTTTTACTTCTTACATTCAAATGCGTATGTTATATACATTTGCAATCGTTAAACTGATTTGTTTCATTTAACAATTTTTTGCAAGTTAGTTTGATGGTTTTTTTGATGTATGTAACATATTTGTTTGTATCTAAAAAGTATAAATTAAAAAAAAATTATATGAATCATTAATTAAAAATTAAACAATTTGGATTTTTTTCTGTCTCACCATAAATTAGTGTTCTATTCTAAACCTCTTATATATATATATATATATATATTACAGTTAAAGGTTTGAAGAGTTGGTTGTAAAAATAATACATTCTGCAGTTACTTAGGGTTACAATTGTTTTTTCAACGTAAGATGGGAGACTTATGGTAGCAGGTTGGCGTAATTACCGACCGGTGATATATGGAAATAGCTTTTAAGTTTTTAATGATACACAATAGATACAGTAAGAGTAAATAATGATATAAAACTTATGATGATAGTTTTTAATTGTTCGAATCAACTATAGGTTAATGATCGATCATACCTCATTTTGTTTCGATCACCTGTCCTTGACAAAAACATAACATAACAGAAAAGTACTTATTAGTTACTGATTATGTATCTATTATTAAAAATTTGTGTTTCGCATTTGGGCCAATTACCTGAAAATTGAATATTTTAAACTACTTAAATGTTGTATATATATGATGACGTTAATTATAGAATACTGAGTTTATGCGAGAACGAAAAAGAAAACCAAATCGTATATTTTTTTAATTATTGATTTATATCTTTTCAAAGTTCTTTATTTCCTACATGCAAATGTGTATGTTATATACATTTGTAATCGTTAAACTGATTTGTTTCATTTAACAATTTTTTGCAAGTTAGTTTGATGGTTTTTTTGATGTATGTAACATATTTGTTTGTATCTAAGAAGTGTAATTTAAAAAAAAAAAATATGAATCATTAATTGAAAATTAAACAATTTGGATTTTTTTTTGTCTTGCCATAACTTAGTGTTATATTCTAAACTTCTTATCATACGCATATATTACAGTTAAAGGTTTGAAGAGTTGGTTGGAAAATCATACATTCTGCAGTTACATAGGGTTACAATGTTTTTTCAACGTTAAATAATGATGGGAGACTTATGGTAGCAGGTAGGCGTAATTACCGACCAGTGATCTATGGTAATAGCTTTTAAGTGGTTAATGATACACAATAGATACAATAAGAGTACATAATGATAGGAGACTTATGACGATAGCTTTTAATTGTTCGAATCAACTATAGGTTAATGATCGATCATACCTCCTTTTGTTCTGATCTCCTGTCCTTGACAAAAACATTACATAACAGAAAAGTACTTATTAGTTACTGATTATGTATCTATTATTAAAAATTTGTGTTTTGCTTTTTGGCCAATTACTTGAAAATTGAATATTTTAAACTACTTAAATTGTATATATATGATGACGTTAATTATAGAACACTGAGTTTATGCGAGAACGGAAAAGATAACCAGATCGTTTACTTTTTTAACTAGCGATTTATATTTTTTCAAAGGTTTTTGCTTCTTACATTCAAATGCGTATGTTATATACATTTGTAATCGTTAAACTGATTTGTTTCATTTAACAATTTTTTGCAATTTAGTTTAATGGTCTCTTTATGTATATAACATATTTGTTTGTAACTAAGAAGTATAAATTCAAAAAAAATATTAATCACTAATTGAAAATTAAACAATTTGGATTTTTATTGTTATTGCTAGTACTTAGTGTTCTATAGTAGCCTCTTATTATATGTACACATTAACATTCGTTGTTTTACTTTAATTATTTCATTTCATTCTTATTATTGTAATTTTTATTTATAGTTTAGTAACATTTGTATTTATGCGAAATTCTTTTATGAAATTAAATTTATGTTTATTTTAACATAAGACTATATTTATTATAATTTTTATATACAGTTTAGTAACATTTGTATTTAAGCCAAAGTCTTTTATGAAATAAAATTTAAGTTTATTTTAACATAAAACTATTTTTATTATAATTTTTATGTACAGATTAGTAACATTTGTATTTAAGCAAAAGTCTTTTATGAAATTACATTAATGTTTATTTTAACATAAATCTAAACTAATTTAAGTGTGAAAAAACAATATAAAACAACAAAAATTATGTAAAAAAAGTTTGAGAAAACAGTATCTAACGGTTTAGTTGCTAAGTAATCAGTTCACCATGGATAGTGTTTTTGAGAATTTTTTGATTTTTTTTTTGTATTTGAGTGCAGGTCATTTTATGACAGAAGCAGTTTTTATACCGCTGATTCGGCTTCAACATCTGTTCAGGTACATCATAGCATTAATATGAGTTGACTTTTATGAGGGTTCTAATCAAGTAATAACAAAGACCAATCCTCGAAACCACTAAATAAACTGAATTCTCAGCAGTAACTTTAATTTGATCCATTGTAAATTTGTGCGATCTGAAGTCTGTAATCTGAACCTTCAGTTCTGTATAAAAACTGTATTTTCAAAGTATCCTTCAACAATAAGAACTTCCATCTATATCTTGGAATTTAATTTCCAAGTTCAACTTCACATGTAGATTGCCTTGTGATATTTTTCTTGAAACTATATGCTTTTGATTGATGGCCAACAGATTAAGGTTTTCCTAAAAAATGAGTATTTTAAACTAGTTAAATGTTGTATATATATATGTATCGTGAGTACGATGATGATGATGATGATATATATATATCGTGAGGTTCATGATAGAACACTGATATTACGCGAGAATAAAAAAGCAAACTAGATCGTTTATTTTTATATTTTTATAATTAGTGATTTGTATTTTTTCAAAGTTTATTACTTCTTACATGCAAATGTGGATGTTATATATATTTATAATCGTTAAACTGATTTGTTTCATTTAACAATTTTTTGCAAGTTAGTTTAATGGTTTTTTTCAATATATATAACATATGTGTTTGCATCTAAGATGTATAAATTCAAAAAAAGAATATAAAACATTTATAGAAAATTAAACAATTTAGATTTTTTTTGTTCTCACCATAACTTAGTGATCTATAGTAACCTCTTATTATATATATATGTACATTAACATCCATTGTTCTACTTTAATTAACTTTTTTCATTTTTATTATTATAATCTTATATACAGGTTAGTAAAATCTATATTTGAGAAAAAATCTATTGTGGAATTAAGTTTATGTTTATTTTTAACATAAAATAAAACTAATTTAAGTTTGAAAAAACAGTATAAACAAGCAGGTTTGAGAAAACTGTTTCTAATAGTTTACCTGCTAAGATATGATAATTAATGAGCATAATTTATTGTATTTATATGATATTAATCCAGTTTCATTTGTTTCATATTTGGGGTGTGACACTGACACATCGGAGATGGAGGTGCTAGATATCATAACTGATGCTCTGAGTCATACTTCTGTGGATGTACGTGTCGCTGCTTGTATCTGTTTTAAATATCCTTCTCTCGGTTAGGGTTTGTTGTTTTGAAATGATCAGTTTACCGTAGATATCATAACTGATGCTCTGAGTCATACTTTTATTAGTGGTTTTTACGGGTTATTAGATGTGACCAGAAATAACTCGAGTTAACTAGAATGCATTTTAATCCGTAACAAACTTGTTAGGTAAATCCGCCCGTATCCCAAATGCTGTTGTACTTCCACTCTGACTCGTACAAATGATTATAAAAACGACCCATGCTGAATTTGTATCAGTTGCCCAAAATGACCACAATCTTCAATCTAATATGACTTTGACCTTTAATATTTGTCTTTCTCAATCTTATCTTATGGATATGTGAAATACCTTGAAATATTTGATTTTAATCAAGTAATAACAAAAAACCAATTGAATAAACTGAATTTGTAACTTCATAGTAAACCTTCATTTTTTTATCAAACTGTATCTTTATAAACAAACCTTCACCAAATTAGAAATTCCAAAACTACCCTTACAGATTAATTCTGCAATTTGTAATTTTTGACCCATTTGCATAATAAGAACTAACAGCGCTACACTCAAAACTGCCCCTTTGTCAATCTGCAGTTTGACTTGTATCTTTGTCTTCAAATTTATATGGACAAACCTCCAAAAAATGATATGGCATTATTAGTAATCTTATCAGTTTTCCGCTCTACGTGAAACAGAACCACTCGGTTCATCGTATATGATTCGTCCTATCAGGTAACTAAATTGAACTACCTGCTAGTATGAATTTGTTCCATGTGACAGTACCAATAAATTACACATCGAGTCCGGTTCAGTTTGTTCTCAAACGAGCCACTTGATTCGTTTACACCCTAGTCGAAGATTAAAGCTTTTTACTTGTATATAGTGATCTTGTACAGAATGAAAAAAATCCATAAGATATTGTCCATTAATAATCAGTTACATCTACTCTACTCATATTAATTACTCAGATCCTTAAGTTATGGGATTATACCATTACCGAGCAAATATCTTTTAGTTATAGTCAATATTGCGAATATGTTCTCTCTAATATCTTGTTTCTTGATTATGCAGGCGGTTTCTCTTTATCTGTCAGCACCCGCGAAGATTAGAGGGACAGAAAGCCAACTGTTTAAGTTGACAACTTTGTAAACAATGCAACCGAGAAACACACATGGGGATGGAGATTATCACTCGGGCTAGCCGCAGTTCTAGCGACATTAACATTAATTGGTGGGCGGCTTTTCCTACCCGAAACTCTAAACGAGGAAGATTAGAGGAAGGAAGAAGTGTTTTGGAAAAGTTCGAGGTACAAAAAACATAAAAGCCGAGTTTCAAGATATTCTTAGAAAGTGAGGCTTCAAAAGCTATAAAGCATCCGTTTAGAAACCTTTTAAAGAGAACCGGCCTCAGTTGATCATTGGAGCTATGGGTATACCCGTGTTTCAACAACTTACAGGTATGAATTCGGTTTTTTTATGCGCCCGTGATCTTTCAGGGCTTGGGGTTAACGGGAAGTTAACCATGTTTTTAAACGGCCCGTCTTGACCCCAGTTGAAATATTCATTTTTAAATTGGCCCATTCTGACTAGAACCGTTTTGACCCATTACCCCACTTAACCTGACTCGTCCATGTTATATGCTAAATTTAAGTAGTATTTTTTCCCAATCAGTTACTCGTTATTTCACCTGCTCAACCTGCACATTTGCTAGTTCAATATTTTTCATCCGGTTACCTAATTATTCTTTTTACAGTTGGTTTACAGCTTTATAGGTAACTTTTCATTATTGTTAACGTTTTCCTTTTCTTGCAGGTTCAAGACTGTTCTGCCTTATGGGTCGGAAGGTCAGAACTGGTTTCGGTATTTGCCACGTGTGGTTTTTTGTTACCAAATTAGTCTCGTGGTGTTTTAGTTTGGTACAACTTCTATAAAACCGAAAGGTACAAGTTTCTTACTTTTCTATGGTAGTGTATTTAAGTTTTATTGTATTCGCATCTGAACTACTAAAGGTCAAGAATGGTTCGTACACAAAAGATTTCTGAGGTAATTAATTTATAAACCTGTGTACGAATCCCAATAGTAGTATTGGAGCCACTATTGCGAATCTTTAAAACTCTATTGGTTAAAACCGAATAAAGCAATTTAGATTTACTTTGCCAAAACTTTTGTTTGGCAAAAGATTGCTATCTTTACGTTTTCTTATTTTTGAATTGTTGTGTTGGTTGCAAATCGAGCCCTAGACCTGTGGTTGTGTTTATTTATATGGTTTGCATTTTTATTTTGTTTGGTTGTGCTTATTTATATGGTTTGCAGTTTTATTTTGTTATATGTATCTTGTATTTTTGGCTGTGTTAGAATCCTTGTTGTAATAGTTAGGTTATTTTTCCATTTACGAAAACATTATATGGCTTGATTTGCAACTTGTGATTGCTTAAACTTACGGTTAAAATATTCAAGATGTTTTAAAATGGATTAAGAACTAAACAACACAAGCTAAACTACGAGGTATTAAAATATAATTTTATTTGCCTCGTGTAAGTTTTTAATTAATTAAAATGCAAAAGAGTTTTATTAATAGACTTAATAAAATAAAGCATCCTAAGTAGATGCAAAAGTTTTTATCAAAATCTGGAACCGGATAAACTAATATGCATATGTCATTGTGTTACCTTTAGTATATGTGCCTTATCCTTACATTTAGTGCCTATGTTTTTCAAAGCAAGGTGGTACTACGAATACCTAGAGTTTTAGATTGGTTATGCACGTTACTATTATAGGACGATCTATTGCTCAGCTCTTTAGTCTATTGCTCAGCCCTATAAGAATTGCTCAAGCCAATTACCAAAAATGTGTGGGCATGGTTGGGGTTACGCGTGTCAACTTAGGTCATTGTCTTTGCAATCTCATAAGCTATTGTGTAGAGACAATTGCTTGACTGTTTCTTGCGCGTAGTCACTCATTGATCTTAATCCTTGAGTAAAAGTAAAATTTTAGAAAGGTTAGTTTTGTCAAACATCGATTTTAAATTCCATTTATCTTGTTTAGTAGATGTCTTTAACCACAAATTACCCTGCATGCTTCAACCACTCGCTCGGGTCTCTTTTAAAGGAGGTTTCAGGAGTTGAGTTGTAAAATCATACATTCTGCCATAAGCATGCTTGATAGACGATACAATAAGAGGGTTACAATTTTTTGTGAAATAATGATAGGAGACTTATGGTAGCAGGTAGGTGTAAATACCGACCGGTGATCTCTGGTAATATATTTTAAGTGGTTAATGATAGACGATGCAATAAGAGTAAATATGATAGGTGTCTTAGGATAATAGCTTTTAATTGTTGGAATCTCGTCCTTGATATAGTGAAAGCTATAGGTTGATGATCGGTCATACATGTCATTGACAGAAACCCTTACATAATAGGAGATTACTTACTAATTAATGATTACTGATAATCGCTTTGTGATATTCTGCCTTTGATCGAAAAGTAACATATAAAAAATTTGTGTTTCGCATTTTGCCCAATTACTTGAAAATTCAATAGTTTAAACTACTTAAATGTTGTATATATATTATGACGTTCATTATAGAACACTGATATTATGCGAGAATAAAAAAGCAAGTTAGATCGTTTATTTTTTTTACTAAATATTTTGTATTTTTTCAAAGTTTATTATTTCTTACGTGCAAATGTGGATGTTATATATATTTCTAATCATTAAACTGATTTGTTTCATTTAGCAATTTTTTGCAAGTTAGCATAATGGTTTTTTTCTACGTATATAACATATGTGTTTGCTTCTAAGATGTATAATTTCAGAAAAAAAAATATGAAACAGTGATAGAAAATTAAACAATTTAGATTTTTTTTTTGTTCTCACCGTGACTTAGTGTTCTATAGTAAACTCTTATTATATATATATATATATATATATATATACACACATTAACATCTGTTAGCCTACTTAATTTTTCTTTTCATTTTATTATTTTAATTTTTATATATGGTTTAGTAAATCTATATTTAAGCAAAAGTCTATTATGGAATTAAATTAACGTTTATTTTAACGTAAAACAAAAGTAATTTAAGTTTGAAAAAACAATAATAGTTTACCTGCTAAGGAAGATATTAATTTTGTTTCATTTTTTTTCATGTTTAGGGTGTGACACACTGACACATCGGAGATGGAGGTGCTAGCATTCGTAAATAATGCCCTGAGTCATACTACTGTGGATGTATGCGTCGCTGGTTGCATATGTTTGAAATATCTCCCGATCGGTTAAGGTTTGTCCTCTTTTAGAACTTTCATTATTTGCTCTTTTTTTTCTGTTAACTGAGTGAAAGACCAAATTTGACAAAACTTTCAATAAAAAAAAACTGTCTGTCCTGCTTTTGGGAAGTTAACCATCTTTTTAAAACGGCCCGTCTTGACCCAAGTTAAATTATTCGTTTCTAAATAGGCCCATTCTGACTCGAACCGTTTTGACCTGTTACACAGCCTAACCTGACTCGTCCATTTTGCCAGATATGCTAATTTTAAGTAGTATTTTTACCAATCATTGACTCGTTACCTGACCCATTCAACCTACACATTTGCTAGTTTAATATATTTTCATCCCGTTACCAAATTATGATTATTATTATTATTATTTTTACAATAGGGTTATAGCATTATTAGTAAATTTCATTAATGGTTAATGTTTCTCTCTCTGCAACATCTCTAATTTGAGTTTTTCCATTCTTGCATGTTCAAGGCGATGCATTACTGTTCTGTCGGGACCTGCTTCTAATCCTCTGGTCTTGAAGTTTGAAGCTCTTTCATCTTTAGTCTCAGTTGAACATAGATGGTCACTTTCACGTTGATGCTGCAACGAGTAAGTTTTACTAATTATATTGGTATATTCTTTTTTCCTTTTTTTTTTTAAATTAATCTTCTCCAGCTTTCTAACTTATTTCTCTAAGAACTGCTTGTTTTGGTAATTTCCACACAAAGGAAGCTGACTGTTTGTCTCTTTTGGCCGTGATCGCAAGACTGGAACCAGTTTCGGGGTTTGCCACGTGTGGTGTTTTTCGTTACGACATTTAGAAACAGAGGAGTTGTCTCTTTTGGCCGGGATCTGTTCCCAACAGGATACGGGCTGTCATCATGGTTTGTCGTGTTGTCATTCTTTTTATTCATCTCTTCTAGTTATTTTCTTGTAAAAGTTAATTTTTTTTGTTTATTCTTCATATATTTAAGGTATTTGAGAACAGATCAGATCATGAGGAGGGTCTGGTCTTAACAGGGATCATTTCGACATGGGGCGATCTGATCAACATGTGATTGGGTCAACAAGGATCTGTCCATTAGGTGATCGGGTCGAAAGGATATGGGTCGTTACAAGATCGGGTCATAAGGGACTCGGTTCAAGCGGTCAACAACTGCTATTTTTAAGCAACCTGATATGACAGGTTAGTTTATTTAGCAATTTGTCACACGGCGATATTAGATTAAATTTTATAGGCTTATTTTATTAACTAACTGCATTGATATGATGGTTATTTTTGTTTGTATTAATTCGTCATGCTTTGTCTATTGTGCTTAAATAGCTAACTAGAGCTGTCAACTCTTTTCACATGCTTGCAGGTTGCAATACAAGAAGCGCATGGTGAGATAGAGATCCCGATGGTGATCGGATGTGTGTTTTGTTTCATTCACGCTTCGATAAAACGCTGCTAAGGTGTGTGTACTTGTTAGTTGTGGCATTTGTCATAACCTAAGGTATGGTATCTAATCACCCTATGGTTGTGTTTTAGGTTTCTTGAAATTTTGCAATTGGATAACTGGTGGGATTTTGATTGCATCAAAGTTCTCGTTTTGTAAAATCCCAACAGTATATCAAAGCCGCTTTTGCAAGGTTCTAGAACTATGATCCGGGTTAACTTCTAGTTACAAGTTAACCCGGATCAAAGATTTGATTTTTCAATAAAAATCAATTCTCGGATAAAAAAGATTCAAACTTTATTAATCGTAAATGATTAATAATTAGTTTGAAACTTTAATGTTGATTGTGTTGTATAATGCGTTTAAAGCCATACTGTCCCCTTGTGTGTATTTGTTTGGTTGTTTTAGTTGGTTTGTATTTTGGTTTGTGCCTATTTTGGAGGCTTGCGTGTATTTTTCAGTTTTTGTATATAAAAAGTAGAATAGTTTTATTTTATGCATTTGAGAAATCAAGACCAAAGGAAGAATGAATATTCAAGAAAGCTAAGACGAGTCAACAAACAAGAACTAGACAGTTGAGAGCTTTGAAGATATCAAATTGAAGATTGTATTTAATTTTGTGAGAATTTAATTCTCAAAACTTTGACCTTGACCTTCTATAGGTGTTTTGATGGTCGTGTCGGCTCTCACGCCATCAAAACCCTAAATGGCTAAAAACGCATTATTTTTATTATTTATTTTTATGATCGTGTAGTTGTTAAAAACACAATTAAATACATAAAATTTGAAATTAAGATTTTAAACTTATAAAGATAAGATTTTGAAATAGAAAAGTTTTTTTATATAGGAGTATGTGATAAACATGAAATTAAAATTTTATGAATTTAACAAAACCTACTTAATAAGAGCTTTTATTTTCAATTGAGTGAAACAAGATACGATAGTTGCATAGATCGGCACAAAGGAATTACAATTATTTATCATTTAACCAACTACTTCTAGGACCCAAATACTTGATTACTAAAGCTAAAAAGATATTATTAACCAATTTTAAACACGGTAATTCAATTGAGTCTTTAGCTTTTATTAATAATCTCCAACCACCCCTTTCACGTTTGTACTTTACGTACTATCCGTTTGGCCCTTTGAGTTAGTATTGTCACATTTTTCACACTCCCTTTCAATACCGACCTTTCCATTCCCAAGCATGATCTGAAATCTTCCAACCATGCGTTGGACAAACTTTTCATTAGCATGTCTTCCACGTGCTTGTTTGTATCAATATTGATCATATCCATCTCAGCTTTTAAAACCCATTTATGAATAATGTGATGTTATATTAATGACTCTTATTGAACTTATGCTTCTGTTTTGCCAAAGCCTAACAAAATAGTTAGGCCAAACCCCCAAACGGGTTTTAACCAGACAACTTACGAAGAACAACCCAAAAGAAGCCAACATTCAATCTAACTATTACAAATCATGAGCTTGCTTGCTTGATTTATGTTTATCAAATCTGGCTTATGGCTATGGATGGATGGTTTTAGATTTTGTTTTGTTTTATAACCTATTTTGGGAGGCCAAACCCCCAAACGGGTTTTAACCAGACAACTTACGAAGAACAACCCAAAAGAAGCCAACATTCAATCTAACTATTACAAATCATGACCCAAAATAGGTTATAAAACAAAACAAAATCTAAAACCATCCATCCATAGCCAAAAGCCAGGTTTGATAAACACAAATCAAGCAAGCAAGCTCAAACTATCATCAACCACATGCTTCTTCCAAAACCAACCCTCAAGATGAAACACTAATTGCTCCAAAACTAAAGCAACAAACACAATACATGTGTTAACCTTATTCAAAACACAATTTAACATGTAAGCCAAGTCCCCAAACTAATAGGCATCATATCCAACTCCAAGCCAGCAAACATAACCCGATTTTCAGCGACTTTAAATGAGTTACCAGTAAAACCCATAGAGACATAACTATTTCACAAGGTCAGCCTTAACAAAGACTTCAACAGCTTCAATCTTGACAAGTTAAACCAATATTTTGACATACCCCAAGCTACATCCCAAGTCTTCCAACAAAACAATTTGGAATCTTGGACCTTATAACAAACACTATGATCATACCAATTCAAATAAAACCAATCTGTCAATAGCCAACAGCCACTTTTTATGACCATAATCAAACGTTTTGCCACTCCACTTGATAAACCAGAAAATTTCCATATCAATCATGCAGGTTCAACAAATATACCCAATCTGCAACACAAAGGATTATATACCCTTAAGGATCACAAACATATGCTTAACCCAAGAATTACAACCTAACCAAGTAAGCTCAGCACACAACCCCTCTTCTCCAAAGTAGTTATCTTCATTAATGAACCTACAAAAAGAACCCAACATCCACCAGCCAAGCCCAAGCTTAATATAAACATAAACAACGCCAACTCTCCAAAAGCTCACAAACATCCAAATCAAAACATCAATACCATAAACCCCTTTATGCTTGCACTTAAGTGATAACTGCCAAAATAAACCGATATCCCAACAGTCGAAAACATAGAAAACAATCACCATCAGCTGTCTGCCAATATTTTTAGCACTATAAATTTTTAGGGCCATCCCAAAATATCCCAACCCATACAAACCAAATCCACACAAGTTATAATCTTATAACCCCCAACTCAACTGTAATAAACTTGATTACCACAAAAAATATATTTAGAATCCCCCCAAAAATACAGGAATCTTTGGGCATTTTTATCTTTAAACCCATCAACCTTAATCTCACAGTTTCAAAAATAGCCATGCTAAGAGCAAAAGGAAATCTTTCCTCTTGTCTAAATGTTCTGTTATTCATTTCTTGCCAGATGTAGTAGATATGTTATTCATTTCTTGCCAGATGTAGTAGATAGCAATAGACACCACCAAACTCCTAATAACATTCCAAAAAGATTTGTTGCATCTTATATTACCACAAAAATTCAGCAACAAGGTTAAAGAATTAGGAGCATCCGGTAACCTAGCCAAGGGCTTAATCCTATCTAGAAGTGCAAAAAAACTGTACCCGACTTGGTGGTCCCTACCCGGAACCGGACTTGACCCTACCCGCGGGTGCGGACCGAGCTTTGGGTTTCCCCCTAAAACTGTACCCGAAACCGACCCAGACCCGGTGGAACCAGTTCCGCCAATACTCGGTCAAAAGTCGACCCTACTCTACTCGAAACCCAAAAAAAAAACCGGTGGAACCGGTTAAATACCCGACTATACCTAGAACCGGTTCCTGTTTCTGAAAACACTTAGTTTGTGCACCTCTAATCCTATCCCAAACTTCTTGCAAAAGTCACATTCAAAAAATAAATGGTTATGACCGTCAGGCTGTGATATGCAAAAAACGCATCTCAAGTCTCCGAAACCTCTCCAAGCCAACAATCTATACGGGGGTAAATAATCTAAATTTAATCCTTCCCAAGTCAACTAACCTCAACCCCTTGAGTTCTTAGATAAGTAAAGCATTTTTAATAGGAAATTCAGTTAAGTTCCCATCTTTCCATTACACCTCATCATTCCTCAAACTGTCCAGACAAACATGCCAAGATCTAATAATCCCACGGTATTTATCATGCTGGGAAGTTCCAATTACCATTAGTATAAAGAATTAGCTACCTTAGAGGTAAGTATAAAAACCAACAGATTTAAATATCTCTTCTACTCACATACTCAAATAAAGGACCCTTCTCATACCAATAGTCGCTCTAAACAAATATATCAATCTCATTCCCAAGTTTAACAAAACAAATTCAAAAGTTTTCAAATTAAGTCACTCAACTTTAAAAAGTGTTCCAATTAAGTCATTTAATTTTCATATTTTAATAAACTAAAGATTTTAACATGTTCTTTAGCGTTTTTCTTTTTTGTTTCACATAGGTAATCTTTTTATCTTTTTTTTATGTTGATGTTGAGTGGCGACGTAAATTTTATTTTTTATTTTTAAAATAATTAACGTTTTTTATTTTTATATAAATATAGCTACATATATTGAAAATTCAGACCCCCACATCTTATCCCCCATTTCTTTCTTGATGCACAAAAAAATCGATGAGACTCGATTTGAAGATTTAGTGACTCAATATAAGAAAAACATGCATGAGTGACCTAATTGGAAAACTTTTGAAAGTTGAATACTATTCTATTATTCTATTAGATATTCCCTTTTCTTCTTTCTCTTCTCTTCTAAATTGCAAAATTATTTTCCAACTACAAGATTCGTTACTTGTTTCCCAAACATTCCAAATACTAGCACCATTTGGTAAATATTCCTTAACCCAGTCCGCCTAGATAGACTCCTTACCAGAAATGACATTCCAAATATGCTTGGACATTAAAGCAGTATTCCTATCTCTAAGAGAGGCCATACCTAACCCTCATTGGCTTTTAGAAAGACAAACTTCCTCCTAATTTATTTTGGCAATTCCGTGTTTTAGATCACCCTGATTCCAAAGAAAACACTTAATAATTTTATCAAATTCATCACTAACACCGGTAAACTAATCTGACAAAGAAACAAGCACAACTTTAGCTAGCCAAGCTTGCTTACAATCCTTATTATAAAGCATTTTAGAAATTAAAGGCACTCTAGATATCTAATAAGTAAAGAACCAACCTTTAAAGGCAAAATATTAAGAATTTATGCTTTCTTCTCACCGTTGACATTCCCAAAATTCCAATGGTATCCTTAACAAACTAACTCATCAAGGGCATCCGGAATAGCGTTGATAGACCCAGATCAGCTCCACAAAAGATAATTAGATCATCGGCAAAGCATAAATGAGACAGCCTGGTCTTCTCATAATTCCAATGGTAAACAAACTAAGGATTATTATTAATATGCTTAATAAGGATTATGAACCTAATCATATGCCTTATGCAAAATCAATCTTAATAGCTACCCGACCACATCTCCTCTTAAGATAATAACCCTGCATTAACTCTTGAGATATAAGAATATTATCATGAATCAATCGCCCCAGGATGAAAGCACTTTTGAGATTTGCTAACAACCTCATCCAAACAACCTTTCATTCTGTTGCAAAGTATTTTTCTTATACACTTATACAGAACATTGTAGTAAGCAATAGGTCTGAATCCACTAACACACTTAGGATCACAACCTCAAGGAACCAATGAAATAGTTGTTGCATTCAGACCAACAATATATGAACAAACCTTAAAAAACTTGGCAGAATATCCATCAGGACCAGCCTATGAGGGACCTTAGAGTCATTGCTTTGAAACATGGCAACTTTAATCTTATCAAAAGTCACCCCTTTGATCAATTCATTAGCCTTACTAGAAGAGATTTTAGAAGTAAACAAACTAACAGGATTTTCAAAGGCTTTAACCTTAGACTTTCTTACCCATAAGATTAACATAAAATATAACAAAAACATCCCCAACCTCATCTCCAGTAAATATGTTACCCTCGAAGGCTTTGCCTTTTCAACCACAAGTTTTTCGTTAGAATGACTCTTGTTAACAAAAGGACCCAAGTACAGACAAAAGGGGAATAGGCAAATTTAATGGCTGAAAAGTCATTAACATAAACATTCACATTATCATCCATATATAGTTACTATAAGATGAAATGCTTTCCTTACTAGCTGCAAGGTTAGGATTACACCCTCTAGACAGCTTAATACCTTTAGAAAAAGAGACATTAGGAAGTATGCAATCAGATAACATACCACAATCTAGAACCTCCTTGGACTTATCATAAACTTTGTTCTCAATACCTACACACCTTTTAGTTTTTACTACCAAAACTCATTTCTAAACACTTCTTCTTATCCAAAAACCATACACTCTATTTGAAACAAAATCAGTTGCATTATGAGAAAGATCCAGTTGAGGGAATAAATGAACACATTTCCTACTTACATATTAACCACCTCAACACAATCAGCCTTATAACTGTCAGCTTCAATAGAAGGAACCCTAGTTCCCCATCACCATTCACAAAATTAGCCATGGTAGCCAAAATTGGAGAGGTGTGGCCAGAATATTGTTCAACCACAACATTATCATCTAAACTCATACATAAATTTTCATCAACACTCATATTCTCATTAGTAGAAACACTATTCACATGAACATTCATAATATTCTCACAAAAATCTAATTCAAACACCACATCAACAGAATTAACAATATTATTAATAAGATTTGGATCCTTACCATCCATAGCATCACATTCAACATCCAACACAGCTAGATCTTCATACAGAACACGTTCTATCGTCGAGTGAAACAATCCACTTTTGTAATTGGTAATTCCACCTTCACATTAGCCTCAGCTAAGCGGCGCCTAGCTTCACTCCAGTTACCCTTCAAAACTTCCTCAAATCTACCACCAATAGGCGTCCCTGATCACTGCTTAGGCTTAATGTTACAAAAAACCCTAATCACTTCATCAAACAATTTCGAAGACGAAGAAATCACATAAGGAGGATTGCCGTGAAAACCACGAGAATCCCCAAAAAAGCATATGCAAGGAATTAATATAGAAGAAAAGAAAAAGCGGGAGAATCGATCGATGAACAGTGATGAACAATATCAAAACCCTAGGATAAAATCGTCTAGAGAGAGAATCGATCCCAAGTCTTGTTAGTTCAAACTCCGAGTTGTTCGGGTTGGCTAACCTTTGATAACTTCAATGAAGTTCCGATTCGGGTTTTAACACATGGATGATGAACTAAGGTACCAAGAGTTAAATGACAAGAATCAAGATGATCAAACAGGAAACTAGGGCTTGTATTATTGATTAACGGAAAAATAACAAACTAACTGTTACAACACACCTATCCGTCTACTTATACACATACAAGATCACAAAATGACAGAACAACCCCTCTAACTTTAAAACTAAAATAAAACAAAATCAAACTTTGGAATTACAATTTTAACCTTCCAACAATCTCCCCTCAAATTCCAGGCTTCACCTTGTAGATCTTCTACTCCAAGTAGAAACCTCATTTCAGTAAATTTCAACCTAGGCAATGCTTTAGTCAATACATCAGCTTTTTGCATGTTTCCATATACAAATTCAACTCTGATTTGACCATTTTCTATACACTCTCTTATGAAATGGTACCTAGTTTTATATGTTTGCTTCTACTATGAAAAACAAACATGGTTTTTCATCAAAGCAATTTCATATTTGTTATCTACCCAGATTGTAACAATTCTTTGTTTCTTACCAGTCACTTCTTCAAGTAAACCATTCAGCCATCATGCTTGACAAGCTGCAGCAGAGGTTGCAGCCATAAATTCTACTTCACATGAAGACAATGCAACAATTTGTTGCTTTTGTGAATGCCAAGATATTAAAGAACCATTATAATAGAACACATGGCCTGATGTACTCTTTCCATTGTATCCCACCAAATCATCACCATCTTCAGTATCTTTATACCATAGTGAATTGTACCTATTACATATCTAATCAAGTGTTTTACTGCTTTAAAATGTGTCTCACCAGGATTTTGCATAAACCTACTAACATACCCTACAACATAGCTCAAATATGGTCTAGTTTGAGTTAGGTACCTTAAAGAGCCCACCAGCCTCCTGTACATAGTTGGATCAAGACTATCACATTCATAATCTTTTCTTAACTTGAGACCAGGTTCCATAGGAATCTTTATTGCATTACACTTTTCTAAACCAAGCATATTCACAACCTTTTCTGCATAAGCAGACTGTTTGATCATTATTCCTTCACTGCCTTGTGAGACCTCTATCCCAAGGTAAAAACATAACAATCCTAGATCTGTCATCTCAAATCTTGACTTCATTTGTACCTTAAAATCATTCACTTCTACTAAATTACTTCCTACTACAAGTAAATCATCAACAAACACACCCACAATTAGTAAAGACCCTTCTTTTATCTTCACATAGACTGCTTGCTCATGTTGACACCTTTTTAAACCAAGTCCCTTTAAGACACTATCTAACCTGAGATTCCATGCTCTAGGAGCTTGCCTTAAACCATACAAGGCTTTAGATAACTTGTAAAATTTTCTTTTATCCCCTTTTCTTTCATATCCATCAGGTTGTCTCACATACACATTCTCCTACAACTCTCCATGTAGAAAGGCGGCTTTAACATCCATGTGATACACTTTCCACCCCATCTTTGCTGAAAGAGCCAATTCAACCTGATTGTCTGAATTCTTGCTACCGGAGCAAAAGCCTCTTCAAAATCAATTCCGAATTGTTGCACATAACCCTTAGCAACTAGTCTTGCTTTTATGCTTGGTAATTCTTCTCGAAGCATCCTTCTTGATTTTGTAAACCCATTATAAAACTATTGAGTTGCACTATAAAGGTGGTTCTGTTAGTATTTAGGTTTTGTTTCTTTCAATGGCGTTCATCTCTTCGTAGAAAGGCGGCTTTAGAATCCTTATGATACACTTTACACCCCATATTTGCTGAAAGAGCCAAAATCAACCTGATTGCTCAATTCTTGTTGCATCAAACATTCTGTGAGCTTTTATACCTATTCTACTCCCAAATACACCATTGGGTGACTTCTATCATCCAACTTCCTTAACCCAGCCTTAGTTACTTTAACATGCCCAACACAACCAAATATCTTCAAATGTTGAAGATTTGGTTTCTTACCCTTCAAAGCTTCATAGGGTGTACAATCCTATAAAGGTTTTGTTTGGAGTCTATTAAGGATGTAAACAGAGTGTCTCACACCCTCTCCCCATAACATTCATTGCCTTTAACATACTTCTGGTCATGTTTAACACATATATGTTTCTCCTCTCTACCATGCCATTTAGCTGGGGGAGAGTAAGGAGCAGTCAAGCAAAGTATATACAAAACATATAGAATTCTGTAATTTTGGGCCAAGTTTGACAAAACCATATGAATGTATGCGTGTAAATTTTGTAAAAAAAGGTAAGTGGCTATTTTACTATTATCGCTAAAGAAAAAATAGAATGTGTGGCTTTCAAACGAATATTACACGTTCTGTTCGACAAAATGTAAGACACCGAAATCCGAGAGTCCTACAATCATAATCATTCCCAACAGTTAAAAATATAAAGGTTAGACTGGTTTCATAAAATTCAAAATTTCATTACAGAGTATTCTTGTAGCGGAAAATTTACACAACATCACTAACTAGACCGCCAATGACTAGTTAACTCTACGATCCGTTCCGACTTGATTAAACCGACCCGGAACTCCATACACTACCAAATTCATCCACCTCAGCCTCTAAACCTTAAATTTCATAACATTATCTTCTCATAACTGAAATGGGGCTAACGGTTTATAAACTATGCCCGTCTTGCGTTAATTGTGTCGAATTTGCGCGTTAACAAATCGTTTAACCAACCACTATCCAAACCATACCCATTTTGACAAAAGTGGTATTATTACAACCTAGTCATCAATTTTAACCACCCAAGTTAATGGGGTTTGAAATCTCATCATTTTCCACCTTAATTATCAATTAACCAATTTTACGCACCCTTACGGACCGATTAAGGAATTACCAACCAAATCAGCCCCTATAGCCAAAAAATAATTTTCTTACTGCCCTTACACTAACATAAGACACCACAAACTGATCATGTTGGCAATTCCTTCAAATAACGCCCCAATTGCAAGAATTACGATTTTAAACCCGACAAAACCCTAATTTTCGTTTTTTTACAATTGACCTACCAAAACAACTCCAAATTCCATGAAAATTTAGTATGATATACTAGACATACCTGGGAAACTTTTGGCACCAAAAGCCCTAAATTTTGACCTCAGGAAGTGGGTCAATTGAAATATGCCCGGTTCTGGCCCTAGGCTGAAAAAACGAAGCAATCGATCATCAAGGAGGCCACATATGAATGAAAAGAGATTATGGGAGATTAGTACACACCTTAGTCGACCTCTAGGGGCTTGGAACTGAATTTTTTAAGCCAAAAACGAAGGGGATGTAGCTGTTTCTCTATTACGATCGAAATTTAGGTTAGGGGGAGGGTGCTTGTGATATAATATCAAAAAGTTGCAATTCAGCCCCTACACTTTGAGTTCCGATCCTTTTCACTCCCAAACTAGAATATAACACTTCTTAGACATTTCATGGGTCCCCGAGTCCTCCCGTGTAACCCGAGAAATTAATTTACAACTGCACACTCGCGTCCTTCGGTTTACAAGAATTTTTCGGATGCTACACTAAAATATGTATCAACTACGTATTCCATTTTCAAGTGCCCTATTAAGTTATGTTATAATAAAACTCAAGCGAATAAGCGTCATGCAAAACAGATATTTTATGACTCAAGTATCAAATATCATATTACGGTGTATTATAATAATACCACAATGATTAAGCGTCTTATAAAGGTTAAAGTTATAAGACCATAGTGTAAAATGTCCTATTAAGTTATGTTCTTATATGACATCGACTAGAAAGGGGTCCTATAACACCGAACATTTATGACTTAACTACAAAATGTTCTATTAACTTTTGTTATAATAAGACATCCGGTGATCAAGTGTCCTATTACATTACTACATAATGGGACACCAACAACTACATGTCTTATATGTTACTGTGTTAGGATTTATAGACTAAAAATTCCAAGAACTCACCAAAAGAAAATCAACAAAAGGATCCAAAGATCGAAAGATCCGAGGCTTTTGTTTTGGAAACAAAAAGGAGACGGTCCAAAAGATCTTCTAAAATTAGAAAACATGCTTCTGCGTGGATTCCTAAGGACTGTGCTTCCAATTCTGAATCACCACAACACTCCACTTTTATAAGAAACAAGATAAAATTTGATGATTTCATGGTTGATCTTCCCAAGATAGCTAAGTCTCAAAAACCCATGTCTAATTAACTGCTAATTTGTGTAGGGTCAGTCAAGAAGGTCTGTCAATCGTATTTGGTACTTAGACAGTGGCTACACCCGACACATGACTTGAGACGAGTCCTTGCTATTTGACGTTCAATCGTTCGATGGTGGACATGTTTCATTTGCTAGTGACATAGGAGAAAACATAACAAACAAGGGAAAAGTTTCAAACGTCATACTAACTTTTGATGATGTCAATCTGGTGGAACAACTCAACCACAATCTGCTCGGTGTGTCACAAATCTGTGATAAAATGTTCTCCACTTTATTCACATAAAATGAAACCTTGATTCTAAAACCAGGTTTCAAATTCCCAGAGGAATGGTTTTTGATGCGTACTCCAAGGCATAACGATGCTTACATATTGGACACGAACAACTCATACTCGCATCGAATTGCTTCATCTTCAATCTCAAAAGCCTTGGAGAACGATTCATCATTGTGGCATAAACGTCTTGGTCATGTGAACTTTAATTTAAACAAACTTGTATAGGTGAGCATGTGAGGGCCTTGCCAATTAAAACTTTCTCTTGCATTGAAAAATGTCTTTCGTGCTCTAAATGCAAGCGACACAAGCTCCCTCACATGCCCAAGATTGTCAATTCCATATATTCCATTCTTCAGTTATTACATATAAATTTATATGGTCCGATTTATCCATTGACAATAGGCCGAAAAGCCCATTGTCTTATTGTTACTGATGTTACGTTTTAGCTGGACTTTTCTTTAAGGGCACAAGGATGAAACTGCTAAGTTTTTAATCTAGTTCATAACTTTTGTGGAGAATCATACTAATATTAAAGTGAAGTTTATTAGAAGTGAAAACGGAACTGAGTTTTGTAACAAAACTGTTGACGACTTCTGTGATTCAAAGGGAATAGACCGCCAGTTCAGTGCCCCGTACACTCCACAACAAAATGGGGTTGTTGAACGTCGCAACAAAACACCAATCGAGGCTGCAAGAACTATGTTGTCAGACTCAAAACTTCTATTGTTTTTCTGGGGTGAAGCAATCAATTTTTCTTCTTCATACCAAACTATGTGATAATCAATAAGCACTTAAAAACACTCCTTTTGAAGTCTATTATAAGACCAAACCACCAGTCAACTACTTTAAAATCGTTGGATGTCAATGCACTCTGCTTCATACAAGTGCTCACTATGACCCAAAATTTGTTGAAAAGCCCAACGAGTGTTATTTTGTTGGGTACCTAGCCAACAAAACCGCTTATCACGTCTACAATAATAAAACAAAGGTGATTGTGGAATCTTTCAATGTTGACTGGCAAGAGCTTAACCTTACTGATGGACACATGGACCCAACTGGTTGTTTGACTATGACTACCTACTCAATAAGTTTCATGGCATGTCTACCTCCTCATCAACAAGTGCTCATATTCCAGCTTCTATAATGATGTGCTAAAAGTAGTCAAATAATTATTAACCAAAATTACGCTAAATTAGACAATAAGTAATACTCTAGACTCTTTAAGACTCGACTAAACTACTGACCGACAAGTGAACTGATCGACTCTAGTTTAGCTAAGTATGTCCGGATATCGAACCCACGAGACTCTTTATATTACGTATATTAACTAATTAAACTCAACTGACCGACATGACTATTTATTTTATAATTATTAAAGGGGGTTTTAAATTAATTTATTATAAAACTAAATAAAACAACTAGTTAATAAAAACACAAGACAATTTAGTTCAACTGAGTCAGAAGGTAATGAAAAACCACCTAGGCTAGAATCCCAAAAGTTTCAGTTATCAAATAGTTGGAAAATAATAGTTTTGGAACTGGGATCGTATAATAGACACTTAAAAGAAAACCCTAAGAGGACCCTGACCTTTCTCATGAAGACACATATGGGTTTCTAATAAGTTTTAAAACACACCAGTTTTATAAATTAAACTCCCTTACGGTTATCTAATTAATTATGAAAGAGTACCTTTATAGTGAAATCCTACCTTAAAACGCGAAAATCAAAGGTAATTTGATAAACTTAATTGTTTCGCTAGACAATATTAATTAATCAAACCTAAACGGACTACTTACGAAGAACTAAATCTAGCAATCTTAATCAACAAAGATCTAGCAATAACCTATCACCTTACAGCTTTCTAGGTTAGCAGCACACTTTTATTCGTTTGACTAATAATATTATTCTTATGATCTTATTCGAATTCAATCAAAAACTAGTCAAAAATACACAGTAGATGACCTAACAAAATCCTATCATATGAAACAATTACCAAGGATTATATGGAACAATAAAACTAGAACAAGCAAAACCAAGTGCACATACGCATCAATCAAATAAAATCAAATAGTTTACCGAATCAAAAAATCATAACGAAAAGAAACAATCCAACTCAAAACATCAACGATGGTTCATCAATAGCCTAGGCAGTCTATAACGTTTAGCCTAGCATCGGAAAATCAAACAAAATAATAATAAAAGAAATCATGGTGAAAATAATAGAAACGAAAGATTAAGGGAAATAAAACCCGTAGTCTTCGATCTTGATTACTGTTATTTAAGTCGAAATCACGTTAGTGCTCCTGTATACATGAATCCTTGTCTAATGACATAAATTTTATTATGCACAACACTAACAATGGCTTAAATAGGATGGGTTATATGCAACACCAGTTATCCCTTTGCGTAGTGCATGTATTTGTGAACTATCACTTATTTTGAATTTGTCTTCAGAAGTGTCAATGTCTCTTTTTTTTTCATTGGATTTGCTTTTTATATTTATAAAATTTACCAAGGTGTCCTTTCCAAAAAAAAAAGAAAAGAAAAGAAATACAGCTTGCACACATAAAATCCCGTTGCAACGCTTGGGAAACCTACTAGTAATACAAATAAGAAAAGTTCTAAACTGAATAAGATGATAGTCATTTTGTCGACCCATGTTTTTCTTGTTTTAAGACTTCATGGTCCTTTTTCTTTTTCCTTTTTTTTCTTGAATGGCAACCCATATTGTATTCTACTTTATAATTATTAAAGTTTTATGATCAGGAGACTTGAACCGTCACCTCTTGAAAAGACAAAGCCATATCCACATGCTTGATATCGATAGACCAAATTTTTTATAAATTTAGCAACAACTGGTTCAATTAACGGGGTGTTTGGGATTCTTTATGAAAACTGATTTGTATTAAGTTCTCTAATTTTCATGGAGCTCACTGATTTGCATTGTGTTCTCTGATTTGCATGGAGTTCTTTGATTTTCATGGAGTTCATCTGATTTGCATCGAGTTCTCTGGTTTGTATGGCAAACCCAAATCCATTTGTCCATCTCGCAAAAACGTTTTGCAAGAACCGAGATTCGATCTCCAACGAATCAACCGAGATTCCTTCATCCCATCTCTTAATAAACACATTCTAGTTTCCTTTTTCCCTGTTATCCTTATTTAACCATTATTATTCGTATTCATATTATTATTATTATTATTATTAATCTTATTTACCAAACAACCTACACTATTATTATTATAAACCAAATATCTAACTTGGTTAATTTCAAATTCCGATCTTTATCTTGGTTTATAAACCCCGTTTTATCTAGATCTAGAATTCAAATACGTGCCAAACTTAAACAAACAAGCTTATAACTTAAAACGTACCTCTAATCGATCTAGATCTTTAAAGTTTTCCTTCTTGTTTTCCTTGATATGTCTTGAACTTGTTCTTGCAAAGTTCTTGTATTGAAGGTGTGTGTATGTTTTGAGTGTGTGTTGATTTATATAGAAATGGTGGCTAGGGTTAAGGAAGGCTTAAGTTATATATATTCTTCAAGCCCATGGACCCTTAAGCCCATCTCCATTCTTTTGAATCCATAAATTTCTAGCCTAACACCATATTTCCTACTTAACATAATAAATACTAAATAATAACATCCAATAATAATAAATCCTTTATTATTATTTATTTTAGTATTTAGGATGTTACAGAACCTAAATGCAACGAGTTATCTGGCTTAACTGGTTAAGACTCTTGAGTTTTATAACAAACACCTAGAGTTTGAAACTGTTTGGTCACTGATCTATTTAACTAAATAAGCGACTGGGACTTTTCACAAATATAGAGTGGCTTAGTGGTACAGTTCTTAATGTTAATATGAACAGATGGTCAGGTCTGACCCTCATTTCATGCATTTATTTTTTAAAAATCTATGATTTCTCTCCATGTGTTTTATAGGCGGATGCAACTTACGGGTCTAGTACGACTTTGCACGTTGTGTGTCACTATTGTTTATAGACGGGTCAGTCTGTCCCGGCGATCAGTTGACCATCCAATAATTAGTGAAGTTATCATATTGCCCTTTGATAATAATAATAACAATAATAATAATTATCTACAAATTTTAATCATCATCCTCATCCAGATTCATCTTCATCTCAAGATTCAAACCCTCAACCACACCATCATCATCCTCTCCACCACCCAAACCCTCCACCCCACACCATTGTCATCTTCCCTGTCGCCATCTTCCAGCACCTCTCCGATCACCACCATCTACGTCACCCGAGCACCATTGAAGCACCATATCATAGCTACCTTTATTGTTATGTTTGACTGTTATGATATTACTGTAAACATTATTTAAAACTTTAATTTAAAAGTCACGTTAACCACCACCACCGTCATCGTCTCAACCAACGTCGTGGCCACCGCCGCCACACGCCCCACCAACACTTGCTTCTTCACGTAACCACCTTCCAACCGATCTAATCGCATGTTAACCTTGGGCTTTTTATCGACTATAGGTGAAGCACGAGCATGACGGACTCCACTGTGCATCTCCGACAATCTTTATCCATCAAATTGGCGCATGAAATTGAAACCCTAGGTTGATTTTGTATATGAAACCCTAATTAATTGGTAGAATTGAAAGGTTGATTGAGTAACTGAAAGATGGAATTGAAGGCTTGATTGAGAATTTAAATTCTAGGGTTTGGATAAGAAGGACGGTGGTGGTTGATCGTTGGTTGTGGTAGGGTAGTGGAGGATGGTGGAATGAAGGAAGAGTGGGAGATTATGAAGAAAGTTGCAGGCTGGGGTTGGTGATGGAAAGTGGGAGATGATGGAGAAAGTTGGTGATTGTGAAGATGATGTACATGGATGGATGGATAGATAACTGGATCGTGAAGTTGTTCATATTGTTATTAGGGGGTGTTTAGGATTGCTTATTTTCATCAACTTACGACTTATTATGTCACACCCCGACCAAAGGCGACGGAACATGCCGGGGTGCAACGGATTGTTCAAGAACACAAGACACTATTTAAAGTGACAATATTTAATCAACTCATTTAAATTCATAAAATCATAAAGAGTCACATAACTTGTTCATACAATAACCGAATTCAAATCATAGCAAGTAATATATTGTTCATTTTGCTAATAACCTAGTAGTCATGATTACGTTTTTCTTCAAGTCTCGAGTCAACCTAAAGTCAAACCTGTAACATTGCACAAAATAGAATTTTTCAAAACAAAGGTTGGTGGGCAATTACATAGTTTTGAACAATATGTATATAATAGGAAATTCCACAACTTGTATACAAAACAATAAATAATAGCAACAATTTAGATAATGAAATCGTTAATAAGAATGCATTAACGACACCTTTCTATAAGGGGATGCCAAATAGATTCGGATATATATGAAATCGTTAATAAGAATACATTAACGACACATTTCTATAAGGGGATGCCAAATATACTCGGATTTATGAATCCACCAACCAAAAGCGGTAAACACATTAGCATGTAACACCAAATCGAGCATTTATTTAAGTAAAGTATACAATAAAGTTTTTGGTTTAAGACTCAAGTATAAAACATTTAATTTGAATAAGTATGCAATATTACCCAAAAAACGAAAAATGGAAAACGGGGAATGAAAAGTACTCACATTCAAGTAATAAACTTGAAAGATTAGTGATTTGGAGATTAACCGGAATGACGAATTTAACGAACAAAGCCTAAAAGAAAAGAAGTCTTGTATTAGAAAAGTTGCCTTGGAAGTCTTAAATAAGAATAAATGGTAAGAAATGTAAACAATTAAAGTTTAAGGTTTACAATGTAATTATTTAAGAAATTATCATAATAGTCCTTTACAAATATAAGTTTGCTCGAAACCGGATTGAAGTATCTAGTCTTATTATTTACTCAACCTATGTTAAGTAATAAGGTGGGTAAAAATGCAAGAATGCAAGTCCCTTTATAATATAGATACTAAAACGGGTTTTTAACGAGTGTTCGGGTTGTTGGTTCGGGTTTTGGTAATTGGTCAAACCAAAGTCAACTTTTCAAAATAATGAATGTTATAAGATAACTCAATAAAATCTAAGAAGACTTAACCAAGTATGTAGTTCTATTGTTTTAGAACTAACAACGTCCGTTAAGTAAGTGTTCGGTTTTGTTGGTCCAAACTTTGTTATAAGATCAAGTTGGATTCAACATTCCAAGTACTTTAAGAAAATAATTAAAATCAATTATAAAGTATTTTTAATTAAATATACAAGTCTTGATAGCTAGAAACACACTTGTGTGTCTTAAGCGAGTGAAATCGGTTTAGTTCATTTTGGTTCGGTTTCCAATCCAGAATAAGACCAAGAATGGTTACCACATACCCAAACATCAAAGAACTTGTATAGTAATTTAAATGATGATACTTAAGTTTTACAACCGAAAAGTTAATAATAAAGTCTTTAAACGAAAGTTTGGTTTTCGGTTCGGATCTTGTTTCGGGTTAAGACCGAGGTTAGATTCTACAAACCCATAACCATGGAACTCATAAAATGACTTTAGAAACTTAAATCTAACATAAAGCATGCTTATACAATTATTTAACAAAACTAGTAAACAAAGTTCGGTTTACGGTTTGGAGCTATTTACGGTTAAACCGAGGCTAGTCTCTTCAAACCCATAACCATGGAACTCAACAAATATGACATACAAACTAAAATGAGCAGAAGTTGAGCATGGTTAGTAA
This sequence comes from Bidens hawaiensis, assembly GCF_021521415.1. NCBI lineage: Eukaryota > Viridiplantae > Streptophyta > Magnoliopsida > Asterales > Asteraceae > Bidens > Bidens hawaiensis. Next base: position 414,752 of record NW_027492978.1, on the reverse strand, counting down.
GCATAAACAAGTTATATAATTATATATATATCAAGGACCACGAAAGTCCTCCATGAAGTCTTGTCTTACGAGGCCCGACACTCCACAGACCGAGACCGGAGAAGTGACCATCAAAGGTAACAAGGGGTGTAGATTATATATATGTTGTGCCACAAGTTATAAGTATTAAGATGTTAGTTAGATACAAGTATTATGGTCAGTTTGACTTTTGAAAGTCAAACTTCCAAGAACAATAAAAAATAACCTTAAGAAACTTGAATATTGAGAGAGAAGATGAAGTATGAGTAGGGAATTATGAAGAGTAGGGTCTTGTATATATAGGATAAGATTGGAAGGGGTTGTGCATGAGATCTAATGAACAAAAATCGGATTGGATAATATAGTGTAAAGTGCAAACAACAAACAAACATGTTGCAGACCTGATGGTCTTAGCGATACGCGACGCCATATGGTCCTCACCCATCGCGTATCACGATGGGGAGGGCGGCCAGAATTTCAATGTTTGTAAAAGTGGCAGTTTTGGTCCCTGGAGTTTTTTTAAAGCGTTTTTAAAGCATTTTAAGGACCGAAAAAGATGTATTTGAGATCCAACAAGTATAAAATAATATTGCAACATAAAATCCATCATTATGATTATATCATAGGTTTCGGTTTACAAAACAGGTCGGTTTACATGAGAAATGAATATAAAAGAATACAAATAGGATCTGAAATTGACGAATGTCACATATTAACTTTTTGAAAAGTAATAAGGTGTTTGGGATTGCTTATACAGTGAGATGAGAAGTTTCATAAGTTACACTTTTGTAACTTATTAACTTATTAAAAAATTATAAGGAGGTAAAATAAGGAATCCCAAACACCCCTTAGTTGTTATTGTTGTTATTTTTAAATAAATAAATAAACCATGGTTTTATGAAATATAAAAAGAATCATAAATTATGAGCTTTGTCACAAATATGTTCACTTGTTAAGTGCGTTCGATTTAAACATAAGGCCAGTCACATTTTATTTTTAATTATCAATCACAAACTATTTATTAAATTACATTACTAGATTTATTTATTTTTTGAAACTATTACCACTAAACCAGAGTTAAGATTACTACATTACTAGATTTAATGTTTTATAGTATTATGTTCATTATAATATATTGATTGATATTAGTAATTAAATATTTATTTCCTAAATTAACTTGTGCTTAAAGAAACCCGAGACTTTAGACATGTCTACGAATAAGATAACTATATTTGAGCTTAAATCTTTTGATAAAGAAAAGATATAAACGCGTACATGACCTTATGGCTATATGAATACGATGTAGGTTGATTACAAGAGTGTAGCGTGTATCTCTTATCCGTGTAAGACAACTTAATTAACAAACAAGGTACGGATTCTCACCATGTCATTTATTATCTATATATTTGGATTGGGATAAACCTTGTTTACTAACACTTGGAACTCGTAAATTCTTTGGCTTACCGTTCATTTAAGGTTTCTTACGATTATTTAGTTTCACTGCAACAAGACCTTTGAAACGTGTATATTCCAAGAAAGTAATATGAATTTCGAACATAATGGGAAATGAAACTATGATGACGTATCTGGGTGTGGTGGATACACTGCGGTACTTCCTATATATAAACACCTGGCTATATTATTAAGGTACCGTTAACCAAGATGTGCGGTCTTCATGTTAATCTCAGTTTTTCGATATGCTATATTTTGGTCAGTAATATGTTGATTGTTTGTTACGTTTCGATAAAAGAAAGCATGCGGAAGATTTAAATTTATTTTACATATTATCACATGTTGTTGTGGCACCGACAACATGTGCTCCTTTTGTGACGGCGAGATTAGTTCATGGTGTCCATAGGTACAGGTGTGGTACAAAGCTACTAGGAGGCGTATGGATCGATCATATCTCTGTTTCTGGGAATGGATGTAAACTTGCCCCATCATATGTTATCGGTAGCCCCTGTATATTGTCACCTATGTTTATTGTTTTGTTCGGCTCATGGTTACATCCGTATGATATGAACTATCTGTTACTATTTAAAAAATTTGTTACTGTTATGAATTATTTGATACTGTTATGAATCATCTGTTACTGTTCTGAATTATTTGTTGTAGTCTAACTTACACGTTATTGTTTTGACTATTCGAAAGTGTTTTGACATACTGCTCACACAGACTGTTTTATTAACTCTGTATCGTCTATAAAAAACGTTTTACGGTTACCAAAATTTCTTTTGCTATCATCATCATAAAACTGTTTTTAAGCATACCACTTTTATCAAAAAAAAATTAATGCTCGAACCTATTATTTCGTACCGGGCATTCGGATCATTGCGTAAACTTCTTTTTCCCATGAGTGAACAGGTTACTTTGGGGTTGGATGGAGTGAGTGAATTAAAATTTAGGATGTTTATGAAGATTTTTATCTAGTGGAATTATGTCGATGTCTCGGTATACCTCCGTACATTGTAACACTTCAAGCAGAGGCGGATCTATAGCTTCCATACAGGGTCGGCCGACCCCTGTGATAAAAAAATAATTAGTGTTATATATACAAAAAATTTCTGATTGACCCTGTAAAATTTTGGTACCGACCTCTATGAAACACAGAGAAAAGAAGGAGAAAAGAACGAACGAGTAAGAATAAATATTGTCAGAAAATTTTCCGGCGAGTGAAAGGTGTTGCAGTGGGAACGAAGGGTGGGCATTGGGAGAGAGAAGTTGATATGTAATTAATAATTGATATTTTATTAATTTTGTCTTCTTTTCTCTTTTGTTCTTAATTTTCTTTTTTCTATTAACAGTGTACAAATAGTTAATGATTTATTAAAGTATATTTCAAGTTTACCCAATTACAGTGTACGTTTTTTTTTAGTTTTTCCTCCTAATCTAGTTTAACTAGTTTGCTTTTCTTTTTTTTCTTAGTTTATTTTGATATCTTATTATTTTATCTTTGTATTTTATATAAAAATAATATATATTTAAATTTTTTTTGCTTTTTCACTATGTTTATGTAAAAATATATATAGTTTATTCATATTTTTAGTAGTGCGCAAAGTGCACCGACTCAAAGCCTTGTCTTAATGCCTCATGATTGACGTAATTTTTTTTGTATTTATAATTTAATATTGTTTTATCTTTTTTATATGTGACCCAGCCTGACCTGAAGATACTGAAAAAAATTAATATTTAGTGAAAGACAAACTAACCTTAAAATTTATGATCCCTGTAAAAATATTTTCTGGATCCTGACGTCAACCCATTCCCCATTCCGGATAGGTGTGTTACACTACCTATTAAAAGAATCGGCCAAAATGGTTGTTATGATGATTTTGCTTTAGAACTCAATTTTACTAATGGCTCTTAATTAATTTACTTCATAATCCATCTAACATACTTATTACAAGATTTGAACCATTGATCTAGAAGAAAGGAAACACTTGTTTCACATTCGGATAAAACTGGAGCATATCACCTTTTGTAAATATTCACGTTGATGGAGACTACAGATGGGAATATGAGAAAACTCTATCCACACTCTATGTTGTCCATTTAAGATTGCAATAACAATAAAGCTAAAACATGATATAATTTCTAATTGTGGGGTTAGAATGTTTATCGGTGAAAATGTAGCAATATATATCTACTTGGACACATGTGCTTCCCGAGGCCTACATTAGCCTTTTGAAGCAGTAAAATATTTCCATCTTGCGGTGTAGAAGAGGAGTTTTTGTTTATCAAAAATTTGGTCAACAATTCAAATTTGATAAAATAGATTAATAGTAGTATACCTTTTCTTCTAACGAGCAACCCCAAAACAGTGTATGGATGTGTAGTACACGTATATTTTATTACTCCCTTCGTCCCATTTTAAATGTTATGGGACCAATGGCGGATTTAGGAATTTTTTTTAGGTGGTGCACTACTTTTATATGCTTAAATTTCATAGAGTCGGTCGGGTATAAAAAATTCCGGGTCGGTTCGATGATTCGGCCAAAGCTCATTACATAATAAAAATACGATAAAATAATAAAAAAGATACCGTCATTAAAGTGTCTTAATTTACCAACTAAATTGGTTAGAGGAAATCATGCCCAGTTTGTTGACACGTACCTCTAAGCAGATATGCCCGTCTAATTTCATCTTTTTGACTTCGCTAATAAGATGAAATGGTTTGCCTTTCGAAAAGATCCCATGAAAGATTATCAAAAATTATTTTTGACGGTTTACTACTTGAAATTGATGATCCAAGGTTCGATGGTTCACTTTGGAAATATCTCTTAATATTCAAAATACATACAAATCAACAATTACAAACTAACAAATTAAAAACTATAAGAAACTAACAAATTCTAACAAACTAAGAAATTAAAACCAACAATATAACTAATTAAAACTAAAGTAACAATCAAAAACAATTAACAAGAAGTCAAGAACAATTAAAACTAAAGCAACAATTTAACAAATGGATGATCATTTTACAGAAAACTTTCTAAGAAGCATTTCATCGAACACCTTGTAAGCATAATTGTTACAATAAAAAAAACATTTATTCATCTCATTCTACCACCTAATTAAAAAGATTTGAGAGCTGAATGTGAGAGTTAAACAACCAAACCACTTATTAACACAACCTAGACCATATAAGACAATAGAAGAAAGCAAAAATCACAAAAATTATTTCAACATATCGATGGGAATTGGGAAAGAACATGGAAGATCGAACATACCTTTAAAGTGGGAAGAAGAGAACGGCTGAAAGGGGACGAGGGGTCAGGGGAGATAGGTTGTCTGTGTTTGAAGAGAGGCCAGGGAAGACTGAAGAGGCGCCAAATTTTTTGTTGTGGTCTTAGTGTTTTAATAAAACCCATAAGGTAAGTTGGTAAAAAAATAAAAAAGAACAAATCTATCCTTCAACAAGAATGGAACCTGCGACCTTAAGGTAACCAAACAAACACCATACCGGCTGAACCAACACTTCGAACTTTTATGTAGTGGTTCCTTTTCTATTTATAAGGTGTTCCTTTTATATTTTCTATATATAATTAGACTATTATTTCGAAACTCGGGTGGTTCCGCGGAACCATCCACTTCTACTATAGACCGCCCATGTATGGGACCCAAAACATAAAAATTAAGAAATGTTTGATCATTTTATTTTATAAGCTGTAAAATGACAATAATGTCCTTTAAGTTATTATGGCTAAAAACCATTTTTCTTCATTGGCTAAAACATCTAGTATATGTAATAGTAAGGGCACAATTAGAAATGAATATATATGTAGAGAAATGATATTTAAATTGGGACAACAAAAAATGAAAAAGTGGACATTTAAAATTGGATGGAGAAAGTATTTTTTTATACACTCTTTTTTTTATACAGGGATCATTTGCATCATAAAACAATTCAACCTCATAGTTTTTTTTCTTTTGCAGGTGGTTCATTCAAGTGCTTAATGTTACGACAATGAAGTTGTTCCTGCAATAACCTGGCGACAGTGGTGGATATAGGATTTTTTTTGCCAATAGGGTCTTAATTATTTCGGTTTACAACATTTTCTGGTCGGTCGTTATTCGGGTCGGGCCGAGGCGATGAACATAATAAAAGACAGAAATATGGCGTCATTGGAACAAATAAGTAGAAAGAATCTAGATTAGAAACTAGATAGAACATACAATTTTGATTCATTTTTATTCATACCCGAAAAACATAAACGTAAGCTATATATATGGTCTTACATAAATGACCAAACATGAAACACTAACTCTAACACAAATAAATGATTAATTATAATATACATACACAAGATAAATAATAAAAGAATATGCAAGACCCATGTTGTCATTAGGGGGGTGGGGGTGGGGGTGGTCCGTGATGGGGCTCCCACCACGCGTTGTATAGCGTGAAACAACGACGCCGGTCCCCATCACACGTGATGGCGGAAAGACCATGGTGGTGATCACGTGTTGAATATGACCGTTGGGTGGGGTAGGAGGTTAGGTTGTGACCATTGAGAATTAAAAAAAAAATTTAAACAATGTAAATAACCTACCGTTTAAATTCAACTCAAAATCAAATCCAACTCAAAACACTCTCAATCATCTATTACAAAAACTTATTTCTTTCACCACTTTAAAACAAAAAATTATGGAATTTCCGAGCAACTCGTTTCCGCTAGACACCGATAGCTCTTCGTCTTCGGATGATGACATTCTTGAATGGTTCCCGTTTTTATATAACGAACTTGAAGGTTCGAGCCGTCCAAAGAAAAAAAAGGTGGATCGTGATCGTATACATGCCCACGAAGTGCTAATGAACGACTATTTGAGGAGGATCGTTTAACGAAATACAATGACGAGACGTTTAGGGATCGGTTTCGTTTGACGAAATCTTTATTTTTAAAGATTGTAGCCGACGTCGAAGCAAGCGAAGAATGGTTTCAAGAATCTTACGGCGCGAGGGGCAAACGAAGTTTTACGTCGCTTCAAAAATGCACATCCGTTATTCGTCAATTAGCGACAGGTAACCAACCCGACCAATTCGATGAGTTATAATTTTAATATTGTTTAATGTAACTTTTATTTTTTTAATTATAATTTTTAAGTTGTAATATGTTCTAGTAATATTGTTTTAATATTTAAGTTATAATATTGTAAAAAAAACTATCACACTACCACCACCCCTACTAAATTTCATCACTAGTGCTGAATTTGGGTGGGGTGATGTGACACATCATCATTGGGTGGTCAAAGTGATGGAAAAACCATCACAATGAACCACCCCTCCCCTTTATATATGTTGCACGGTGATAATGGCTATATGGGAGAAACTAGGGATGGCAATGAGTCGGGTTTGGGTCGGGCTTAGGTATTCCCAAACCCATACCCGGTTATGAAAGTCCATACCAAACCCGTCCCAAACCCGCCGGGTTTTAATCAGGCAATTACCCGTCGGGTTTTGGGTTTTCCCATCGGGTTTCGGGTTTCCAATCGGGTTTTGTCAAAAGACCTGTTGGGTATACTCAGCCTAAAACCCATTGGGATCTATCGGGTTTTGACAAAATATAACTAATCGATCACAAATAATTATTACTATATAAATAAAAATGTCTCAAATAATTGTTATAAACATGTTTCAACATATAACATATTATAAATGTTTAGAGTATATTATATATAAACATAAAAAAAGTTATGTCGGGTATATCAGGTATATAATCGGGTAAATGAGTTAATGTTATCGGGTAATCGGGTCGGGTAATCGGGTATATTACAAATCCCAAACCCGTCCCAAACCCACGAAATTTTCATAATTAATCCCAAACTCGTCCCAAACCCTAATGGGTCGAGTATTACCCGTCCCAACTATGTCGGGCTTCGGGTTTCCCCATTGGGTTCGGGTTTCATTGTCATCCCTAGGAGAAACTAACGAAAACACAAATACCGTAACTAAATAACTAATATTGACTAGGATATATAAAAAAAACAAAAACAGAGTATGGTGATGCTTGAGCCTACAACCTCTCAAATGAAAAACAGGGGACTTTCCACTAGACCAGTTCAGCCTTAATAGTATGGGTTCCAAGTATTAATTTTTATGGGGTCTTTACAAAATCTAATATTACGTCTCTAAGTAATTTTTAAAAAACATTAGTGTCTCAGGACCCGATCAAACCTATGTGAGTCCGCCCATGTATGGCGAGTCCATCTAGATGGACAGGTCAGGTTGGTGCTTTATAGTGCTAGTAAAATGATATATTGGAAGTTGTAGGGATTGTTCAGGTTGGTGCTTTATAGTGCTAGTAAAATGATATATTGGAAGTTGGGGGATTGTTGATTGATATTGTCATTTGATTTTGACAAAGTTTTATATATTTATTTATGGGGTTTGTTAGATACATCATATGGTGTGTCCAAAACACTCACTCAATCTGTCACGGATCGGGCGATCTGTCACGGATCGGTGGGTGTTTTGGAAAAATGTGTTTTTTTTTTGTTATTTTGCTGTCTTTTTTTATTATTTTGTTGTTTTTGTTGTCTTTTGTTATATTTTCTTTTTGTTTTTATTTTTATTTTTTCATTTTGTTTGTTTTGTTTTTTTGTTAGTCGGGTGTAACCATTTTTTGATCGGTTTTAAAGTTACAACGAAACAACAATTTTAAATTTGAAAACGAACAAAATATTAATGTTTTATGTTTTAATAAAATATTATTTTTAATAAAAATTAAAAAGAACTATAAATATTAATGAGTTAAGTCAATACTGTATGTTTTGAGCCCTACCAAAAATAAAAATAATTTTACAATACGTCATGTGGCCTTCAATATGCCATTAGATTTAACTTTTTTAAGATTTTTTTAATTTATGTGAATTTATTCTTTAAAATTGTGAGTGTCTAATTTTTCCAAATTGGTAACCAACCTTAATTGTTTGTTTAATACAATTTTGTTTTTGTTTAACAACAATTATTTTAACACTTACGATTTCACTTTAGCTTAAAAATTTAAGAATTTGAAGCAACTTTCAAATTTGTTAAAAGGTCAAATACCATACCATTATATGAAAAATTATATGTATTATGTTAGAAAAAATGATTTTAATTAATACAACCATATGATTTGTATAATTAATATATATTCTGTTAAGGAGTAATTTATTGTTATTATTTTTATTTTTTTTATTTCTTTTTATCAGAATTCTTAACTTCTTTCATTATATAGAAACATAGATATTACATCAACATAGCAGGTAGGCGGGCAACAAGCTGCGCCGCCACCCCTTTCTGAATTGCAAACCCTAACCTGCTAAAGACATACTCCTGCCCCTTTGGAGTCGACACATTGCTATGCACAACCCGTTGGACCCTGGTTAGGAAACAGATAGCTTCCGGTGCCAAGGAGCCAAAGGTATCAAAAGCCAAAGGGACAAAAACATGTTGGTTCTCTTTGCAGGCTTTAGCATGTTTCTCCACCTTCTTTGTTTCAGCCCTTTTCATTGCTTGCCCAGCTACAAACCCATTATCCCTCAAACCAGCTAATGGAGATACCCCTGTGAGGTCAACACAAGCATGTTTTCCCCCGGCCCAACCAAAGACGAGCAAATCTGCCGTTCGTAGAGTGGATCTCCCTTCCGTGGGGTCTGTAAGAAAGTTTACGGGGGCTTCCTTTTTAGCTGATATCCCAGCTCGCCTTAAGATGTCCCAAAGAACGTCCCGCACCCAATCATGTCGGTATTTGAACCCAGGCATCTCCTTGCAATGAACCGCATGCTCTCCGAATTTATCCAGGCAAGCCTTACGGCAGATCGGACATGTTTCGTCTTCTGGGTACATTGGGACCATCAAACGGTACTTAAGAATGGCCCTATACTCGACCGCAGACATGCTTTGGCCCAAACCATCAATCGGGATAACGGTCAGAAAATCTTGGGCATGAGGACCTTGTAAGCATTCAATAACCGCCTTCTGTCGGGGGGACAATCCAAAAACTTCTCCCAGGCTCTGAGCGATTTTGCCAAAAAGGGCATTCGCCAAAGTTTTTTGAGGCTTTGGTGGGGCGGTGTCCATATTAGAGAAACCGCCAATGTCAAAGTCTGGGAGAGTGCCATTTAGGCGTTCCAGGGCCTGCACGTAGTCTGAGTCCAGGTCGACAACTCCGCTATTCCTTAAGATGTGATTCTGTAGCTTCCAAGACTGAGCCCTCGACGCTACAAAAGCGTAAACCCCAACATCATGAGCTGAAAGAAGGCCTAAACCCCCTAAGCGCATCGGTAAAGATGCAAGTCGCCACTGAAGATCACCAAAGAACGGGCCTCCACATACAACTATGTCTTCGATGGCTTCTCGAAGCCCCTTATCAAAACAGGATACCGCATCATCCATCATATGGGGGTGGCATGTTCGTAACCCAAAAAGCAACTTAGCAACCCCCATGCAAGACCTATGCAGGAGGAGTTCGCTCTGGGGATCCCTAAGGCAAGGTAAGAGTTTCATAAGATCAACCGCACGAGATGCTCTCCGCCTCGCCAACTCCTTAATAAAGTAGGGATCTCGACTAACAGCCCCTCTAAGGAGCTTTACCCCTCTCTCTGGTCTACCAATCCCACTAGGGAAGAGCCCATCTTTGACTTTCACCCCATTACACGCTGGCCAAAAAACCTCGGTTTTCTTAATATTAAGTTGCAGCCCCAATGATGGCCCTTCCGAGCTGATAATGTCTAGAGCTTTAGCGACTTCGTTGGCACCACCAATAATAGTCCCATCATCCAAGTACCAAGCATGAAATGGGAGGTTACAGTCATTTTGTACGCGGAGAACAAGAGGGTGTAATGATAAGGCAAAGAGGAGGGGCCCAAGGGGGTCTCCCTGCTGAACCCCAGTAGTAGCCCCTATACAGTCATCACCAACGTACAACCTAGCCGGATGGGCATAAAGGAACTGGACCCATAGATAGATAGACGGGCAATGATGATGAACCTCCCATAGAAGGGCTGCGCGGTCGACCATATTGAAGGCGTTGGAGAAGTCCACAGTAAGCATAGCTAAAGAACCGTCCGCGTGAAAGGAGTTAAGAAACCGGTTCGCGCTGTGAAGCACCGCCTCTGCCCCATTAGGGGTTCCCACCCCAAACTGAAAGTCCCCTAAATACTGAGTCATTTCCTTCCCAACCATCTTCATAGCCACTTTAGAAACCAACCTACGCCAGATAGCCCCCACAGCAATGGGCCGAATTCCATTATCCGGCTTTAATAAAGGGGTAAGGGGGGCCGAAGCAATAAACTCAGCGAGCACCTTAGGGCACAGACCCCCTAGCCATAAGTTGACGACTTCAGTGATGGCTGAGAGCAGACCCATGGAAGTCACTGATCCCTCACCACTAAGAGCGTCCAACAAGTGTTGCGCCCGCATCCCGTCTCTCCCGCATGAGGTCCCTTTAGGAAATGATCGGATACATCTAAGCACACAGTCCCCATCCACAGAGAGCGTAGGTAGGGAAACAGAGCTAGAAGGCAAGGACGGAGGAGGCACCACTGGGTGTTTATCAATGAGGGCTTTCATGGTTGAATCTCCGAGGGGGGCAACCCCACTTGAGCATAATACCTTGACTGCAGCTGTGAAATGACCATCCCTGACTTTCCTGAGACATTGTTTAATATTGAGGCTGTTTTCAGAACCCTCCTCCCATCCCACCTCTCTTTTAGAAAAAGTGCTTCCCCCCACGTTATCAAAGAGAGAAAGAACCAAGTCAGCAAAACCAGATCCATCTTTCCACACCGCAAGTGCTTGCTGAATGCTACTACATTGCAAAGACTTTCGATTCCCTGACCTGCGTTCCTTCCTAGTGGAAGGTTTCACCACCCTTAAAGTACAACGCGGCAACAATAGTAATTTGACCCAATTCTCAATCGAGCCTGGTGAATCCACTACCTTGCGTAAAGCGTATGCCAAAGTCTGAGCAAACGCCAAACGACAACTTGGGGGGATGTTCTTAACCGTTTGAATGGGAAGGGAGAAAACCCGTTCCAAAAGGGATACATCCCCAACCACTCCTACAGATGGACCTAGGTCCCTATCCACAGACACACGATTAGGTTTCAAGATCCCAACTATGAATTCTACAACATCTCCAGAATCCACAGAAAAAGAATAGACACCATCAGCATGCTTGCACCCCCTGCTTAGGGCATGCAACGTCATGCACCTCCCACATAACCATTTATCTCCCGCCCGAAGGGCTTCCCCAACATCTATAAAAATGTCCAAATCCTTGGAGATAGCATCTTTTAAAATGTTCTTCCGAGTATCCATTTTGAAATGGGTACTTTGCATGTGCTCAAGTAGGCGGAAAAACCCCGAGGACCCAGGTCTACCATCCTTACACTCGTGGAAATGCTTATAGGGGCATGGCCTTAAACCGTAAGTGGAGTTAGGACCAAGCCCTCCTGTATTTACGTTTCGAATTCTTTTTATGGTAGCCATGTACACACGAGAACAGAAAACAAACAAATCACAAAAGACACCGGACCCCTAAAGACCCCGACTCGAGATGAGTTAGAGCAAGAATCAAAGACCAAACCCCTCACACTCGAAGGAGGGGAGCAACTACGGGTTGCTCACCCCCCATCTAGCACCCCACAACAACCGCTAAGGCATAAGAGGAGGAAGGTATAACTCCAAAATAAAGCAAAATGGGTAGAACTCCAACTCAAAATACCCCGTTAAGCACCCAAATGCAAGTAAACAACCTTTAACTTATCCGAACGTAAGTCGTAATTTCGTCGAACACCTGGGGTGCAACAAGTATTAACCACCAATTAATTGGAATAATTAATTACATCAATCAAAATAAAAATAATAGTGGGATGATAAGTGTAAATGTGGAGATATTGTTTTGTGGAGTGTGATAGTGTGATAGTGTTGATGGACCCTGTTATTTTTAATTTTAATTTAATATTACGAAAAACTAATCCACATTAGGTGAGAAATTGACTTTTCATAAACTATGGATACATTTTAAATAAGAATGATGATTCAATTAGTCATGTACATTAATGTACTGGCACGTTCATTGAACTAGTACGTATCTAAGAGACAAGTGTGAATGGAAAATTTATTGATTTCTACTCTATGCGAGCCCCATCGCTTATTTCAGTGATTCCATTCCATCCCTGTATTGAGTAGAAATCACATAGACGTAATAAATGAAAAATAATAAACTTGTGGATTAACCAAACAAAAGAAAATAGATTACTACAACAAAACTTGAGTTAAATATATTTTACAAGTTAAACTAAACTTACAATGTCAGACATCTCTTTCTTGTTCCGTCTGTCAACACCACTTCCATGTCCTGGTTTTCATTTTGATCATGGTTAGTAGATATGTAATCAAGACAAACAATTTTATGAGCTACTTGATTCGAAATGAACTCGAGCATGTAAACGAGCTCGAATTTTTCTCTTTGAGCTCGAGTAGGCTCGCAAGTCTAAATAAGTCTATTATTTATATAAATTTATTTTAATATATTTACATAATATTTATTATTAAATATTAAATAATATAAAAGTAAGTAAACAATATAAAATAGTGCCTTAATCGGGTATTTTTGTAAAATAGTGCCCAAAGCTAAAATACTTAAGTGGCACGTGCTCTTTTCCTTGTCAAATGATTTTTTGTAGAACAGCGACTTTCAATCCTTTCGGGGCTAAGACTATGTTGTCTTAATCGGGCCCACGCTTGGACACCCGTGAGTTATTGGCGAACGCCTACCACCTACCGGATAAACTCGTCTCCCACGCCGGCCAAATGGCACCACAACGGGGAGCCGGTAAAACCGGTTCGGGATCGAGGATCGAACCTGTGACCTGAGATCCCCAAGTCTTCCTCTCCTTTCCCTGACCATATTAGCTAGAGCTAGCCCAAATGGTTATCCTTGTCAAATGATTAACCTTCAATTTATTAAATATAAGTTATTTATTTAAGAATAAACAAAAAGGTTTTTTGTTGATTTGAATTCTTATTTTTAAGTTTATTTTCTTTGTGATATGATTTTCTTGTTTTGTGATATTATATAATACAAATATAAAAATGTTAATAAAGTCTCTTTATATTATTTAATTTTTAAGACTTAATATTTATAAGACTTATTAAACATTAAATATTTGTAAAAAAATAATAAAAAAATTATTATAGTTTTCTTAGATGTCTAAAAAATTAAATGTTATTGTACTTTTTAAACATAAACTCTTATATATATATATATATATATATATATATATATATATATATATATATATATTTAAATTTTTAAAGAAAATATCTTTTATAACACGTAATTATTTTATTAATATTTTTTTATATTAAGTATTTTTACAATATTATTTATGGCATTAATAATTCAATCAATGAAAATTGACCAATTGATACACTATGTTGAATTTATAATCAATACTATATATTGAAAGATATTTTTTTTTCTTTTCCATCAATTGAAGAGAATGATTTTGGCGGGAGTTTGATAGTGAGAATTAATCTTAGAACGACATGTGTCCAGAATTATTTTCTTTTATTAGTATACACACACACACACACACACTAGTTTTTATCCCCCGTATTATGGGGGTTATTTTATATTGTTTGTTTTTTGAATTTTTATTTTTTTTATTGTATGAAAGTTAATAATATACTTATGGTTTGATGATAAAATGTTTCACAAAAAAATGAGATGTCATAACCCGGTTTAAAAGCTATATGGGTTTGATGAGACCCAATACCCTTTTATTTTTTTTACTATAAAATCGGTTTTTTAATTATAAATTATATATATTTTTTAAATAAATCTTATATTATTTTTAATATATCCCTACTTTATAGGATTTTTATATCAAATATTTGGTGAGATTAGTTTTTAATTTAATGAGATGTTATAACTCGTTTAAGAAATATCTGGGTTTGATAAGACCCATACCCGTGAATTCGGGTCAAATGCATGAGAAACCTCCATTTAAAAATTAAGTAAATCTGGTGACTCCAAAAAAATGGGGAGCGACCACATCGCGACACGTAGGATTTTTATGTTTCCGTTTATATATATTATAGATAGATATATATAGGAGGGATATTTTGAGAACCTTGATGAGTTGTAAGAACTTTAAGAACTCAATATAGACCACACAGTTAATTAAATGAGAATGGAATATGTGGCTGAGAATAAATCTGATTAAAATTAATCTGGAGAGAGAATAAATATTTTTGATGATTACACAAGTTTAAATGTTCGTTACACATGTGTAAAAAGTCGATTCGGTGTGTAAAAAAATACTGTAACTTTTTTTACGTTACTTACACTTACGTATTATATCAATCAATCAATCAATCATACCCAGTTTAGTCCCACAAACAGTAAAGCTATAAGTAGGGTCTGGGGAGGGTGGGATGTAGGCACATCGTACCTCTATCCAACGGGATAAAGAGGTGGCTTTCAAAGAGACCCTCAGCTCTGTAAAACATATGTATGAGGCAATATATAGTAATTGAAATAGTAATAATAGTAGTAGTAGTAGTAGTATTAGTAGTAGTAGTAGTAATAATAATAATAATAGTAATAATAAAAACAATAATAATAATAATAATAATAATAATACTATATGGTGTGTGAGTGGAATAAGATAAATAGAAGCCTTAAGGTTCTCATTTGTCCCTAAAAATCTTTAACTTTGATCCTACTTCTCCAAGAATTCATATCTCCAACCATGTCCTCGGAAAGGTTTAGATCTATCAAATCACGCCTAATCCTCTCGTCCTAAGTCAATTTAGGTCGTCCTCTACCCCTCCTCCCCTCCATAGTCATGTTTTCTACATATGTGTAAATACAAATTCAAAAAAAATGTTACGTTGAGTTCTTTCGAGTTCTTAAAACTTAAAGTGGTTCTCAAAAGAAATCAAACATATATATAAATATATACATATATAGGGTTAGTATCATTTAAGAACTCTAAAAAAGTTAAGAACTCTTAGGAACTATAAACAACAAAACATTTTTTTAATAATTTTTACATGTTAACATTATTTTAGATTAGTCTTATCATATTTTATATAAAAATTTTTAATTACATATATTAATCACAAGTTTACATATGTGTAAAATTTATGTACTAATAATTTACATAGGTGTAAAACAAACCATAGATATGTATAAAAACTAATTTTCAAAATTGTAATCGTACATATAGATATAAAAAAAATGATGAATCTACATTCAAATAACATTAGCATACAAATTTTTTTTATAAAAAACGTTAGTTTTCAAGGGTTCCTTCAAGTTCTTAAATAATTTAACAGTTCTGTAATTATACTCATCATATATATATGTATATATATATATATATATTTAATTTATGTGTCGTTTAACTCGTCTATATTTTATATTGGAAAATTTGTTTTCTCTCGTTGACCAATGATGACCTATGAACATGTGATAACTTGATTGGAATGATTGAATTTGATTTAAAGTAGGAATTATGAGAAACATAATGGAAAAGTCTCAAATATGTTAACCCGGTCCAACTCAAACCGGACAGAAAACAATTATTGTGCAGTGATAGCCGCACGACCGCTAAAATTTTTCACCCCCTATAAAAAATATTTCAAGGTCCATCACTATGCACATGAGTATGGCACTCTTGAAGAGTTTCTTGAAGTGATAAAATAAAACCCACATTATTTCAAATTTTTGTTATATTATGACTTTAATATAATATATCGAAACACATGTATAAACTTATACATGTGCCAATCATTCTACTATCAAACAGTACGTTGATTGTCTTAACGCTATCATGCGTCAGTCCATGACTTCCGTGTTTCCAATCCAATTTCATTACAGAATCTGCTCATATAAATATAGAATTTTCAATTTGTTCAAATGTATAAACATATATTTATAATTGAAGCACTTTATAATCATGTGGTACACGAGTGCCTAACCTAGTTGATCAATAAGCTTGACAACATAAAATTGATTTTTAAAAATTACCAATCAACTAATGTTTGACAATTGTCTTATTGACACAACATTTTTTAATCTTGGCATAACATATTTCCATGTGATGCAACATATTCATTCTCTTGCACCTTATGGAAATATGTTATGCTAGTTATAGATTATTCTATTGAGCTATGTCAAATATGATGCATGTCATATGGAAGCTTATGGTTGGCTAAACCAACTTTATTAGCTAAAATAAGAAAAGTCAAAACATTTTTGTAAATCAGAAAAGTCAAGATTGTTTTTAAACTTATTTGTTAAAATGGTTATTTTGTTGTTAGCTTTAATAATCACATTTTAATGACTTTGATTCTACATATAAATCTACCTAGCATGTCTATCATTGAAGTATTGAACCAAATGCTCTTTTGATAATATTCACTTTGATGGCGACTATACAGATGGGAATACGAGAAAACCTCTATCCACACTCTATGTTGTCCTTCATTTTATATTGTAATAATAAAATGCTAAAACAGGATCTAAATTCCATTTTGCAGCAAAAGAAGAACACCAGTCCTCCAATTCCACCTCATAAATTGTGGAGATGATGCATTAATATAATCTCTATTGATAAAAAGTAAAACAGATTAAGATGTCAGGTTCAAGCTCCTCTAATCCTGGAGAAGAATACCAATATCCTAACTTTGTTACAGTGAAACTAACTGGCCGGGATATGTATGATGCGTGGAAAACACAGATGCTGTGTCTTTTAGAGAGTCATGATATGCTTCATTTTATCATGCCTTCACAAAACATGGGTGTTTTGTGAAAGGAGAAAGATTCTATGCGGAGACGATCAGACGCACTTGTAAAAGGTTGGATTCTTGGTTCTCTCTCTAAACAAACACTTAAGTGTGTTGTCAATCTTCTCAAGCCAAACACGGACTCGACTGCAAAGTATGTATGGGATAAACTGCAAACTATCTATGGTCCTCCTCAAACATCAGCCGGGGCAGAAGGTGCATTCGCTTCTTTAACTTGTTTATTTATTTAACTAGGTTAGACCCGAAGGTGGTTTATAAAATTGGTAATCATGAACAAAATGTGTATATAATTCTTATAACCGAAATAAACACTTTTATACGACAATGAGAAACTGAAAATTTACATGTGTACTTTGACTATTTTGACCAAAGATAATCTTTACAAAGTTTAGAAAGGCATTTAACTCTAGAATTTTACCACCCTATATAAGAAAAAGGAATTGTAATATGTGTTGAGGCTTAGTTCTTCGTCATGGATGTAATATGTATTGCCACGCCAAATAGCGGAGTGTCATCCATAGCCTAAACCGAAGATTTAAATGACTAACCGAGAACAATGTAAAGCTACCTATCGCCGATGCCATAGACGGTTGAAAATGGAACCTGCACAAATGCACCGGCGCGTCAACAACCAACAGCAAAGCACCGCCATGCCATCATAGCATCACTGCCTAACCGTAGCTATATCAAACCACAACCAGTGGCACCATCCTCAACATCCAACAATAAAACTCCGCCATCCCAGCATAGCATCATCGCCTAACCACCATTTCCACAGCTCTATCATACCACCGCCACCATCTCTAATGGTGGATCTATACTAAAATCTCAGGGGAGACGTTCACAAAAGTTTTTTTCCCTTTTTTTTACGTATGTCATACAACGTAAATATAAATTTTTTACTGCAATTCTTACAATATTACCGTATATCATACAATTTAAACGTAAGTTTTGTTTTACCGCATGTCATACAATGTAAACAGATTTTTTTGCTGTATTTTATACAATAACCGAATATTTTTACCGTATTTCATACTTTAATTTTTTTTTAAAAAAAAACAAATTTGGTAGTGGACCAATATCATCATTTTCTTATCTTTTTCGTTTAAAAATAATGCTAATAAGACATTGTTTTTTTTATCTTCCAACTTTCCGAATTATAGAATAACCAAAATTTAAACCACAAACCCATAATTAATTTCAGTTAGCTTATAAACCCTAAATCCCTATCCAATTTCCAATTTACATTATCCAAATATCCAATAAACCATAATCAGTCATTAATATTCAATTGCTCATACGCAATTCTAAATTAACAATTTATAAAAACAAATTAAGAATTATAATTTTAGATAAAAGTAGAAGAATACCTAAATTAAACCAACATAAGTTGAACCGTGGAAGAAGGATTAAGGGAGCAGTCGTCAGCTACTCAGCTACATCATGGAGGTCCGGTGACCAGAGGTGGGCGGCATGGGATCAGGGCAGCGCGGGGTGGACAGTGGCTGAATGAAATGTAAGGCCCCGTTACCGGTGCCTCACGTTTGGACGTTGGATTTACTCATTCACATAGTTCTAGTCATCAGAGTTAATAAAAACATGTTGCGGAATATAAAAACTTTCATAAACAGTACATTAATCCATAACTTGTCTTAGAATAAACACCTTGTCTTTCAAAATAACATAATATTAAACATAAACGTCTTCCGATGCCAGCCTCTTATTCAATGCCACGTGTTCCCCTCAAGCGAGCTGTCTCATTCTACTCACCTGCGTGCATACTAAAAGTCAGCTACGCTAAGTGAGTTCTAGTTAATAACATAACATACTTTACATACATACATACGTACTTTCATTCATACTTTCATAATTCAAATTCTACTTTACTCTATTATGTTCTGCCTCGGATATTATTAGGGTCCGGTCCCTTTTTCTGCCCTGGATATTATTACGGTCCAGTCCCTTTTCTGCCTCGGAAGTTATCAAGGTCCGGTCCCATTTCTGCCTCGAGATTATTAAAGGGCTCGGTCCCTTTTCTGCCTTGGATATTATTAGGGTCCAGTCCCTTTTCTACCTTTCTATCTCTTACACTCATTCATAACATACATACATATCATTCATAGCTTATACATAACATTATATCTTGACAGCACGTGCAATATTCGAAGATCGTTCACGTACCGACAAGCCATCATTCTTACCTTTCACATAATCACATAAGGCATACACTTATCTCATAGGATAAATGTATTAACTATCACATCGAGTATGCACACAGCCCCGAAAACACAACACATAAATGGGGCTAGAAACTCACCTGAATACGGTTACGTTCACCGTTAATAGTTATTCCCTTCTTGAGCTATGCACTGCTAACTGTATAATATTTACATGTATCAATTAACTATTTCTACTCATAACGTATTTCTATCTTTACATAACCCACAACGAACGGGGGTCCGGGGGCAGCGCCCCTGTCAGCGAGGTTCTAGGGGCGGCAGCCCCTAGCGGGGTCCAAGGGGCAGAGCCCCTGGCTGGGGTTAAGCTGCCAGGTCAGCTTGGAAAAATTTTATTTTCATTAACTATCTTAACACATTTTCCATTAATATTTTAATTTATTTTCTAAGCTGGGCTTATTTGCTAACCCTATGTTATTGGGCCAGTTTGCTTTATATTAGTGTTATGGGCTTAACTTCATGTGGACTTAGCTGGTTCAGGCCTAACTGTCCATTATGGCCCAACTAGATTCAGCCCAGAAACCAATCAGTGAACTGGCCGAGAACACAATGTTGACCGAGAATTATGGTTTGACCGAAAACACATGTTTTGGTCGAAAACCTGTATCTGACCGAAAACCCCGTGGCCGAGAACTCATTGGCCGAAATCTCTGGTTGACCGAAAACCACATGGTTGACTACGGATTCTCAAAATTGGCCTGGAACCCTCAGGTCCAATGTTTTCAGTTCATTTCTCCATCCCAATCAATTTTCACTCATCACTGTTACTGTTTTATGGTTTATAACCTGAATTTCAACTACCCTTTAACTGTTTTGCACCCACCACTATGCCAATATCTAGATCTAATTCGTTTTAGGCATAAAGTTTGGACCTTTATAAGTTTAAAACGTTCTAGGCTAGATCTAGAGTTTCCTTTATAAACCGTTTATATCTATGGTCCATTTCATCCATTTTAATTATCAAGTTTGTATTTTTATGAAACATCTAGACCCGATCTACTCTAGGATCAAGTTTCATGGCAAAACGTTCATAAAAATGTAACCTTTAAGCTTAAAACGTACCTTTAGACGTTAGTAGAGTCACGGCTAGCTTGATACACGACCTTGGACTCGTTAGCTCACTTGTATGATCGAAGATCTATGATTACTATGATCGGTTTATGGTTTGGATAATGGGTGGCGGCTAAGGAAGGTATTTTATGGCTTAAGTGTGTGTTTTAAGGTGTGGAGAGAATAAGATGGATAAGTTGGATGGAAATGGAAAGATTTAGGGTTTAAGGGGTATTTATACTTCCTTAAGCCCATGGACCTAAGACCCATCTTTCCTTTTTAGTCCATGATTAATTCTCTCTAATTAGCCTACTTCTCTTTCCCTCTTTTATTATTATTATTTTATTTACCATCTTAAGTAAACTTGTCCACCATAAAAGATAATACATAAAATATTATTTATTGAAATTTTGGGATGTTACATGAAGATTCATTTTGTTGAATGTTGATGTCTGGCCTAAGTTAAGTGTTCAAGCATCAGGGAACAACACGAACAATGTTTTTATTTGGTTTGGGGCTTTAGGCTTTAATTTGGTTGGGCTTTAAACATTGGTTAAGCTTTAATTGGTTTAAGCTTTAAATTTGGTTGCATTCTCAAGTTTAAATTACAAGAAAAAGGAAGGGATATTAGTTTTTAATACTCCCAACTTTCCCTCATTGGTAGATAACACTCCCAACTTTCGATTTGTCACCCACCACTCCCAACTTTCACCCTCTTTTATTGTACCACTCCCCGTCTAAATGAACACTAACCTCGTTAATGTTTTGGACTAAAAATGTCATTCAAATTAGTTGAGGGGGTAAAACAGAAATTTTATTTTTAACACACAATCTCCATTTCCGGTGACCTCGTTTTTCCGGCGACCTCGGTTTTTCTGGTGAATTTGAGTTTTCCGGCTATCTCGTCTTTCAGAACACCATATCCATCATTTCACCGAGCTTCACATATGAATTTGAGTTTTCCGGCGAGTTGCGGGTTTTCGGCGAACACCATATCCATCATTTCACCGCCCACCGCCCCAAAACCGCAAACCCCCCCCCCCCCCCATACCAGTGTCTCACCCAGCCAACTTCCGGGATCGCTTGCGTGCCGGAAAATCAAGTTGCAGGTTTCCGGCGAGCAACATCTTCATCATATCTCCACCGATGCACAATCTTCATGATCTCCATCACCTTTTTACACCTCTGAACCATCTCCATTTTCTGAAAGACGAGAAGCCGGAAAACTCAAATTCTCCGGAAAAAACGAGGTCGCCGGAAAAACGTGGTCAACGGAAATGGAAGTTATGTGTTAAAAATAAAATTTCTGTTTTACCCCCTCAACTAATTTGAATAACATTTTTAGTCCAAAACATTAACGAGGTTAGTGTTCATTTAGACGGGGAGTGGTACAGGAAAATAGGGTGAAAGTTGGGAGTGGTGGGTGACAAATCGAAAGTCGGGAGTGTTATCTACCAATAAGGGAAAGTTGGGAGTATTAAAAACCAATATCCCAAAAAGAAATGATAAGATTGGATAGGGGAAGAAAGGAAAAGAAATTATATACTTAAAAGAAATTCTCGAGTTAAAATAAAAGAAAAGAAAAGAAAGTGTTAATTACATTCTTGAGTTAGATCGGAAGGAAAAGATAAGAAAAAAATTGTAACTTTACAATTATGTCCTCACAGCAATATGGAAAAGAAAATATAAATTAGTAATATTGTAATGAGTTATAAACTTTCCTTTATAATCATGTCATATTTGGCAGGAAAGTTTTGAAGGAAAAAATGCATAGCTTTTCTTTCCATTCTCATTCTTTTCTTTTAATGAAAAAACTCAAGAATGAAAAAGAAAAATTTTCTTATCTTTTATTTTCTATCCCTTAAATACAAAACTCAAGAATGCAGTGTAAACAAATAAGGGTAACGCTATATTTTCCAGTGGTAACGAAATACGAAAACGACCAAAAAATAAATTTTGCACTACCGACAAAAAGTTAAGTGGTAGTGGAAGCTACCCCTGATTACTAACCAGGTACCGTCTTGCCACCATGATGATTAACGACTATTTAGAGATCTCTCCACCACCATCACCGCCCACCAATTCAACCAACATATAGGGTACAATGAAGGTGAGGTTGGGCGGACGACAATGAGGCGCGACCGCATCTAAGGTTTCGATCTAAAATGATGATGAGTCAACGTGGATAACGGTGATTCGAGGCGGACAACGGTGGACGCTGAAGAAAGTGTCACCGATGGTTGAAGATGATGGTTGAAGAACACTGATGGAGTGCTAAAGACGATGGTGGCCGAGAGTGGTTGGAGAATGTTGGTGTGCAACTATAGAGACAAAAGCGCACATTAAAGAGGTGTACAACATGTTAAGCTAACGCTACAACAAACTAAAGCACAAAAAGAATGGACAATTATCTTGTGAGTGAAGCCCAATTTCAAAATTAATATATGGGTTAACTACTGATTACCACCCTTCATCGTCAACGTTCTCTCTGACGCATCAACGTACCACCATCGTCACCTACATCAGTAACTCCTTTTTTATAAGACAAATATTTGTGTTCATATTTGTTCTCTTAAAAAAAATCAACATGTTCATGTTTGTTTATGTTTGTTCGTTAAAAAACTAAAAAATCTACACATCTTAATTGAAAGTGCCTAAACGTTAAAAATATAACGAACGTAACAAACTAATATATATGTATTAAATTAAAACGAAACTACATTAACAAATAAAACAAATCATTACTAAATATAAAATAGCAAAACGATTAAAAACAAAAATTTAAATAATAACACGGGGACTCAAACCAATACTTCATATTCTGATATATAGTTTTTTTTATAATTTTTTTATAATTTCAGAATATTTTATTAACATTTTAATGTTAAAATCTCAAAGTAATATTTTAATTTATTATCATTCCAAATGCATAATATTAGCTTGTTTAGAGAAAGTTGCAACAATAGCTATATAGATAAAGGATTCAATATAATAATTGGTTATCATACAATAGATACGCAAGTTAATACTCCGTTGATCTCAAAAACCACACTCTGGCAAAATTGAAACTTCTATTAATTCAGTTTTCAACCTAATTAACTACTTCATTCATGTTTGTGGCAAATTATAAATCAATTCACTTTAAGAATTGTTAACCAAAAAATCAGACATCGACCCCAAAATGCTGCTGACCAAGTTCATAAATAAATTCAGTTGATATGTTCATATGATGAAATCGATGATCGATTGATGATTATTTGATTATTACGAGATTATATTAAGCGATTTATGTGTCCATGATCTTGTGAATGTTTAAAGTTGTTTTCTGAACTTCTTAAGTTTTTCTTCTAACTTTTTTTGTTATGAACTTCTTAGATATTTTTCTAAACTTCTTAGCCTTTTCTTTTGAACTTTGAAGATTTTTGTTCTAAGCTTCTTAAATTTTTGCTCAAAACGTTTTAAGTTTTGATTCTGGACGTTTCAGTTTTGTTAAGAACGTTTAAGCATAATATTTTGAATCATAATCAGCGCTCAGTTGAATGTATTATTCTACAGTTTCATAATCGACTGATGTCAATTCGATTGATTAAATCATCAATTTGAAGATCAAGCGCTTAATTTCTTTTGTTGGTATCTACTTCAATAACTGATTGAATCAATTAATGACTCAATATAGTATGATTAGGTGGAAAATTGAAGAACAAACTGCAATTGTTTGTTTAATTGTAAAAAAATTGACCAATTGTGTTTTGAGGTCTTATTTGCCGGTAACAAACATTTTTAGGGTTAGATAACTCAATTTAGTTTGGTATCGACACGCAAATTAGTTTGATATGTGTTGACGGTTGAATTATATTGATATGGATGGATGCTCGATGAATCTGTTATTGAATTAGATCGTAGAATTAGATTTAGGTTATTTACAATTATGGCACTGCCGACGTTTTAAAAGCTCGCGTACCTAATGTACGATAACTGATTATTGTACAATAATTCACCTCTAGCTCTTCAATGAATGAAATACAATTTTAAATTTTAAATTTTTTAGCTAGGTTTTTACGATCCATTCATGGATTATTATTTTTTTAATTTTTCAGATTGTGAGAGTCAAGCAGAAGAAGAAAGAATTAGAACAGCAGATAGCAAAACAGTCTACATAGAAACTAAAGATGAAGACAGGTTTAGAAATAAAGCAGCAGAAAAGTTAAAAGGAGAACTGTATGAAGCTGTGCTAAGTCAAAACTTTCAGCACGTTGTGGGCGTTTTAAATGGAAAACTTGAAATATTGAGGGACACGATAACCATTAACGGCGACACTGCACTTCACGTAGCGGTGGGTACTACCAAAAATAGAGAGTTTTTAGAAGAGATATTTAACTTGGCTACACAAGATAACCGGCCACTGGATATGCGAAACTCAGAAGGAAGCACCCTACTTCATGTTGCTGCTATTGTTGGCAACATTGAAGCTGCAAAGATCTTGGTTCGAATAAACCATGATTTGATGAATGCCACGGACAATGAGGGTCAAACTCCACTAGCCAGAGCTCTTACTAACATGCATACCAAAATGTATATGTATTTGTTGTACACCGATGTTGGATATCTAGATATTGAGATGGGTAGGAGTACTCGTTGTGAGCTTCTTGTTAATATTATTTCTTCTAAAGATTACGGTACTAACCACTATCTTAATTAATTTCGACAGTTATGAATTCTCAACTTTCTTTTATCATTTTTTTTATTATATGTGCAGGTTCAGCATGGTCTTTATTCTATAACTATGATGTTGACTCCATGATGTATATTGACACTACTGTGTTGATGGCTATAGCTCAAAATTTCCCAAGTAAACTCAACTTTTGGGAAAGAACCGTCCATAAATGTGCATGTATGCTAGTTGATTCTACTAGTTATTTATTTATTTTTATAATTTCTACTAGTTATTTACTTATTTGTTTATTCCTTGTGTCATATTGCAGCCCAACTCAAGTTCAAGTTTTTTGAAGCCACAGAAACAACAGAAGTAAATTATCGTCTTGCTAAAACTTTACTTCGTGAAATATGTTCCAGAATAAAGTATGCAACAGAGTCCAAACTTCACCATGACTACTACAAAAATGCGATTCTTGAAGCCTCAAGACAGAACTCGTACGAGGTCGTAAAAGTAATTGTGTCTGTTTTCCCAAATGCGATCTGGAGTGTCAATGAAGACGGTCACAACATTATTCAATGTGCTGTGGTAAACCGTTCAGATAAGGTTTACAATCTATTATATCAAATGAGCGAACACAAAAATATTTATAGGACAGTTAAAGACCCTTTTAGGAACAACCTCTTGCATTTGGCTGCAAGATTAGCAGCTCCTGAGAAACTGAGCCATATATCAGGTGTAGCTTTGCAAATACAACACGAACTACAATGGTTTAAGGTAGGATTTAAAGTTTAAATTTATATTATTCATGTATGTATGTAGCTTAGTCAAGATATATAATATCTTACAGGAAGTTGAGAGATTTGTATGCCCTCTAAACCTTATGCAACAAAATTGGTGTGGACTAACACCTCAAATGGTATTTACAAGAGAGCATAAGGAGTTGGTCACTGAGGGAGGAAAATGGATGAAAGATACCGCACAGTCATACACAATTACAGCCGCGTTAATCATCACCATTGTGTATGCAGCAGCTATCACAGTGCCAGGGGGGAACAGACAAGACAATGGGATACCCGTGTTTACTAACAAAACTGCCTTTACAGTATTTGCGTTTGCCGATGCCATATCATTGTTCACATCTGTTACATCCTTGTTAATGTTTTTGTCAATCCTCACAGCGCGTTTTAACGAACAAGACTTTCTCTTCAAGTTGCCTACAAAATTAATAATAGGTCTCGCTACCTTGTTCATCTCGACAACAGCCATGCTCGTAGCATTTGGTGCTTCCTTATTCCTTATGTTTTGCCAGAACAATCCACAGATTCTTATTCCCATAGCTACATTGATATGCCTACCCATTACTTCTTTTATGAATTCGCAGTTTCCGCTCATATATGACCTAATGAGTGCCACGTATGGCCGTAGCATGTTTGGTAAGAAAAGTGATAGCCCCTTCTATTAAGTGTATTTTTTTTCATATGTTACCTCTGCAGTAGTGTTGTACTTGAATATTAGCAATATGCCTCAGTATTGGATCCTTATTATCAGTATTATTTTAATTATTGCTTTGTTGGATGTGCAATTTGCTTAAAACAACACTTTGAGCGCATAAATTTCCACATCATTTTTTGTTCTTCCCCAGGATTTCAAAAGCGCTTTAAATTTTAATTGTCTCCTAAACGTAGTCTTAATTTGCATACAGTTAAATGTTAGTAACAATAAAACATCACCAAGATTCAGAAGATCAACACAACCTTTAGCAATAAATATACAATAAACCTACGTAATAGAAAACAAATATCATCAAATCCGCCATTTTAACAAGTCAGTAATTTTTATTATCGCATCTTCTTAGATCTCAAAAGAGGATTTCGTTAAACTAATTAAAGTTAACCGTGTACTTATGAGTTATGTCTATTCCTTATATTTACAAGTCAGATGACATGTTTTTCCTATCCGTAACGCACTATCATTTGCTCATCTGGGTCAAGCCAAAAAGTCTTCATGAGTTACGACAGCAAGAATAACCAAGGATCTCAGGTGCTATTAGCAATTATAAATGTAAGAAACTTAGTAGTCCTTGTTATGAAAAAATTATAACCATAATCAACCAGCAAGCCTTGCCCCTTAATGCACTTCATTGATCTAAAATATATAACATCAATATATCAAAATATGAGGCTAGACTAGACAGTTTTGTGTAAGGTGACTAAGGTGGGAGTGGATTATATGATGGTGGATATGTGCAACCCATATAACATTGGCCGTCTGGAAAGTTAAATGGGAACTTTAATGGACCGTTTGATATTGGTAAGGGAAGTTGGTCAACATAAATCACTTTGTAGGCTTCAACAGAAGTGATTATCACATACGATAATTTGATCAGGGTTGTACTTGTGATTGCAGAATGCAGATACCTTTTGATTGTTGTGTTACGGACTGAAACCATTGCAAGGTATGGGGACGTACAAGCCAAATATAAGAACTCAACCCAAAAGACTAGTCTGATAGGTGAGGGAACCCATTTGGCTTATAAACCCCACATCAGTTGTCCATACAACCGATGTGGGACAAGTCCCCATACCTTGCAATGGTTTCAGTCCTTAACATGTTTGTTACAATCAGAATTGAAGAGAAAGAAGGAACCAGAAATCAGATACGCCAATTACTGAAGAATTCAGTTAAGTTTCTGATACCGTTTTTCTCTAGTTAATCTAAGGATTGTGATTAATATATCAAAACAAATTCTGTATCTATTCAAAATTTTATCAGAGAAAGATCAGAATGGTTTGTTTTGAGACCGACCAGGTCTTCAAGAAACAGGAAGGGTAAAACAACAGGTTTTGTTTGTTGTATTCGGTTAAAATTCGAAGTTGCTTAAAAGAAATTGAGGTTCTTGAATCTTTTATCGAGAAGGGGCTGGTTTTGGTTAAGAAAAACAAAACAAGTAAGAAAAGTTAAGAATAATTGGTTTGATTTGTTTAGCAACCAAAAAACTCGTGTATTTTTGTCGGTAGAGACAAACAATTGGTTTTGATTTGCCATACAACCGAAAACCCGTGTACTATTCTTGGTTGAAACACTTGCTTTTGAATCACTTAGTGACCGATAAACCCGAACCTCGTTATGTTTTAGAGTAGCTGGTTTGAGTTGTTTAGGCAGCTGAAAAACCAGTGTATTGTTGTTGGTTGAGACGAACAATTTATTTTGATTTGCTTTGGGAAACCCAGGTACTACTTGTGGAATAAAACAGTTCTTTTAACTCATTTTGTGATCGAAAAACAGTACACTATTGTTGAAACAGTTGGTTTATGATCCATATACTGTTTGTAGAATTAACAGTTGGTTTTGATTTGTCTTAGTTGTGAGGCAACCGAAATCGGTGAACTATTATTATTAAAGCTTGATATCGATTTGATATGATACTTGCAAAGTTGAAATCAAAGTCGATCCAAAACCGGTGAGAGTCAATTTGTCAATATTAGGAAAAAGAAAACTCAGAAAATGGTTGAGACCAAAGATAATGAAGTTTTTAAAAGAAGGAGGGACATCCATAAATATTCAATGACCCATGTTAAACTCCACAAATTACACCATTTGGGCTATAAAGATCTGATCGATCTTTAAAGTCAATGGAATTTGGGAAGCTGTTAAACCAAAAGTAGGCACTGAAGTTTATGAAAAAAAAAAGAATAATACAACAATTGCATTACTATACCAAGCATTACGAAAAACATGGTATTACAAATTGCTATTCTCACTTTAGCTAAAGAAATTTGGGAAGCAATATTTGTTCAACATGTCAGAGTTGATAAAACTAAATAAACTCGGTTAAAAACACTCGAGTTGGATTTTGAGTCTTTAAAAATGGGTGTTGACGAGTCACTTGATGTTTATACCCGGAAAAATAGTGAGATTTCCAAAATCAAGCAATCTTTGGCATACTATGAATGACAAAAGACTGGTTCCAAAATTACTTAGTTTGGTACCAGAAATTGTTGTTGCGATCGAGCAGTTTGTTGATCTTGGTTCAATGTCATTCCAAGAAGCCATTGGAAGATTGAAGGCTTTCAAGGAACGCGCCAAGAAGAAAATCAATGAGGAAGATGTGCATGACATACGTTGTTCACAAAATAGGATGGGAAGGGAAAGCCGGTGAGCATAAATGTGAGCGTTGCGGTCATGAAAGTTCAAAACAACAAGAAAACAAAGAACATGATCGAGGCAAAAACTGTAAGTCATGGAAAAATAAAGGTGGAAAATGCGTTAATCAAAACAAAGATCACATAAGATGCTTAAAGTGTAATGAACTTGGACATTTCAAACATGAATGCCTAAAAAGGGAGGCAAAACGGATCTCAAAGAAGAAATGAAGACCCCGCTAAAATGAAGTTTAGTTTAAGGAGGAGTGTTGAAGTTAAACTAAACTTTATTATTTATTATTAAGTCTAGGGGTATAAGTGTCATTATTATAAAGTATAACTAGGAGTCTTAATGTAACTGATGTAAATATGTAGAAGTTAAATTATCATCAGGTTAAATCCTTTCGTCCTGAACGTTTCGATGTTCGGAGGCACCGATTAAACTTGTATAGATAGGGAATGATGTCAGACAAGTGTAATCATATGTTTAGCAATAATCTTCAAAATTTGTTTGTGTATCATCATCGTGTTCGTATTTTCAATTCAGTTGTGAATTGTGATTTTGTTCTTTGATTACCAACGTATGACGTGGTATAATTTTGTGCTTCTAATTACTCATATATATATATATATATAACTAAGTTGAAACTAAGTTTAAGCAGTTTGATGTTGAAGAAGACAAGAAGAGCATACCCAACTAAATGTTATTAATAGAATGTAGACATAAAGAAGTAATAGTTCATTATGACCTTTAACTAAACATATAACTGTCTATTTATACATTGTTTCCAGTCTCTGCCACTACCAACTCTCCTCCTCCGTCCACCCACCCTGTCCCTTAGCCACTACCAACTCTCCTCCCCCGACCACCCGCCACTACCAACTCTCCTCCTCCTCCACCAATACAATATCTTATTTCGTGGTTTTTTTGTAGTCGCGGCGCCAGTGCTAACTTGTTCCTCGGCGTACTTGGTCACTGAATTGGAGTCCCATTTTAGGGAACTGGATTTCCTTTTTGGAGTCTTTCGACTTGTTAGCTTGAAAACTAACTGGTTTTCAAAAGCATTTTTAAGGGGTTTTTTGGTCTTTTAATTGATAGTCTGTTGTTGGTTGGACATCCCTACTCGTGGTGTCTTGTTATATAAGGTTGTTATGTCTGTTGTCTGGGTGATAGTGTGGGTTCCCCTGGGGGGGGGGGTGTTCTTTAGCCATGCCGATTTAGGGGTTAACATTGTTTCCCAGATGGACGACTGGTCAAAGGGGATTCTTCGGTTGGTTACGCATATCATGCGACTTCATTTGCCGTCAGATGAGGGGATGGGGCCTGAGAGAAGCGGTCTCCATGGATTGTGATTTGTTTATTTCGGTTGGTGAGGCTTTAAGGGTCTTGAGACAATTGTTAGCGGGTTGTGCATGCGATTAAATGCTTGTAGTTGAGCATGTCAACATGTTAATAGGGTAGCCCGTTTCAAGGGGGTGCATGAGACGTGGAAGATTTTATTGTGGGGATTGCTAAATCACATGTAGGATGGATGCTGATGTTCTTTCGAGTCGGGTAGTGGTGGATAGGGTTCTCCTTGACTGTGTATTCTCTCTTCCTATCATGACTGTTAAGAGCATCCTTTATAGTTGTCGTATGGCGTTTGCCCAGGCCTTAACGGTTGCTCTGGTTATGCCGGTAGATATGCTAGAGTCTGTTGTGGTGTGGTTTGAGACTTTTGTTGTTACCGTTGTACATGTTGCAAGTTTTTAGGCCGTCGAACTATCAGAAGCGCAGTTGTGTTAATAGATAGTCTTTGCAATCTCATTGGATTCAACAGGCCCTACAAGAATTGGGGGTGATAGGATGATTTTGATGCGCTTATTTTATCACTTTTCCCAGCTCCTGAGGGTGGCCTAGAGTCATGATGAGCTTCTCTCTGGCCCAAAAACTCTGCCTTATGTGTCAGTGTGAAACAATCTTTGCGAAAAGAGGCGGATGAACATTTCACTGTTGCAATTAACGTGTTATGCTCTTCAGGGGTCAGGGGTTACACCTCTCGGCAATGACACTTTGAAAGCGTTAGTGGCCAAACATCTTATCTTGCCCCCTCCAGTTATGCATGTTTCATTGCTTTATTGAGCCCCTCTTAATATGGATGCAGATAGTACTTGGGTGCATTAAATCCTTGCCTAAGGATACTTAATGTAGGAGAAAGAGATTGAGGGCCCAACACATTTTGGATGCGTTTAATGGAGAGGGTTCGGCGATCGTCGTTGGGTTGCTAAGGGATATTATTGCGGTGGTTAAATTATGTTTAGGAGAGGTGCTCCAGGGTTTTGGCAGATTTTATTGCGCATGTTCCTCTCAAACCACTACTTAAAACAGACAATGGGATTAGAACCATTGTCGCAGGTGCCATTTGGAGGAGATTGGTCTCGAAGGTGGTTATGAGGGGGGGGGGGGGGGGGGGGATATTGCTAAATACCTTTGTGACTTTCAATTTGGGGTAGGAGTCCAAAGTGGAGCAGAGGCCGTACTGCATAGCGTGAACATGTTATGAAATAAGTTTCACTTGGATGCGTCATTAGATATGCTTACCGACGATTCAACTTGGTGGATAGGATTGCCCTTCTGCTTGAGGTTCGATCTCGATGTCCGTCGGTGGTTTTTTATATGGATAGCCGACTAGACTATATGTGGGGGATGACCACATATGGTCCACCACCGGGGTTCAGCAAGGGGCCCTTTGGGAGCTCTTCATTTTTGCTTTAGTTCTACACCCACTTGTTCACCTGATTATGGAATCTTGCAAGCTTCTTTTTCATGCTTTTGTGCCTGGATGATGGTACAATGATTGGGGACACTAAAGAAGTAGCCAAAGCTTTAGATATTATCATGGCCGATGGGCTCCCGCCTAGGCATTGAAATCAACATTAAGAAAACTGAAGTATTTTGGCCGTTATGCAATGGGGTTAAAATGCATGAAGGTTGTTTCCTTGAGAGATTGGAAGGTCAATGGTGGTTGTGAAACTCCTCGCGGGCGCCGTTAGCCGGGTTGGGGGTCCATTAGTAGTCTGGTTGTGAAAAGGGCATCTTGTGCGGTGGAGCTGATGAGCTTGTTTCCACGTCTACAAGGTCCTCAATGCGAGCTCCTTTTGCTCCGCTCATGCATGGGAGTTGGAAAGTTGTTCGGTCTCAGAAGGTGACATCTTGTGTTTGTAGGGGAAGCTGTTTTTGGTTTTGACAATGGCATTCGAGGTGCGATTAGAGATATCGCGGTTTGTGGTGGTGCCTTCTTTTGAGTTTTTCAATGGAAGTTGGCATCACTCTTGGCCCATTTTGGAGGTTTGGGTTTATGTTGGCTTTGGAGTACCGGACCATCCTTATACTTCAACTAATGATCACT
The DNA here is from genome assembly GCF_021521415.1 of Bidens hawaiensis. Taxonomy (NCBI): domain Eukaryota; kingdom Viridiplantae; phylum Streptophyta; class Magnoliopsida; order Asterales; family Asteraceae; genus Bidens; species Bidens hawaiensis. The sequence continues at coordinate 381,948 of NW_027492978.1, read as the reverse complement.
TTGTTTCCAGCGGAGAGCCTTGCCCAGTTTGCCGCAAAGTTTGTTTGGATTCTTTTCCCGAGCATGTGGTTTACTGCATGGAGTTACTTGGATTTAAGTACAAACATAATTTGGTGAGAGATGTTTTATGTGATGTTCTTAAACAGGCGGGGATTTATGCTAATAAAGAGGCCCAGACGAACTTTCTAATGGATCCATTTGAAGGAAGATCTACTTTATGATCAACCGATATACTTGTTTTTTGATGCGTATGAGGGAAACATGCTTGTATAGACTTTATGGGGTTCACATAATAAAAAAGTTGAAAATGAAATAAAAAAGTCTATAAATTTGGTAGCCATAAAATAAAAAAAAAAAGTAAGATAACTATCAACTTTTTCTATACACTAGTAGGTGTGCCCGCGTGTTGCGGCGGGAACGCAATAGGGATTCGGTGGCTTGCGGTGCGGGGGTGATGCAATGAGAATTCAGTCCGTAACTGTTTAGGCGTTGTGGCAAGGGCCTGATGGGAATTTGATCGTGCTTGATTAGACTCATGAGCCATGTAAGTGAACAAATGATTTATATGGTTGAATAAGAAACAAAACTATTATGATTAAAATTGGATCTAACGAGTTAACTATGAACAATGCATAACTCTATGACATTATAAAACGGGTGAAATGAATCAGGAGTCGCAAGTGATGTTAGATTAAATATGGTTGTGTAAGGCAAGCCATGTTGGTATCTGAAAAATCATAACAATTAACAATAATGACCAAACTACACTTGGTATCTGAAACATCATATTACTTCTTACTATTAAAAATAATCAAATTGCCCTTTGTTTTTTATTCCCGTTTCTTTTGACTTTCAAAGTCCATGTAATATTAGTTTAAAACTCCAGCAACAAAGTCTTGGAGATATAGCTTCATCCCTCCTTTCATTATCTTTATTCACGGCGTCACTAAAAGGAGTGATATTTAACACTAAGCCACTAACAATGAACCTACTATACCCCATAGGTCCATATCACAAACTTAATATAACAATAAGCTAAAAAAACTAACATTCAGTGGTTCTTATTTTTTCATTGACTTTTCTAATCAATATCATTGACATACAAATTCATATTTCACCTTCAACCTAAAAAAAGTCAAAGTTGACTAACTATCAATAAACCCCAGAAAACAATTTACTCATTATAATCAAACATACAAAACAAGTCAAAGTTGACCAAAATAATCAATAATCCCCATAAAACAAGTGACTCATAAAAAGTCAAAACGGAACCCCTGACTCAAACTTGCATACAAACAACAATTAAAGAACATGAACTTGCGTCATAACTTACTTTTTCACAAATCCATGATTTTTGACCAACTGCCACGTTCTTTCAACAAAAATCCCAACAATAAACCAATATTGTTATAACTAAACTTTCAAATTGTAAACTCACACTCTCAATATGGGCCGCATAATCCTTGTCATTCAATGTGAGCAAACAGAATTTAAATTAGATCAAGCTTACCTTTATCAGTACAAAATAAACACTAAGCTGCACTTTTCTTGTCTCATTAATTTCATTTTACCCATTTGGTAAAACTGGTGCATTATGTGGGAGCAGATCAAGCTTACCTTTATCAAGCACTATTAAAATTAGATCAAGCTTACATTATGCCCAATTGGTAAAACTGGTGCCTTATGATGCGAGAGTAAAATATATTAGAATATAGATGATTGTTTGTTAGCATTGAGCCCACGGGCCAAGTTAGGCATCTAGGGTTTCGTTTCAATATCTATATATTGTAAGACACCACATTCAAAAATAATCAATCAGTCATACGGATAGCTAGGTCCGTGGGCTCAATACTAACAAACTATAGTCTTTATTCCAATAGATTAAAAGCATAATTCAGTCACCAGTTTAATTCAGTTGCAATACAACAGTCAACAACATATGTCAACATAATAATTAAAAAAACATGTTGATTGAAGATATTACAAGTAGGTCTTTTCCCTTCACGCACCTAAAATTAACAAAAAATGGAATCAAAGTTAAGATTCTTGTTATAAATAAATATATAAGTTAAGTTGGTTAACATAAATATATAATAATCAAAACCTCAAAAGTGCAACTAAAGCTCTTCCTTGGCTGCAGCACCGACGCTGCTAGCCACCTAATATGCTAACCACCATTCACAATACCTGCAGCGTACAAAACACTTTAATAGCACACACACACACATAGGGTGTGTCATACTGAGGGTTCAAAAATGATGTTATACAAGGGTAGATTGGTCATTTTGCTGAATGAAAATGTCCTGCTTGCTAGACTTATCACTCAAGATTGCAACAAAGACCCAATATGATGGCCAGATATCCTTAAGGAACAATTTATAATTATTCCAAGGGTAAATTAGTCATTTGTTTGGCAATAAAGCTTTCAACTTGAAGAACCATACACTCCCTGGCAGCAATAGCAACTTTGTAAAATTGAAATCGTCATATAACATGTAAAACCTATCTAGGTATTTTGTTGCAGTATCATCCTAGATTTGAGCGTACTTGGACTCAACACCTAAATATAAATTTTGAAAACAATTTTTATGAAAAAGTATTAAGATTCATAAATGGTGGGTAAGAGAACACAGGTACTATTTTATATACTGGAAAAAAAAATTAAAAATACTATATTCACATGAACCTTCGCCATCTAAAAGCCCTTGGTTGATGGAAATATTATGTATATCTATCTCAAATTTAGTGAGTTGTTGTACAATCTCTCTTTACATATAACAACAACAATTCCGGGATGCATGTGCATATAAGAGTCTTATATTCCTGTGAAACAAAAAAATGAAAAGCTAAACCTTTGTATTTTAAAATGTAACACAAAAGAAAATCAAAGCCGTTACCGGATCTTTGAACTGCTTGTTGAGTTGTTCAATCACATCGTTCATGCCCGCGAACCTTCCAAGTATTGCATCCTCGCCAAACTCTTCTCAAAAACCAAACATACGTCCCATCTGTCATTAACATGACAAAAACAAGTCAACTCATACAATATGTTGTCACAAATTAAAACATATAACATGAACAAAAAGAAAATACCTGACCCAGCAAGCCACTAAATTTAATATTTAAGCATTTTGGTAAGACCTTTCTATAGCATTAATGGGAATTGTAACAACCTAAGTGTGTCTGGTGGGAGCAGTATCAAAAGGCATTACAGAGTAATCCATCAGTTGTACTAACCTTATGTCAGGTTTTATTAAAAAAAAATCAATCAATCAATCATACACAGTTTAGTCCCACCAACAGCAAAGCTATAAGTAGGGTCTGGGGAGGGTGGGATGTAGGCACACCGTACCTCTATCCAACGGGATAAAGAGGTGGCTTTCAGAGAGACCCTCAGCTCTGTGATACATATGTATGAGGCAATATATAGTAAATGAAATAGTAATAATAATAATAATAATAATAATAATAGTATTAATAATAATAATAATACTAATAAAAGTAGTAATAATAAAAAAAATTATTATATACTGCCTACATTTTACTTGTAAATTCTATAACCAATACAAATGCTAGCTCTTTTATTAAATCCTAGATTTATTTTCCCAAAGTTCTCCTATTTGCAATATTTTATGCAAGTCATCAACAAAATTGAAACGAAAACCAAACACATTCGTAAAAACAATATCAAATGCATTTGTAGAAACAATGAAGTTGGAAAATATATAAATTGGCATTCAAAAGTCGAAAGTAGACAGAAGAAGTTAGATTCCAATATTTCAAAAATTAAAAGATTTTAAAATCGTAAGCCACATTGATTGGCATCAATTCCAAAGCTTGAAGGGTATAAAGTGGCAAACTTATACACAATAAAGCACACACTCAGTGGATAATGAGAAATCATTAACACGTTAACATTTGACAAGAGTCTTAACATAAAGCTTCTAATGAAGGTTCAAATGAACCCACATTGAAGAAGTTTCTCAGTTGTGTTAGTCTTTGTTTTATTGAATTACAAAAACAAGTTGGACTTGATCACAAAAATAAACATCCCTCGTTTGCTCATTTATGTTCCGGAAGGTTCATTTATGTTCATTTGCATGCATTTGTGTTTGTTAGTTTACATTTGTTTAAGTTCACTCGTTTATACATTCATTTGAACTTTTAGGCTCATTACAATTTAGTCTAGTTATATGAAATTCATATATTATATATTACAGTTAGTCAAGTTTTATTAATTTTTTATGCCCAATAGCCTGATTCACGTTGACTTTCAATTGGTTTTTTGTCAGTTATGTTCGCTTACGTTAGTGAACTGTTCGTTTCCAATATTCACGAATGAACATAGACGAGCACGAACACGTTCATTTTCTTAACAAATGAACATGAACAAGAAAACAAAGTTCGTTTAATTGCTCGTTTCGATCGTTTGTTCGATTAAAGTTAAACGAACAACTACATTTATGCCTCGTACAGTTCACTTACAAAGCCTACTGGCTAAACCAATTTGTAAACAGTTATGTCGACAGTCAGGTAAAAAAAGACCACCTTTTTATTACCAGAATAAAGTATCCTAAACATACAACTGTTTCATGTTATGTCTATACTATGGTGAAAAAAAAGACTACATTTTTATTACCAGGGTGAAATATCCTTGTTTTTCAGACTGCATTTTCCTTGAAAATATAGACAAGTCAGTAATAGAAGTGACATATATGATAAAAATTGAAAATGGCTAAAATGAAACAAATTACATACAGCAATATTCTTACTTTTGTATGTTCAACTTCTAAGTCAGAACAGATATACTCTATTCCTTCTGGGCTGTTCGCAGAAACAATAATGTATTAACCATAGTTATCAAATGCGATAAGCGCTCGAAAGCGTTGAGGCTGGGTCTAGCACCCAGGCGATAAGCGCAAAAAAGCGCCCGATTTTGAAAAAAAAGTGCACATTATAAAAACAAAAATTTTAACTTAAATAGAACATCTTATGAAGAACACATGCATTCATTCTTCAAATAGTTTATAAAACAACCAAAAACCAAAATCCAAAACAAGAAGTAGTAATTGCAGAAAACGAAAACCAAAAACACAGAAAACCCAAAAACTAAAACAACTCAAAATGCAAAGAACAAAAAATGCAGAGTAAAGAAACAAATATTAAAGCTGAAACAAATATTAAAGTTAGATAAGGTTATAAGAAACAAAGAACAAAAAATGCAGAGTAAAGAAAGAAATCCGAATTTAGGTATTTTAAGAAAAAACTAACATGTAACTAACCTGTAAATTCTTAGTTTATTGATGATTTTGTGTGCTATAATATTGATTGTGGAACCCCTTAAATAGTGGAGTGTTAGAGACTCCTGGAGAATATGAACAGATTATTAAAGGGAATTTAATACGCATGGGAAGGTTTGGAAAAATAAGACTACGCCTTAAATATCTGCTGCATGCTAATAGCAATTAATGCGTCTGGCGCTTTAAACGCGCTTAAGCGCAAAAAGCGCACACTTTTAATAACTATGGTATTAACAACCAAAAGAAAATTAAAAATAAAAAACAAATTGATACGGAATCCACGGCGTTACTCAAATGGCTCAAGAATAATTTATCGTATTTAATTATCATGAGTTTCTTGAGCCACTGATCGCTTCAAAAACTGCATCACAAATACAATGCCGAAAACATACGGATTGCACTTACTAAATCATACCAGAAGACTGATTTGAATACAAATAGAATAACTGATAAATACGTTCCAACTCCTTCGTTGCAGTTTTTCCTGAAGTAGAAGAACATAAAGGTTAATATGTTTTATCTAATAACAATTATGTTATACAAAATAAGTGAGCTGAAATCATAAACTAAAAAATTATTGTTTATGTGACATGAATACAATCAATATAAAAGTAAAAGTTGTAGCAAACAAATTTTCACCCATAAAGATATTGTATGTATAAATGACTCATCTTTTGGATATAAAATGTCGTCTTTTCTTTCTTCACAATAATTCAGTCAAAAAACGAAAGTAACATTTAAACAACCATACACAAAATCTTCAGTTTAGGAGCAAGAAGTAGAGTTAACATTGATCACTGCTAACCAAGTAAAAAACAAAGGTCGATTATGATTGATTTATAAAGCTACGCGATTGGAAAAGTGAAACTACAATTGAAGTCGGGTTACCTTCTTAGAAGACTATGTTGAACCGAGGATCAGTACATTAAAATACCGAATGTTATGTTCAGACGATGATGCACTTTCCCCCGGAGCTACACAAACAAAAACCAAAAGCAATAAACAACCACATATCTGCTCACACTTCAAAAATGACAACACAAACTTATGCAGATTTCAAAACACACGAAAAGATATTGAACTACACCTGGTTTGCTGAGTAACCGCTGTGTTTTCACAAAGTCAAAACCTAACTGCAGAACAAATTGGACTGAATTAACACTGCCAAATTGAAAACAACAATCCAAAACCCTAATTACCCAAATAAGGTTGTCGGTGATAAAGATATGGTGAACAATTTGAAACGTTCGGCGATTCCATTGGAATGACTGAAAAATAACGTACATATTGAATGCAAAATGGTGTATTTTTTGGGTGGTTTGATGGCTTCAAAATAAGGTGTAAGAGAGAGTTTGGAATTTTAATATGGTTTGTAAGATGTGTGAGAGAGGACGAAGGAGTGAGAGAGAATTTGAGTAGATGTTTGAATTACAATAAGTTAATTTGAACATAACAAACATAATAAATTTAAACAACAAATTCACCGGAGAACGTGTGCAGGGAAACTATAAACGTATAAGAGATAAATTATCAAATATTTTTTGAAAACATTATGAAGACTTAGACTATCAAATTGTTTGGATGTTATAACTAAAAGATTTATATTACGGGTAAAAAACTTTTTAGTTAAAATGGATAAAAATATAATACGTGTTTATTATATATTATTGAGAAATTTAGTGACATTAATATTTTGTGAACACAAATTCAAAAAAAAATTGAACATACATAATTAAATTTAAAACGGTGAATATAAAAAGAAACTTATGTTTCAGGTGTGGAATCTAATAATCAATTGAATCTACTATAGATAATAACAATAAGAAATTAATATGTGATTAATTTAATTTTTGAAATAGAAAGTGACATTAATATTTTATGAAAAGTTGTCATGTTTAATAATATTCACTAAATCATATGTGCCGAATAATATTTATAAATGATGATTAAACGGTTATTTAATTTTTGATATATTAAGTATTGATTATTAGAAATTATGTCAATTTGAATATTGTGTTCTAAAATAACACGGTTATTATTTTAGTATTAGTTAATAATTAATATTCACGTAAATTAAAGTAAGATTACATTACAATTATGGTAAGTATTTTTAGTTTGACAATCAGTTTTTTGAATATTAAAATGATAACTTATTCTAGTTAATGTCAAATCATCGGTTTTAATTTTACTAATACGACTAATTAATTTAGAAATAATTACAAAAATGAAAATTAAATTGGTTAATTTGAAAACTTCAAAAAGTTATGGAAAGATTTTGAAAAGTGTTTAAAATTATGAAGAGTATTAAAACTTTTAAAAATTTGTTGAAAGATTGATCAATTTCCGAATTTAAAAGGAGTTTAAATATGTTAATTAAAAAGGAGTTTAAATTTTGTAGTTTTAAGTTTGAATTTGGTCTTCTATGTAAAGATATAAATAATTTGAATTATCTTGATTCATGGGAATAATAATATTAATAAATTATAAAAAGTTGTCATGTTTAATAATATTCACTAAATCATATGTTACGAATAATATTTATAAATGATGATAAAACAGTTATTTAATTTATGATATATTAAGTATTGATTATTAGAAATTATGTCAATTTGAATATTGTGTTTTAAAAAAACACGGTTATTATTTTAGTATTAATTAATAATTAATATTCACTTATATTAAAGTAATATTACATTACAATTATGACAAGTATTTTTAGTTTGACAATCAGTTTTTTGAATATTAAAATGATAACTTATTCTAGTTAATGCCAAATCACAAAAATTAAAATCAAATATGTTCTAATTTACTAATATGACTAATTAATTTAGGAATAACTACAAATATGAAGATCAAATCAGTTACTTTGAAAACCTAAAAAAATTATGGAAAGTTTTTGAAATGAGTTTAAAATTATGGAGAGTATTAAAACCTTTAAAAATTTGTTGAAAGATCGGTCAGTTTTCGAATTTAAAAGAAGTTTAAATATCTTGTAATTAAAATCATGAAAACTTTATAACTTATTTATTGGGTTTTCCATATATAACATAATTGGTTATATAATGTATCTTACAATGTAATAAATAATGTTTTAAGTCAAATATATTGAAATATAAAAATGGTAAGGTGTAAATTTTATAATTTCTGTTAAAATAAGATATAACAACTAATTAGAAAAGGTAATGAATTAATAATAACAAAATTACTAAAATTATAATAATTATTATAAATTATAAAGATTATCATTAATAAATAGATAAATATAAGATACAAAAATAAAGTTTTTCTTTAATACATCGGTTCTGATTAAAATATATTAAATGGACAAAACCAATAACTATATATGATTGATTATATAAAAATCAAATAAATTACATGAATTGTGAAAAATACATAAATACATGAATAATAACAAAAATATACATCAATATTAAACAAAAAATAAGATATTTTATCAACAAATCTTCAACCCATGAAATTAGCTATATCAAGTTGGAAACATAACCTGAAATGAGAAAATTAAATATTAATATTCGTTTTACAAATAATAAATTTTAATCGTGATAATGTTACATGTTATGAAATATTTACCAAGTAATTCATAAAATTAAACTTTAATTTAAATTTGGAAATTTATAAATTTTAAATTACATCGTTTTATAAATAATAAATTTTAGTGATGGTAATTTTAGACATTATGAATGTTTGCTTAATCAACCATTTAAAAAGTTCAACTTAAAGTTAAAATCAACTTTAATGTTTGACCATGCAATTTAAAAATGTTTGACCAACTTAAACGTTTGACCAATAATTAAATAAAAAAATCAACTTTAATTTAAATTTGGAAATTTAAACTTTTTAAATCAAATAGTTTTAGAAAATAATAAATTGTAATGACGGTAAGTTTAGACGCTATGGATATTGACCAACCATTTACAAATTTCAACTTTAACTTAAATTTGGAATTTAAAATTCGAAATTGTAATCGTTTTAGAAATAAAAAAAATGTAACAACTCGGGTTTTGAAAATATATATTTTTATTAAATACCCGACTCGGTTCAATTTTCGGATTATTTTCTTATTTCGTGGTCGAATTATTTTGATTACTTTATTAATAATTAGTTATTTATAATTTATCTTTATTGTTCTTACACTTTTAACCCTAACTATAACATTTTACCAATTTTTCTCCAACTTCAAACTCCAAGGACTAAAGCTGTAACTTATATTATAACCCATATCTTGAGATGGATAATCCAACAACCAAACCCGACCCGTAAACATTCTTGTGAACCCGCGATCAATCAATCAATCAATTAACATGCCAAAAACGTTTGAAATCAACTTTTGATTTGGGAAATCAATTTCGTACATGATTTGCGGCCTCACCGACGAATTAATTAAGTTAATTACACCCTGTTGACTCGTTTTTCTATCTTTAACCTAACCGACGCTCTTGATAGCCCGTTGATCACGATATCATTGTTAATATTCCAATTAATTACGCTTTTACAACCCTAACATATTGGCTGACCCTAATCCCTCATTCAATTACGTTTAGAATGATCCAGAACTTGGGCCTTAGCTTATTATTCACGCATGAAACCCTAATATCGTTTTCTATATAACGATCTTGTAAACACAATTAAATTCACACCAACCTTCCCTCAGCCGTCGCCAACAATAGCCCTATACTTAATTTTCTTAACTTTTTCGTTTTCTTGCTCGTTCATTTACTTTCGTGGCCGGCACCTGTTTGAAGCAATTAACCCGCTTTCGTTCATTGTTAGAGGTAAAAAGATACATATATAGGATCGCATTTTGATGTTAAACAAAAGCCCCATAATCGATTTGGTTGATTATAACGAGATTGAGCAGATCGATTTGTTAGGGTTTATGTTCAAACTGATTGAAATATGTTTCTGTTTCTAATTACTTGGTTATGGGTTATATTACGTGTATTGGTTAAGCCCATCTGGTTAGTTCATATAACTTATGGGGGGCAGGTCGCGGGTTCGAGACCCTGCAACCCCGATTGAAGTTTTGTTTTTAATATTTATTTTAAACATTTTATTAAGTATATTATTAATATTAATAAAAGAATAAAGCTATTTTATTAAGAACCGGCCCTTTAAAGCTTGTGTTTTCTCACCTCTTTCGTCTGTATATGTGAACATATGTGTATATATACGAAAACTAATGTTTATGTTTTAACATATATATTATAAGCAAACTTTAATTATAAATATATTTATAATATAACAAACTAACAATATTTATTTTTAAATATATTATTTGTTTTTATATACTTTATATACAATTAACAAACTAATAATTATTCATATAATATTTTTATATATTGAAATTTAAGGGATATAATATTAATTTAATATTAACTTATCGAGTTTTCATAATCTATCTTGTACTTAACTTTGCGTATCCGCATTTTATTTTCCTTATTAGGCCTTATCGTCAACGCGTGATTTCCGCGAATCGTCATTCTTATTGATATCTATTTCCTTTGCTCGTCTATTTGAGGTGAGTACCACATTCTCCTATTTTAATTGTTTTCCACGTTTTAGGGACATATGTGTAAATATATTTCTCATATATACTTATACACAAAACTGCAACTTTGTCTTATGTGTTAACAACTTATACCTTACTTGTTTATGTGCTTATTTGCTTTGTATGCTTCTGCATTCGGAGAGGTCGAACATAATCTCAGTCTAGTATGATCATACGCCAGTCGTTAGCCTTTGTTCTTCTCGACATCTCAGTTATACTTGCTCATTTGGTTAATTTGTTATTCTCATATGACTTGTTGCAACTACATATTTTTGTTATATACTATATGCACATTTAAACTGGTGTGTTGCTCACTCAACCTTGTGTTGACAAACTATATTGTTTTCAACGCATATGCAGATTATCGTGTGACGTGATTATCAAGATTGTTTGAAGCAACTTAGGATGCATGTTAGAGAAAAGATATAAGAACTTAATTTTGGATGTTTAATGTAATTGTTTATTTCTAACTTTGATGTACATTAATATTTGTTTGAAATAATTAAATAGATATTGAAACTTATATTGTGCATATAGTAACCTTGAGAGCTGTGACAATCAGTTCGCGCCCCCGCATTTCCGCCGTAGGTTGGGGTGTGACAAAAAATTAGTCACGGTAATGCTACATGTTATGGAATGTTAAACCACTGATTTACAATTTTTATTGGAAAAAGAATAATGATAATGTCCATGGATGAAACTTTTTGTTTAGAACCTAGAAGAACGACATGTGAAAGAAAAAAAAACAAGAAAAATATAAAACTTCAAAAAAATATAAAACAACCATTGTTATAGGTATAACACATGAACGGAAAAACTTACCGAAAAAACATAAAAACGTAGAAATATTAGCTTCATCGCCGTTTTTGATTTAGAACCTAAACTGATTTTAAAAAAATCAGTTAACAATTAAAACAAAGATAAAAAGGTTAGATCTACAATAACCGGAAGAAAATATGATGTTGCCGGAAAAAGATATAACCTTGCCGGAAAATCATATAACATTGTTGGCCATTAGAGTATAATATATAACCTTACCGGAAAACGATTAATCTCGATCTACATTACCGGAATATAGAAGATGGTGGATGGTGGAGTTAGTAAGCCGAGAGAGATAGGGAGAGAGAGATAGAGATTAAATACAAACAAAAACGGAAAACAAAAATCTTACCGGAAAACCTTACCGAAAAACCGTAATAGCTTCAAAATATCAATTCATTCTTGGATTTTGATATACAACCTAAAGAGATTATTACAAAATCATATAACAATTAAAATAAATATAAAACCATTTCGGAAAACCTTGCCGGAAAAAGATATTACCTTGCCGGAAAATCAAATAACATTGTTGGCCATTAGAGTATAATATATAACCTTACCAGAAAAAGATTAATCCCGATCTACATTACCGGAATATAGAAGATGGTGGATGGTGGGGTTAGTAAGTCGAGAGAGAGAGAGAGAGAGAGAGAGAGAGAGATTAAAATGATTTTGGTGGAAAATATTAAGGTTTAAATAAGTTTTTTGGTGTTTGATCAACATGACACATGGCAGAATATTAGAGCACATGAGAATGTAAATATGGTGACTGGATTGCACATGTGAATAACCTAGAAGAATGTCATGTGTCCACATTGTATTGCTTTAATAGTATTTAAAGATAGATAATATAGATATATTCATCTAAAGTTGAAACTGAACTTTATTAACTGCCAACGAAAAGTTTTATTTAAATCAACAACAATCAAGATTAACAAGAACATAATCCCGGCCAGTGGCGAAGCTTGGACTAAGACATGGGGGGATTCAAAATGTATACAAAATTTCACAAACGAAGATGGTCGGGCTCAAATTTTTTGCCAAAAAGGGCTAAAGTTTACACCATGTATAAAAAAATTTCGGCCGAAAAAGGCTAAATTTTACATTACGTATAAGACATTTCGGCAGAAAACGGCTAAATTTTACACTACGTATAAGAAATTTCGGCCGAAAACGACTAAATTTTACACTACGTATAAGAAATTTCGGTCGAAAACGGCTAAATTTTACGCCACGTATAAAAAATTTGGGCCGAAAACGGCTAAATTTTACACTACGTTAAAAAATTTCGGCCGAAAACGTCTATATTTTACACTACGTATAAAATATTTGGGCCGAAAACGGCTAAATTTACACTACGTATAAAAAATTCCAGACGGAAACGGGTAAATTTACACTACCGCATAAAAATACAGGGGGGGGGGGGGGCGGGGCCACCCCGTGCCCTAAGGAATCTTCGCCACTGATCCCGACAACAAAACACCAACTCGCTTACCCCCTCCCCCTTCATATTTTAGTTTTAGTTGAGCTCACCTAGCTCACAAACATACATTGCATCCGAAAATTAAAATTATGCTACCCTTTCCATGAAACCCTAGCCCGCTTTGTCTTATGTCACACCCACCAAAAAAACTAAGTACTCTTATTTCTTCCACCAGGAAGTCCAAACGGGCTGGTTTGAGGTTTCCCATCCAACACTATATTAAAGTACTAAATGTGGTTACAATAATTAAGTTTCGATATTATTTAACCATTGGTCTCTCTACCTAACATTTTAAATATATTTATTATTCACTTATTTAATAAAGTTGAATATGAACACATGAAAATTACATGTGTACATATAACATATGATAAGAAATAATTGGACATCAATATGGTCCTTTTCAACTTGACGTAGTTGTAGAAATCATAAGTTTTTTTAATTGAGATTCATATTTGATTTTCACAGACAATATTTTTGGAAAGATATGAGTGGCTCAACGAAGTAAAACCGAAATTTTTGTAATCTCCGGTTCGACCCCGAGAGTGTCCGGGTTCTGCCATCAGTGGGCGTTCGGGCAAGTGGGTATTCCTCAGAGACTATCTGAATACGCTTAAGAGCTTCGTACGACTGAGTTGGGCCAACTGACACTAGTCTTTTGTCATTAGGTTACCTCGTATAAAATACCTAGACAATTTTCTATTTGTTGACCGTTAAAAAAAATATAGATATGAATATGAGAGAGAGACATAATGATGAATGAAAGTCAAACCAAATTGACATTGTTACCTCGTATAAAATACCTGGACAATTCTCCATTACGTATTTTGTTTGTTTTTTCAAAGTCACATTAAACGAATGACATAATAATAATAATAATAAGATAATAATTGTACTTTTAACTCCCTTAAATCGTGGTACACACGTTACACTTTTACCCTTAGGCTGAGGGGTGTGGGGCTTCAGCGGGGGCGCGAGAGCCCCTCCGCTCGCGCCCCCAGGCGCGAGCACCACACCACCGGGGCGCGAGAGGGGCGCGAGCACGGAATTCAAAGCAGGCGCAATGTGGGTCGCGGGACAAAGCTGGCGTAAAGGAGCATTGGGAGACGTGAAATAGCCGTTGGGAGTACACAAATGAGCCGTTGGGCTCTTTAATTTAATAAAAAAAATATTATTCTTCCTATATATAAACCCAATATCACCTAAAACATTTACCACACCCAAAATCACGTAAAACAATTACAACAACTTCAAAAAAAAACCCAAAATCAACCCATCTTCCAAACTTTTTTTTAAAAACATGTCTGGAAATTGGTACCCAAACCTAGATTCAGGTTATAGTTACGACGATTTATGGTCGTCACCAGACCAATCGATGTTTTTTTCGGGGTCGCAAGAAACATCCGGCTTTCAACAATCCAACATACAACCGTCTCCTAACTTTGTTGTTCCGGAGACACAAGAATCACACGGTGATGCTACGGGAGCAAGAAGACGCGTCAACCGAAAAAAACAACTTGCAACGGACGGGCCGGGACCGGCTTCGACTCCGAGGATGAAACGGAGCCCCCACTCGGAAACGGAAATTGTTTTAACGTTTTTAAAAATGAAACGGAAAACCACTCCGTGGTCATCGGATGAGAAGGAAGCCTTGTGTCGGGCTTGGATAGTCATTTCTGAGGATCGGCGTTGCGGTAATTGTTTTAACGTTATTAAAAATGATTTTTAATAAAAAAGTTAACTGGAAATCTAATTTAATTATTCATTTTGCAGCCGACTACCAAAAAAGCAAGGTTTTTTGGACAAAGGTTAGGGAGACGTTCTATACGCTCGTTGGGAGTACAGAGCGAAACACCGATATGATTTCGGGTCGGTGGTCCGAAATCAGAAAATTTGTCGGCTTGTTTACTAATCTTTTCAACAGGAACGCCGGTCGTATGAGACCAAGTGGCAGTGATGATTTGGCGGTTTACAATTTCACTGTCGAAGAGTGGAAGCAGGAGTGTTTGCGGAGGTATGGGACGGTGAAGACGTGGGACGATGTAAAGTTGTGGGAGAGGTTGAAAAGGTGTTCCAAGTGGGTTGAGCTGGTGGCGCCGGACCATGATGCGGAAGTAGGGCCGAAACGGACTAAAACTAGTTCGTCTGGAGCGTATAGCACTTCTGCCGGGTCGGATTGCCGCGTTGGATTCGACCTAAACATTGCGGGGGAGGAAACGTCTTCACCGCCGAGGAGGCGGCCATTGGGACGGGACGCCAAGGGGAAAAAACCGGCTGAGGGGGGAGCCGTAAACATCGTCGATCTTGTTGAATCCCTCAATAAATTCAACAAAACCATGGAGGTGGTCTCTAATGACAAAAAGGAAAAAAGTCGAATGAAAGATTTGGACTTCCTTACAAGAGACTTCAGTAACCTAAATTCGGTCGATCAAATGCTGATGGAAAGGCAAAAGGAACGTATCCGAAAGAGGTTGATCGAAGAAGACCAAGCCGAAGAACAAGAATAATGTTTTTTTAGTACTTTAATTTTTTTTTATTTTTAGATATTAATGTGTTTTTTTTTAATGTGTGTTTTTTTTAATAATTTATGAGTTTTTTTAATAATACGTTTTTTGAATATATTTATAAAAAAATAAAAAAAAAATCCGCTGGAGCCCCTGCTGGAGCCCCTCCACACCAGGGCCAGGGGCTCCAGCGGGGGCTCCATCACCCATCTTATCTAGTTTCTCTCTCTGCCACACGTCACAATATTATTGGCTGGAGCCCCCACTCGCGCCCCCGTTAGAGCCCCCCACACCCCTCAGCCTTATTAAATCACTTTGTATAATAATACCAATCTTTAAAATGCAAAAAAAATTATTAGACTACACAAAAACCCAAATCAAGATCTATAGGCTAAGCTAATTTGGTTTCAGGAACAATTTGTATTGTATGTATTTCTCCAATTCAAAAACCTGTGGCTTGCAATTGAAGGTTTGTAACTCCATTTCAAATTATTTATTATCGTATAAACAGTAACTGTATATAGATTAGATCGATCGATTGTTTGTTTGATTACTGTATGTATGTAATTTAGTGTTTTATACTTCAATTATTATTGTTATTATTTACTAGGGCTAAGACTCTGTTTTAAGTTTCGGTTAGCTTAATTTCTCTTTAATTTGGAATTGCTGTTTTTTCATTTTGTCATTCTGATCCAATTGGACTTTAATTTAGTACAGTACTGAACCCGTGTCGATACCTGTACCTATACCTGTACCTGTACGTACTGACTGAAAAATATTTGGTACTGGTACTTGTTTTTCATGTTTTGATGTTGGTACCACCAATGTTGTAAAAATCGGGTCTAGGCGCCAATCAATTAATCGTTAATTACTGGGCTTACGATGCAATTTCAAATAATCGGCCTCTAAAGTCTGTAATCAGTCAACATCTGTGAAAAATGGGTAAAATTTACGTCAAAAATTGGCTAAAATGGGTCAAGAATTTTGAAGTATTTGAAAAGTTATACTTTTTAATCAAATCCGATTTATAAGTTTGGAAAATTATATATAACATTTTGAAATTTTTTGTATATATGTATATAAGTTTGAAAAATTACATACATAATTCCAATCTGGTTAATCCCAATTAAGATTGATCGTTATCGGTACCCCACCGCCCGAGTAGCACCTCTCTTTCTGTATTTGATGTTACCAGTACCGAACTGAAATAACTCATTTTCGGTATTGGTATTTTTCCGTAAGGTATTGATCTTATCCCTACTATGATTCGCAATTTTTTTACACTATTCAATGTTTTGCAGATTTGATCTGAACCACCTAATGTTATTGGCAAAGAACTAAAACTTGTGCGTGGTGATGAAAGGAGGGGGAGGCTACTTCTATGAATGGAGAACGAAGCAGCTTTCTCTCTTGTTCATCTTTGTTGTTTGTACAACTTTTATTGTTTGGTCTTGGGGGAAAAACCCCCCTTTCACAACCTTTTTTCCGTCTCGTGGTCAAGTGTTGCAGCCTTTTCCAGGTTTGTGGTCATACACATATCGCTTCATTCAGCTTTTCATTTGTTGATGGTATTAGGTTAAATTTTAGATAATGTTATCATGATTATGATATTTGTTAAATTCACCATTATAAGTTTCTCTCCGTCATGTGTATTTAATAGTTTTAAGTAGGGGTGTAAACGAGTTGAGCCGAGCCTGAGCTTGTTTAGGCCCGAGCTCGGTTTGTGAGTAGTTATTCAAGCTCATGTTCGGCTTGTGAGTACTTTTTCAAGCTCGAGCTTGGATTTCGAGTTGTATTTCTAAAGCTCGAGCTCATATTGTGAGTAATATTTTAGCTGGAGCTTGGCTCGGACTCGACTTGTTTATTATTTATCTTACTTATATTTATAATTGTTTTTGTATATATTTTAGTTATAATTTATGTATTTTTTATTTACTTATTTTTATCATTATTTTATATATAAAAATAATCTCAAAATTATATATTAATATATTACATAAAAGTTATACTAATAATAGGCTCATTTAGGCTTGTGAGCCGGCTTGAGCTCGTTTATCAAACAAGCCTATTTTTAAGCTTGAGCTCGGGCTCGTTTAGGCTTGGCTCCTTTCGAGCTTTTAGCGGGCCGATCTTGAGTAGCTCACAAGCAGCTTGGCTCGTTTGCACCCCTATTCTTAAAGACTTTAGAGTTCCATTTGAGATTTTAGCGAGCCGTTCTCGTGTAGCTCATGAGCAGCTTGCCTCCGTCTGCACCCACCCCGTGTGTAAAGACTTGGGAGTTTCTTTTGTAGATAAAAACAACTTTGTAATGTATGCATTACCATGAGTTCCGAAACATTTCTTTTAATATTATTTAATTCTTTAACTCTAATGATTGATGGCAGCTGAAGAAGTAAAAGTGAAGGAAGTTACCCAATCAAAAGATGATATAAGAGAAGCTGAAGAAGTTGTAAATATGATATCTCCAGTAAGTTCAATAAACAACACACCCTCTTTAAAGACTCAAGGGGATGAAGGAGTTGTGAATATAGCTTCACCATTAAGTTCCGTAAAGGCACCTTCTTTGGACAGTGAAGGAGATAATAAACATTCGAACACTGATCTTGAAAATCACCATGGTAAACCTTTCTCTCTTACAACAATTTTTTTTGAAGAATAAAAACAATGACAGTAAACATACTATTGTTGCAGAAAATACCATGGAAATTGTTAAAAAATCTGTTTCCGGAGACGGATCTAAAACATACCGAGACTCAAAACCGCCAAAACAACAGTTAGTTAAACCAGTTACGCCCAAGAAAGAAGATCTGGCTATGGGAGTTGGCGTGTTAATGTCAAATGTGGAAAACAAATGTGCGTTTTATTTTCTTTGGTGTGATAGTTTATTATCTTTATATAAAAGTTTGTGATATGCTATTTTGCCTGTATTGCAGCCTGCAACTTTGGTAAGGGAAAATGGGTGAAGGATGACACTCGGCCTCTGTATTCAGGATTCGGTTGTAAACAGTGGTTGTCAGCGATGTGGGCTTGCCGTTTAACACAACGAACCGATTTTGCATACGAGAAGTTAAGATGGCAGCCAAAAGACTGTCAAATGGATAACTTTTCAGGGCCAAAATTCCTTAAAAGGTTCGGTAGTGTAATTGTTCAAATATTTTGTCGTTTTTTTAAAAGTTACCATTTTTTAGACTGCCAAATGGATTATTTAAATATCTGGTTAGGTTTTAACAATTTACCGTTCTTTGATGTACTCCAGAATGCAAGATAAAACATTGGCGTTTATTGGTGATTCATTGGGCCGCCAGCAGTTCCAGTCATTAATGTGCATGATCACAGGTGGTGAAGAGAGGCAAGATGTTCAAGATGTCGGTAAAGAATACGGTTTAGTGAAAGCCCGTGGGTCGGTTCGACCCGATGGTTGCGCGTACCGGTTCCCAGTTACCAACACTACAATCCTTTATTATTGGTCTGCTAGTCTTTGTAAGTTGGACCCGATTGACCCGAAAAACAAAACCACCTATTTCGCCATGCATCTGGACCGCCCGCCAGCTTATTTGCAACGTTATATCAGTCGGTTCAGTGTAGTGGTTCTTAACACGGGCCATCACTGGAACCGAGGGAAGCTTAGGTGCTGTTTGTTTTTGCAGACATAAACTGTCTGTAAGCTGATTTCATCTGTTTTTATGTCTGCAGCTGAAGATGTGGTCTGAAGCTCTGTAAGCTGAAAAAATAAGACTGTTTGTTTTTATAAGTTGATACTGTCTGCATAAACTGAAAATATGTAAATTATCAAACTTATCTCACTGGATAGAAGTTATTTAACATTCAAGTTACATAAAATTATAATATTAAAAACAAGTTTAAAAAACACATAACATAAAATAAACTCAAAGCACATTGTTTTGCATTAATTGTTGTGCTATTTGATCTTGAAGTTGACTCGTGAATTCACGATCCGCTGCACCTACTACCAATCTTGCCATATATCTCTGAAAACTACTACCAATTTCATAAATCTTCAACAACTCTCAAACAAAAACAACCAGACAATCAAACTCTAAAATACACACTTATAGCACATCTGGTACACTAGAATCTATCTACTGATTACAACAATCATAAAGACTAAAACTGGAAAACAAACGGATTCAAGAATCAAAACCCTAAATTAACAGAAGATGAACAAAATTGATGTTTGAGAGAGAAACTGAACGGATTGTATGAATCACGATAAAACTTCTCGACTCTTTCAATTTATATAAGCAGACCAAATCAGCCCAAAACACAACCACCAGAACGAGGTGGTCGAACGGCGGTGGTCGAACGGTTTAATGATGAAGCAGCGGGGGGTCGACGGAGGTGGTCGAACGGTGGTTATGGCGGCGGTATGGCGACCGAACCAAGGGAGAGAGCAGGAGGCGGTATGGCGGTGGTTATGGCGACCGGAACCAAGGGAGAGAGGAAGAGGAGTGTACCTGGAGGAGCAGAGGCGGTGGCGATGGCTGCCGGCGAGTGGAGGAGCGACGGAGGCGGTGGCTAGGGTTGGAAGGGCTGGACAACCGGTTGTGGAGGATGAAGACGTTTGAAGCATGTTTCAATAGCTTTTGTTTTAAGAAGTTATAAGCTGTTTGCAGATCTTATTCTTTTAAAAAAACAAACTGTCTTCACAGCTGATTGTCTGCGCGCCTGCAGACATTACTCTCCTGAAGATGTTTGAAGCAAAAACAAACATCACCTAAGTGTAGCTATAACTTCTAAAAACGTATAAACATACAAGATAATAAATTTTGATATGACTTGTTAGTTGTTATAGTATCAATTACTGAGTTACACTGAAGTTCATACTTAGCATTTTAGCTGGTATCATTTATTAGTAGCATGCATATATTTAAAACAACCAATAATTCATAAAGTTGATTAAATCACAGTTATGCTACCAAATAACAAAACAAGAAAAGAGGATTATATTAATCCAACTACCCCTATGCCTAGTTGCCTACATACTTCAATACTTAGGAAAACTAGCCTTGTTAGCAAATGAGACAATTATAAGTATGCTGCCACATAACAAAACAACAAAAAAGGATTATATTATGATTAATCCAAATACCCCTATGCTTGCATACATCAATACTTAGGAAAACAAGCATTGTCAGCAAATGGGATAATTATACAAAAAGATAGTGAATACATGATATTAAAATAGACTTTGATGTATGCCAACTAAATCACTCTTTCAGTTACTGGAAAACCCAAAGTAAAAACATAAACAAACAGTTAAACACATTATTATCAGCAAACAATACTTCCTGGCAAAATAAACTGCTAAATACTAAATTATAAGCATTGCAAAAGGGTGAGGAATAACCAAACTGTTTAACTGACGAAACCGAACCGAAATTGACCGGAACTGAATTAACCGAAAACAGATTAACCAAAAACCGAATTAACCGAAAATCAGTTACGGTTTCTTTTTGTGTACCCTCGGTTAACCGAAACCGAGCCGAACCTCTCATATTTTCATATATTTCTATCTTTTACGCCCTCATTTTCATATATTTCTAGATGTTATACATCCACATATTCGAAGATTTTACACCTCCATCTCATGTATTTTAAGCAAAAAAGTTGGTTGGTTCATTATGTTAAGTTTAAAATTTTAGCCAAGGTTTGATGTGGTTATTAACCGATCTATTAACCAAACCGAAAACTGGCATACTAACCGAAATGATTTCAGTTATCGGTTTCGATTATGGATATTCCAAAAATCGATTATCAGTTATTGGTTTCGGTGATGTATAAAACCGAACCAATATTTGGTCACCCCTATGCAAACGAAGTTCTGTCAAAAACCCAATCTTGATCTTGTACTCAGCTACACATACTGAACTAATTTCTTTCCTGTATTATAGACGTCTTGATATGATCTGATTCAATTTAAGTCAATCAACTATAATTAGTATCATCCCTAATAGGTCATCATCATAAAAAACCCAAATAAAGCATAATTATTAAGCTCGAGTCTCAAATATTGCTGGTTTAGTTACCGAGCTTGAGCCTTGTATGGAAGGATCGTTTAGGCTCGTCGAGCTTAATATATTTTTAAGTTTTTAACACTTTTGGACTTCTAGCATTATATTACCTATATATATATTACCTATTTGCTTTAACACAAATAAAGCATATACACTAGACAGCCTAGCTCAAGCCAAGCTTTGGCTCGTTTAAGATCCTGCACACGAGCTTGAGCCTAGCTTAGGTTCATTAAAATTTTTCTCAAACAATATAACATAAAAAATATATATAAATTAATTACCAAAGAATAAACAAGCCGAGCCCAAACTTGAAAAAACGACTCACGATCCAAGTTAAACTTAGTAATTGTAATTTTTTGTATTTTCTTAATCTTAAAAGTTACAGGGATATATATAGGTAACATAATCATGAAACCCTGTAACCTATTCATATCCCATGTCTGCTCATATTCCAAGCCTGTTCATATTCAATCTAATAATTCGAGCTCGAAATTTAGAAACAGAGCTCGGAACAAGCCGAGTTTGAGCTCTTGTAAGTCCAAACGAGCTGAGCTTGAGCCTAGTCAAACTTGGGCTTGGGGACACAATTAAACACTGAATATGAAAATTGCTATGCGAGAACTAAAACTTCTATCCTTGCAAACAAAGTTCTATCATAACCTACATCTTGATCTTGTACTCAGCTACACATGGTGAGAACTAATTTTGATCCTATATCATAAGCATCTTCATATGATCTGATTCAAATCAAAAACTATCTAGGTTTACTGAGGTCTGGCCACTGATCAGGTCAACAAATTGTAATCAGTATCATCTGTACAAGTTCATCATCAACAAAACACATATAAACCCTAGTTCAACAACATACCTAAATCACACACAGTTCAAACACAAATAAGCCCTAATTCAACAACATACCTAAATCACAGACGGTTCAAACACAAATAAGCCCTAATTCATCAACATACCTAAATTACACACAGTTCAAACACAAATAAGCCCTAATTCAAGTGGCGAGCAATAACTGAACCCACAAACCGTTAACTGAACCAAAAAACTGGCGAAAACGAACCAAAATTAACCAATAACCAAATAAACCGAACCGAGCAATTCATATTTTCACATATTTCTAGCTTTTATACTTCGATTTCATGTATTTCACGCATTTATACCACCATTTCATGCATTTATACCATCATTTCATGTATTTATATATCCATTTCATGTATGAATACATCCATTTCATGTATTCTCAAGTTGTCTAAATTTAATTTTGGTTATTAACCGAACCCTAATTCAGCAATACACCTAAATACAAACCCTAACAAAACTAAATCGGTGAAATAATCAGAGATACCGGTGCATTGAGGGGATAAGCCACGAGTGAAGGCGAACGCCGTCGGATGACGTCAGCCAGACGTCTTCGAAGATGAGCCGGAGTGATCGGGTAAGACAGGGACGTAGACGAGCTTCTCCTGGAAGGCCACCAGCAAGGCCATTCCGGCAACCACTATGCCGCCTACGCCGTAGCTCATGTACGAGTACACCATTCTTATTCTTTCTATTTCTTCTCACACACACCAGTGGAGTGGATGGATTCGTTTTAATGGTTGAGAGTTTGGACCACTCTTTGTCACTTCATTTCTTCTTATTATTCAATTACGCGACTCCATCTTTATTTGTGAAGTTGAGTTTGGCTCCGGATCGGCTCGTTTAATATTGGTTAATTTAGTTTAAAATAAATAAGATATTTTTATGTCTTATCGTGACACGTAGTATTTTTATGTCTTTGTTTATATATATTATAGATTCAATTTTATATATAACTAGTTTGATCCTCCCGTGTTACGGGGGAGTTTATTTAAAATTTTGATTTTGATCGTTTTGCTATTTTATAATAATTTATTTTATTTTTTAACGTAGTTTTGTTTTAATTTAATACATATATATTAGTTTCTTATTATATTTTTTAACGTTTGGGTTTTATCAGTTGAGATGTTTAGGTTTTTTAGATTTTTAACGAACAAATATAAACGAACACAAGCATCTTGATTTTTTTTAAATGTACAAACATGAACAAAAACACTTGTCTAATGAAAAACGAGGCGTTGATGTAGTTGACGATGGTGGGTAGTATCGGAAGTTAGCCGACGATGGAGATGATAGACCAACAACAAAGAACATGTAAATAAGATAAATTAAATTAGAGTTTGATAATGGAAGTGTTTATCAATAAATGAGATCTTATAACCCATTTGAGGGCTATTAGAGTTTGGTAAGACATATATGATAATACTTGATGTTATGAGATGGGCTTGTGTTGGGTTAAGTAATATGGATGACGGACTTGGGTTATTAAAGGAAAGACCATGGGCTCAAGCCCATGACCCATGATATATGAACCATAATTATCCATTCATTTCCATTCCATTCCATACACAACCCAAAACACACACTTAGCTCTCTCTCATCCTACTTTCTCTCTCTAGCCGAAATAGAATATAGAAAACCGATCCCGATCCAAGGTAATGATAGTATGATGTTGTATGAACTCAAACCCGTTAGATTTAGCCATGAAACGATGAGCCGACACCGTTAAACTGTTAAAGTCACGAGATCCGGGAGGAATCAAGTATAAACCGAACCTAAGATGAGCTTAGGGATCACCCTAGCTCAGATCTGGATCGAACGGGACGAAAAACGGTGAAAATGGTGGTGAAACAAGCGAGATCTCGCTTTCCGGTGGGATCCCGTTATTCCGGTAACGGCGGCACCGGAAAGGCGGCAAGTACGAGGAAGGCTATGTCAGAGAATGTTCCTGACATTCTCTGACCTAACCCTAATTCGTTAACGGGAAGTTAACGAACTAGGGGTAATTCGTCTGATGATTCGTTAAAGGAGGATTAACGAACTAGCCTTAGTTCGTATCCAATTCGTTAAGGGAAAGATAACAAACTAACCTCAATTCTCTATGATCATTCGTTAAAGGAGATAACGAATTAAAAGATCCAGTTCGTTGCATGAACTGATTCGTTATAAGGACCAGTTCATCAGAGGGTCCGATTCGTTACTCGCCCAGTTCGTTATGTTAAAATAACGAATCAGGTGATTCGTTATTCACCAGTTCGCTATGTTAAAATATAACGAATCTGGCTGGGTTCTGAATAACGAATTAGAAGTTTGAAGGAATGATAGAAAGGTCCTTCGACTTAGTATAAATGATATAATTACATAATAGCCCTTGGACTTTGATAATTTATGAAAGATACCTTTAAGGGTTAACGAGTAACGATTAACTAACTATAACAAACCACAAATAAAGAATAAAGAGATAAGTGAAGGAAATTCCATCCCACATTGGTGGAAGAAAGAAATGGAGAAGGTATCACCATAGTATAAATAGGTTGTAAGCTCTTGTCCCACATCGCTAAATTACAAAACTAGTGAGCACTTTATAAGAAAGAAAATTCATATGTTAATGTTCTTATAAGACATATCACACCCAGTGGTCCTAGCGGAAGGTGCGAAGCACCCGAACGCGCACGAGCACGGGCTCGGGCACGGGCTCGGGCGAAGTGCGATGGGCGCAATGTGGCGCTTTGATGGCGCACTTTGCACTTGCCACGAGACACGTCACTTGCCATCACGATACGCTACGCAGATGAGACACGTCACTTGCCACATGGCGTGCCACGTAGCAAGCCTAGGGCTAACTCAGCAAAGCTATAAAGATTCTTCGCGATACGCGACGCCCTTGCCCATGGCCGTCGCGTACCGCGACGGGGACCAAAATCTGCTATAAATAGGAAGCAAACGGGACTTCATTTCTTGTACAACAATCTCATATTCTCTCTGAATTTTCACACACATACATAATATTAAGATAACGGTATAATACCCGAGTGTTGTAACGATATCTGATCGAAAGAAATATACACGAATCCGAAGCTCTGCCTGTTAAGGTATGACATTGTGCCATCGTGTAAAGTTTCTACTCTCGTGATTATCGTTATGATCATTAGTTTTATACTAATCTAGATATACTACATTATGTTTATCCTAGGTGCTTAATATCAAGAGACATTTTCTTTAATTGTAAACCTGCAAGGTGAGACATTTGAGTTTTTTTTGTACCACTCACATTTGCGTGAGACAACTATTTTCCGACACTATCATGATGATTTCAAAACCTATAAAACTCATGACAGATGGTCTAAATGTTTTCAAATATATTTTTAAAATATTTTAAATACATTACAGTGATTAAGTCTATGTAGACTTACGGGATGATTACTACTAGTATTGTGGGGTTTTGTATACAAGGCTTGCCTACTGGGCTATTACACGTTACTTATTGGACAAGTGTTAGCCAATAAGTAATATGACCACAGTCATAGATACGATCGAGTGACAAGTACCTTTCGGTAATTTGTAAGCAGGCAGGTGTAAAAACATCTTAATGCTGTAACTGTAAAATGTGTTATTTACAATTGAATATACTCACCAGTATTTCTTGCTGATCAAATATTTTAAACATGTTTCAGGAGACTTATTAGAGACAAAAGAATGATGCCTGCGGGTTTCCAGCTTAAATAGTGGTTTGTCACCAGAATAAAGAAACGTGTTTTGTAAATTAGGGTTTAACCCTATAAAACTTATGTTTGTATCAAAAGGGATTAAATTCCCGGTTTATCATAATAATAATCATGGTGTTTTTATAACTCTGATCATTTTTCCTAACTACAGTTCTGATGAAATTTTCCGCTGCAAAATAATTTAATAAACACCGATACCACCAATCAATGTTCACGACTTCCCTCCCGGGGTATAGGGGTCGAGGGCTGTGATAGCTGAAGTGGTATCAGAGCCACTGGTTAAGCAATATGGGTATTTTAATAATACCTATTCTTAAAATTAAGAGTTAGGAAATACATGCATTAACCTATGTGCTAACCATAAAAATAAGATTTTAACCACGCGTGAAAATAAGTACTATTCTCGTTTGAAGTTTATTGTTTTATAATTTTTGATTAACAGCATGAGTGAGCTAGTTGATGCTTTTGAACACATATCCGTTAACTCCACGGATATAGAAGAAGGAGAATGTAGTCAACAAAAACCTGAACCCATGATCTTTCAAGCCCAACCTGTAGAAAAACCAAAGCCTAAAAGAAGAAGAAGGCACAAAGACTAGCAACGAGGATTGAGAAGAAATAAGAAAGGAAAAACCACAGTCAAACAACCAACTCAACCACAACTCGAACAACCAACTCAACCACAACCTGAACAACCAACTCAACCACAACCAATTCAACCACCAACTTTACCACCACCCATGTCAACAATACCACTGCAAGAGAGACTAGGCAGATGCCTAGATGAATGTGAAATCTTCCAACCAATATTCAACGATATAGGTGCAGGAAGCTCCAGCAACCCTAATATGTTATCCCAGGATGCAAATAATACCATGCTCCCTGATGACATCATCAGTTAAGCTCAAATGGAAGAATGGTGGACGAACGATTGGCAATATCAAACAATGATGTCAAATCCTTATGCACCATTCCAGGCTGAAACCGCAAACTACCCCACCATGACGCCGGAAATAACGACAGAGCTCCGTCATTATGGGGATGAATTGGTGGATACCGCCAATAGACTGAGGAATATTGGGGAAACCCTACTCTAGAAGTACTATGACCAAGAGCCTTATATATAAAGCTATATATATAATATTATATATATAAAGCTATATATATAATATTTATATGTTTATTATCATAATTTCTTTTAAGTAAAAAAAAGTGTGTGGTGACGCATATATATATATATATATATATATATATATATATATATGTAAAGTGTGTAGATATAAAATATAGTGATGCATATATATAAAAAGAGTAATTGTCGCAAAGATCGACGATTTTGACATATTCTGTGCCTATGTGTTATTTTATGCTTATGTGTTATTAATATCTTGCTACCTTATTATTTGATTACGATATTAATAATTCTTTTTTATATGAAATAAGATGTCGAATGAGCACAATCGCGAAAATGAGCACAATCACGAAAATGAGCATAGTCACGTAAATGAGCACAATCATGGAAACGAGCATAATCATGAAATTCATAATCAAGAAACTCATCTGAATATGAATGCTATTGAAAATATGATAGCTCTGAAAATCACTGAAGCAATTCCTTTAATTGCTTATGCTATTAGGCAACCTGTTTCTGTAATCAGGCATAAGCCCGAGAGTAATAAACGTAAGTATAACAATGAGGCTAGTCATAGCGTGAATGGAGGAAATAGCAACCCATTACCCAAAAAGTTAAAAGTTCATGGTTTTACAAAGATTTCTTAGCTTGTAAACCAACCGAATTCTCTGGAAAAGAAGGACCTATTTCAGCATTACGTTGGTTAGAAAAGACAGAAGCTATTATAAGAATCAGATAATGTGCTGAAGAAGATAAAATATTATATGCTTCTAACCTTTTCATTAATGAAGCAATGGAATGGTGGAACACGATTCTCCAATCAAAAGGAAGCCACATATTCTATACTATGATCTGGGAAGAGTTTAAGGAAATAGTAGAAAGGAAATTTTGTCCTCCTCGTGAAAGAGAAAAGATTGCTACTATGTTCTTAAACCACAAGATGGAAGGTGTGAAGTGTCGTGAGTATACGACAAAATTCTTCGAATATGCAAGAATGGTACCGGCTTTGGCTTCGCCAGAATCAATACTAATTTCTCGTTATATTTGGGGATTAGTAAGTGAAATACGCGATCTGGTAAAGTCAGCTAGACCTCAGAGTACTGAAGAAACAGTTGAACTAGCGAATACCCTGACAGACGGATTAGTCCGAACTCAGGAAGAAAACAAAAAGAAAGATCTAGCCCAGAAAATTACCCAACAGTTTCAAAAGAAAGGAACAGGACAATCCTATGCTCATCCTTTATGTAGAACTTGCAGAAAAAGGCATTCAGGGAGATGCGCTTTTAAGAAAACTAAGTATTGCAAAATGGCTGGACATACAGATGAAGAATGTAGGAGAAAAGAAAGCTGTGTTTGCTATAACTGCGGAGAACCTGGCCACCTCCGTCCAGAATGTCCAAAGCTGATAAAGGTGTCTGACAACAAAGCAAAGAACACAGATGGACCTAAGAAGAACGCACGAGCTTTTCAGCTTACTGCACAAGAAGCAGCAATGATTCCAGACGTCATTGCGGGTACGTTTCTTATCAATAATGTTTACGCTAAAGTACTGTTTGATTCTGGAGCAAATCAAAGTTTTATAAACACGAATTTTTGCCAAACCTTAAATCAACCATTAACCAAACTCCATCAAGTCTGAACGGTAGAGACGACAGATGGAAATTCCATTCATATTCATGAAGTACTCCAAGAAGAAAACATAAACTTACTAGGCCACCAGTTTAAAGCAAATTTACTCCCAATGAATCTGGATGGATTCGATGTTATATTAGGAATGGACTGGTTAGCAGCCAATCATGCTCGAATTCTATGTAATACAAATTCTGTTGAAATTCGCTCGTCAATAGGAGAAATTATTACAATTCAAGGAGATAAGATGCTCAAGCCTAGAAAGTTCATATCAGTAATGAAAGCGGCAAGCTATCTAAGGAAACAACGCATAGTATATATGATTCTATAATCATTAGCGCCAAAGGAAAAGAGCTAAAAGAAATTCCGGTAGTATCGGAATATCCTGATGTCTTTCCAGAATATTTACCTGGACAATCACCTGATCGTGAAGTTGAATTTAGAATTCATATAATACCAGGAATAGCGCCAGTTGCTAAAGCACCATATCGATTAGCGCCAACAGAAATGTTAGAATTAAAGAAGCAACTAGATGAATTGCTAGAAATGGTTTTATACGACCTAGCTCATCACCCTGGGGAGCACCAGTACTGTTTGTCAAAAATAAAGATGGATCAATGCGTATGTGTATCGATTATAGAGAATTGAATAAAGTCACAATTAAGAATCGGTATCCTTTACCGAGAATTGATGATTTATTTGATCAACTCCAAGGAGCTCGATATTTTTCTAAAATCAATTTACGCTCAGGATACCATCAATTAAAAGTGCAAGAAGAAGATGTTCCTAAAACAGCTTTTAGGACAAGATATGGTCATTATGAGTTTATAGTCATGCCATTTGGTTTAACTAATGCACCAGCTGAATTTATGGATATGATGAACCGGATATGTAAACCATATTTGGATAAATTTGTAATCGTTTTTATAGAAGATATACTTATTTACTCCAAAACCAGTGAAGACCATGTCAAAAATCTGCATACACTTTTGACTCTATTGAGAGAAGAGAGCTTTACGCTAAAGTCTCAAAGTGTGAGTTTTGGTTACAGGAAGTACAGTTTATATGACACTTGATCAACCATGAAGGTATTCACGTGGACCCTTCCAAAATAGAAGCTATTACTAATTGGGAAATTCCTAAAACTCCTACAGAAATTTGAAGTTTCTTGGTATTAGCAGGATATTATGGACGTTTCATTCAAAATTTTTCCCGAATAGCAGTTCCGTTAACCAAGTTAACGTGTAAGAATGTCAAGTTTGAATGGGGACCTAAGCAAGAAGAAGCTTTTATAACTTTGAATAAAAAGTTAACAAATACCCCAATACTTGCACCACCAGAAGGAACTGAAGATTTTATAGTCTGTTGTGATGCCTCTAAATCAGGATTGGGATGTGTATTAATGCAACGTGAAAAAGTCATTGCTTACGCATCTAGACAATTAAAGAAGCATTAAGAGAATTATACAACACATGATTTAGAATTTGGAGCAATAATTTTTGCCCTAAAGTCTGGAGACACTATTTATATGGTAGTAAGTTTACCGTATTCACAGATCATAAAAGTTTAAAATATATCTTTGGACAAAAGGAGCTTAACATGAGGCAAAGACGCTGGATGGAAATTCTTAGCGATTATGATTGTGAAATCCTATACCGTGAAGGTAAGACAAATATAGCAGCCGATGCATTAAGGAGAAAAGAGTATGAGAAACCTAAAAGAGTGTGAGTCTTAAGGTTAGAACTTCAAATCAATTTAATTGATGAAGTAAAGAATGCTCAGAAACAAGCAATAGAAGAAAATAATATTGTTGATGAGAAAAGAAATGGTACCATTGATCTACTGGTCAAAGGAAATGATGAAATTCTTCGAATAGGAAACAGGATTTGGATACCAATCATAGGAGGATTACGAGAAAAGATTCTCAAAGAATCCCATAAATCCAAATACACAATGCATCCTGGAAGAGATAAAATGTATCAAGATTTGAAGAAAATCTATTGGTGAATATGAATGAAAAAGGACATAACTAGTTATGTTTAAAAATGCTTAACTTGTTCACAAGTCAAAGCAGGACATCAAAAGCCACCAGGATTACTTCAACAATTAAAAATGCCAGAATGGAAATGGGAATTTCTAACAATGGATTTTGTTACCAAATTACCTACCACAAGAAGAGGTAATGACACAATTTGAGTAATTGTGGACAGATTAACAAAATCAACTCATTTTATACCAATGAATGAAACTTTCAAAATGGAACAATTAGCTAAGCTGTATGTATACAAAGTTGTCTCATTACATGGAGTTCCATTATCCATTGTATCGGATCGAGATAGCCGTTTTACTTCTCATTTTTGGAAAAGTTTCCAAGAAGCTATGGGAACAAAATTAAACTTGAGCACAGCATACCATCCACAGACCGATGGTCAAAGTGAAAGGACCATACAAACATTGGAAGACATGCTAAGAGCATGTGTAATAGATTTTGGTGGAAATTGGGATGACCATTTACCACTAATAGAATTCTCCTATAATAACAGTTATCAAACAAGTATTAATGCTGCCCCATTTGAAGCCCTTTATGGACGAAGGTCCAGAACTCCAGTATGTTGGGCAGAAATAGGAGGAAAACAATTATCGGGTCCTGAAATCATACAACAAAGTACTGATAAGATAAATCAAGTTAAGGAGAGATTAAAGACCGCACGAGATCGTCAGAAAAGTTATGCGGATCATCGACGCAAACCATTGGAATTTCAAGTTTGAGACAATGTGCTACCGAAAGTATCTCCATGAAAAGGAGTAATCGGATTCGGTAAGAGAGGAAAGTTAAGTCCAAGATTTGTTGGACCATTTCAAATTCTCAAACGAATTGGACCAGTAGCCTATCAACTAGAATTACCAGAAGAAATGTTAGGTATACATGATGTATTACATGTAAGTAACTTAAGGAAATGTTTAGCTGATAAAACACTAAAAGTATCCCTTCAAGATATAAAGGTTAATGAAAAGTTGAAATTCGTTGATAAACCTTTACAAATTGAAGATAGGAAGATCAAGAATCTCAAGCATAAAAGAATAGTTCTGGTCAAAGTGAAGTGGGATTCAAAACGTTGCCCATGGCTGTCGCGTACCGCGAAGGGGACCAAAATCTGCTATAAATAGGAAGCAAACGGGACTTCATTTCTCGTCCAAAAATCTCATATTCTCTCTAAATTTTCACACACATACATAATATTAAGATAACGGTATAATACCCTAGTGTTGTAACGATATTCGATCGAAAGAAATATACACGAATCCGAAGCTCTGCCTGTTAAGGTATGACATTGTGCCATCGTGTAAAGTTTCTACTCTCGTGATTATCGTTATGATCATTGGTTTTATACTAATCTAGATATACTACATTGTGTTTATCCTAGGTGCTTAATATCAAGAGGCATTTTCTTTAATTGTAAACCTGCAAGGTGAGACATTTGAGTTTTTTTGTACCACTCACATTTACGTGAGACAACTATTTTCCGACACTGTCTTGATGATTTCAAAACCTATAAAACTCATGACAGATGGTCTAAATGTTTTCAAATATATTTTTAAAATATTTTAAATACATTACAGTGATTAAGTCTATGTAGACTTACGGGATGATTACTACTAGTATTGTGGGGTTTTGTATACAAGGCTTGCCTACTGGGCTATTACACGTTACTTATTGGACAAGTGTTAGCCAATAAGTAATATGACCACAGTCATAGATACGATCGAGTGACAAGTACCTTTCGGTAATTTGTAAGCAGGCAGGTGTAAAAACATCTTAATGCTGTAACTGTAAAATGTGTCATTTACAAATGAATGTACTCACCAGTATTTCTTGCAGGTCAAATATTTTAAACATGTTTCAGGTGACTTATTAGAGACAAAGGAATGATGCATGCGGGCTTCCAGCTTAAATAAATGGCTTGTCACCAGAATAAAGAAACGTGTTTTGTAAATTAGGGTTTAACCCTATAAAACTTATGTTTGTATTAAAAGGGATTAAATTCTCGGTTTATCATAATAATAATCATGGTGTTTTTATAACTCTAATCATTTTTCCTAACTACGGTTCTGATGAAATTTTCCGTTGAATAATAATTTAATAAACACCGATACCACCAATCAATGTTCACGGCTTCCCTCCCGGGGTTTAGGGGTCGGGGGCTGTGATACTAACCGGGTAATGATTCAATGAAGTAAAACCGGCTTAGACGCATGACTAGAGCGGTATTTAATATTACATTCGTTAAACAGTTAGTTGCGCACAGATGAAGAAGGAATAACCATTAGCAGAAGGAGTAACCGAGTTCAGGTGAGTTTCTAGCCCCATTCTTTGTTATGTTTTAGGGGCTGTGTGCATACTCGATGTGATTGGTTAATACACTTACCTTAAGTGGTAAGTGTATGCTATATATGATATAATAAATAGGTATGAATGATTGCTTGTCGGTACGTGAACGATCTTCGAATATTACGCATAATGTCAGGTTATAAATAAAGTTATGAATGTTATGTGTAATGTATGGATGATGTATGACCTTTATGAATGAACACTTGTCGAGGCGTGAACGATCTTCGGATATCGCACGTATCGACAAGGGTTATGACTATTAAAAGAATGATGTGTAGAATGCCTAGAGTGTTCTTATGCTACAATGTACTTATTGTATATGTGAAGTATGGATGTACAGGTACATGAAAGGTACGTGAGTTCTACGTCCGACATAGTAAGTTAGGATGGTAAATCTCTCTAACTTCTGTTGGACATAGAATTGACAGGTAATGGCGTAGTTGAGGACTGCGGGTCTTATACGTGATATAGATGATATATGCGAACGTAGATTAGGACGGTGGGCCATATACGAGTTATAGATAACAGACGTCAACGTAGATAAGGACTGTGGACCTTATATGTATTGTAGATAGGCATCATCATGGGAAAGGAATGTGGACCTTATACGTGTTGTAATTGTAATTGAGTTGTGGTAGCATAGGGGAGGGCTACGGACCTCGTATGTGCTATGATTTAGGTTGCAACATAGGGAAGGACTGAGGACCTTGTACGTTTTGTTAATAGGATGGTATAGGGAAGGACTGCGGACCTTGTACGTACCATAATTGATGAACATAGGTAAGGACTGCGGACCTTTTACGTGTTCACGACCTTGAGTACAGGTACCGATGGACTATGAACGTACTCTCGGTAGACTGAGGTTAGGGATTGTAGATATGTATGTAGGTTTGGTAGTAGGGTAACTGATTAAGTATGGATAAGTGTCTTCGGATATGTATGAATGTATGATACATGTATGTATTGTATGTCGCTTGAATTAACTAGAACTCACTCAGCGTAGCTGACTTTTAGTATGCACGCGGGTGATCAGGCTGAAAAGTTAGCATCAGCATGGCACATGGCATGGATTGAACGGCTGGCATCTGAAGATGAAAGAAATTAAGGGTGTTCAAGAAATCCGAAATCCGAATAAAACCGAAATCCGAAACGAAACCGAAACCCAAATAAACGGATCCGAATTCTTATTCGGATATTCAGATCGGATCAATCCGAATAACTAATTCGGATTCGGATAGGATTCGGATATGGAATTTTAAAAAATTCGGATTATTCGGATATCCGTTTAATCCGAATAAAAAACATGTTTTTAGTGATATTTTCCGGTTTGGTATATTAATTAGACTATTATTTGAAGTTTAAACTTTAAATTTATGTTAAGAGTAATTCGTATTTTCCGGTTTGTATGCTTATTGTGTTTCTAAACTATTAAATGTTATGAACAAAAAAAATCGAAAAAAATTTTAGGCTTATTTTGGATTATTCGGGTAATTTCGGATTTTTCGGATATTATCCGAATCCGATCTAAACTGAATTCGGATATATTCGAATCGGATAGGAATATTCCTAATTCAGATCGGATCGGATTTCGGATAGGGTCCAAATATTCTCAAATCCGAATAACCCGAACCGAATAATCCGTTATCCGATCCGATGAACACCCCTAGAAGAAATGATGTTTTAAATATAACGTTTTATGTTATAATTTTAAAGAAAAGATTAATGTTTTTGTATCGAATGATTAAAATTAACGTTTTTGCGAAAGTTTTGATTAACTCTGATATTTAGAACTGTGTTTATGAGTAAATTCAACGTTCAATGTAGGGCATCGGGAACGGGGCCTTACAAGTTGGTATCAGAGCAAAGTTCGAGAGATTTAAGCATCCTACATGCTTAAACTCGAACAGAGAATGAGATTTAAGTAATAAAAGAAAGAAGATGTCAGTTCAAGATAGTCATGTGTCACTTAAGCAAGCTCTGTAAGGTAAAGTGTATGATTAAATAGTGTATGATAACGATAACTTAATTGTAAAGAAAGAACATGTGAATGGTAGGGATAGGATTTATTGATTGTTTGATTGATTAATTGTTTAGAAGTAGAAACTAGCACAAGTGAAATCATAAAGGGAAGTATGTAGAACTTGAGGAGTAATGCAAATAGTTAATTACACTTGGCCACTATCATTAACTACTTACCTTATGAATCACGTGCTAAATAATTCATAGTGTGATGACGTTTGTGTTTTCCCTTTAGAATACGATGACTGGAGAAAAAGGTTTGTTGGTAAGGGAGGTCACACTGGACGTCTGTAACATTCGTTACTTTTCAAACCCGAAAACCCGACCCACTTTAAATTTTCGGTTTTTATATGTATTAATATAAATGTAATCCAAGTTTCGTTGTATGTATTTATATGTTCGTTAAACTGACATGTTTCGTTGTTTCAATGTATTTGTAAATACCATTCAATAATTTAATAATAATTATGACGTTTAATTGTCATTATTAACCCATGTTCTACTTCGTGTAATTCATTAACGAAATTTCAAGTTTTAACATGTTACTTAATCGAGTCCCGAACTATCAAAGTTTAATACGAAAATAATCCAAGTTATAAACTTTTATTTCTAAAACATTATAAAATGCAAGGTTCATTTAGTAATTTAAAGCTTATATTAATTTTTAATATAATTGAAAACATGAAGGGCCAAAATGTAAATATTTCAAACTTTATTTAAATTAATAATAAAAAAAACAAGCAGCAGCCACCCTCGTCCCCAATATCGTTTTTCCGGTGAGAGCTCCGGCGGCCGGAATCGGCGCCGAAGATAACCAAAAGCCGTTTCTTACTTCTGTTTGACTCGTTAAATCCATCCAAAGCGACATCGCCATTAATCCTACACATAAATATACGATTAAAGCCACCATTAACGACGTAATAAACTCGTATTAATCGCCGCGACCATCGGATGATAATCGAATCTTAATAAATCGTATTAGACACAACGACCCAATTAAAACTATAAATCGGACGATAATCATCTCCTAAACGTTTTTCGAATATAATATTTAACAAACCAACTATTTTTAACCTTGGATTCGTTCTTATTATTCCGATTCCGGCCAAACACCGTTCATCTGTTTTGCGGCACCATCCAAGGTAATTTCTACATGGTTTTGATTCATTTTAACCCGACAAACAAAACTCCTAACATTAATTTAACAAACCTGGATCAGATTGGAAGGATTGAATCTAGGGTTTTTTGGTGAGGAAGAAGATGAACAAGAGAATATGTTTTTAGGGTTGAGTTATAATAAGAAGATTAGTTTTCCTAAGAAGGATATGAAATAATCTTGTCCATTCATTTTAAAATTGAATGGTTGAGATTAGATTAGAGAAATCATCAAGTGTAAAACAAGGGCAAGGGCATAATAGGGATAACACATTTGTTGACTTTCTCTCTCCACATGCAATGCACATGTGAAATACCCCCATCATTTTAAAACGCCCATAACTTTTTTATACGGCATTTTTTTTTCAAAACAATTTCACCATAATAACGAGTGTTTTTTTTTATCTTTTATATGAGTACCATATTGCTATATAAAAATAAAAAACATTCGTGGGTTTTTTACAAAGTGTGTTTTATCAAAATTGTGTTATACAAGTGTGTTTTATTTTTTCATAGTGTTTTTGCATTGTGTTTTTTACATTGTGTAATTTAATTGTGTTTTTCATTTTGTTTTTGTCATTGTGTTTTTATTTTCATAGTGTTTTTTACATTGTATCTTTTTCATTGTGTTTTCATAGTGTGTTATTTTCCGATGAAATTTCCGAAGACTTTTTCGGCAAGGTGGTGGCGGTGGGCGGCGGTGGTTGTAGGAGATAAGTGATTATTTAAGTGGGTTTTAATTAAATGGGTTTTTGAAATTAAATTAAGTGAGTTTTCAATATTAAGGTATTAAACAAAAATACCCTCCTTCCTAGCCTTCTTAGGATAATCAAAATTCTTATTTGATCTTTTCTCTATGTTTTTAAATAATAATTTCCATCTCTTAACAACAAAACTGATTTGGTCCAGTGTTTGTGTATGTTTATTGTGGTCGTGAGGATCCGGGTTCGAACCCGGGTCACTGCAGATATATTTGGTTTATTTTAACAAACCATTATTAATAGTTTTCAATAAATCAATCATATATTTATAAATCCTTATAAAATAAATAAAAATCATTTTTAAGTTAAATAACAATTGTTTAGATTGTTTAAACCTTTTTATCCAAAAATCCAACCTTTTACAAACCCGAACCGTTGCTAAAACTCGTAAAATCACTATATAAATATGTATATATGTAATCTAATATCGTTGTAACTTTAAACTCTAAATCGACAAACGTTTATACAGGTAACGCTAAAACCCCGTAAACATTAATATATTCAAATGTAATACTATTCTCTTATATTAATAAATATTATTTTATTAAACTTTATAATTCGTTGACACCTTTGTTTTCAAAGTAAAATATATCGTTAACACCAATATTTCGGTAACCCTTTTAATATTCAAACTTTATATTAATCTCATAATTTAAACTAATAACAATTCGTTAAAATTCGTTAAAGCTTAACAATAACATTATATTATCAAAAACTCCATAAATTAATAAAATATACATTAAACACTTATAATTCCCGAAAACCCGATTTACTTACTTTTATTGTTAGTTAATAGTATTGTATTTTGTATATTCAATTCTAGTCCGTGAAGTTCAATTGCTTGGTTTCATTTACATGCTTTTGGTTTTATTTCAAGTTTGTCTTCAACTTCAAGGTGAGTTTCTCACACCCCCTTTTTACATTTTTAACTATTTTGGGGGTAGCATATATATATCTTATCAATAATTCAATTTCGTTTATTCATTATTTACAAACTACAATTCGCTACATGGACTTGTGTGTTTACTTGTTACTTGCTACAAGTTACTTGCTCATGGATTACTTCAAGATAGTATGATCATACGCCCCCCTTTGCACTCAATACATTTGTTATTATGAGTGGAAAATGGCTTCATTATCCGAGTACGTTGGTGCACAATCCCAACTGGAAAGGACCTTACTTGCGCTTATCTGAGTACGCTGGTGCACAATCCCAGTTGGAAAGGACATTACTTTCTCATTTACACTTGTTCATGGAATTGTATGATTTTTATGTACGTATATCAAAAACTTGTGTGAACTCACCAACTATTCACTTAGTTGACTTTATTTTATATATATGTTACAGGTACAATTATTAGTGGATGAAACGGAGAAGACACTAGAACTTAGGTTATATTAATAAATGGACAAGTTATTAATTGTTCTTGTATTTTCCATGTATTTCTTGTTACAAACTTGTGTACTTGATGTTTAAATTAATTAATGATAATATTGTCACTTAATAGTGTCACATGTGTTTTGGGCAATCTGTACGTCACACTCGGGCGTATTCCGCTTTAGCCGTAGTGTTACAACGTCCTTGTTGGCCACGTGTTGACCGGGAACCTTCTGAAGAACCAGTTACTACCACGAGAAGGGAGAAAAGTGAAACTCTACAAGGACCAAGCAGCGATGAAGGGTATCAGCTGGATCATGTTGTTCAATTTGCCATTTCTTACGTTGTAGCTGCTGCAGTGAAGAAATTACGTCCTGGCAAGTCTGCTGAGAGCCATGCAAAGACCACTGAAAGGGCAAGGAAAGACGGTGAGAAAGGTAATGATAATAAGGGAGGAGCGAAAGATTGCAGGCAAGGAAACATGCAAAGTGTGTGGGAAAATGCACTTGGGAGAATGCAAGGCTGGTCCGTACCAGTGCTACCGATGCGGGAAGAGGGGACACGTATCTCGTGAATGCACCAAGGACCAGAAGTGTTGCAAGTGTGGTAAGTCGGGTCACATAGCTAGAGATTGCAAGGAAACAGAGGTGGGAGGAGCGAAATGGTAAAGGCTTAGGAAACTGCAGAGAGGAGCGCTCGACGAAGGAATAATTGCTTACGTATTAGTTTTATTTCGTTTTAAGTATGATTGCCTAAGAACTTCTTCTGTGTTAAGGTTTTAAACTTTTGCTTATCTATTACTTGTAATATATTGAGCTTGGTTATGAATGATTATCATGTTATGATAAATGTCGTTTTAGACAATAGTGTTAAATAGTACGAAACACGGTCCCTTGGAAGGACGAAACGAGACTTGGTTCATCGAGGGACTCATGAACAAGCTACCTTAAATAGCTAAAGTACGTGAACACCATTCGATGACTGCAAGTCAGGAGTAAGAAGGATAAGCCAGAAAGCAAATACGGTCCAATCAAGTGCGTGAATATAGGAAGTGTTCCTTTTACAAGGAATATGTTAGGTTTCGGGGACGAAACCTCTTTAAGGGGGGAAGACTTGTAACATCCCAAATGTTCGTTCAGTTAATATATGATAATACTTGATGTTATGAGATGGGCTTGTGTTGGGTTAAGTAATATGGATGATGGACTTGGGTTATTAAAGGAAAGACCATGGGCTCAAGCCCATGACGCATGATATATGAACTATAATTATCCATTCATTTCCATTCCGTTCCATACACCACCCAAAACACACAATTAGCTCTCTCTCATCCTACTTTTTCTCTTTAGCTGAAATAGAATATAGAAAACCGATCCCGATCCAAGGTAATGATAGTATGATGTTGTATGAACTTAAACCCGTTAGATTTAGTCACAAAACGACGAGCCGACACCGTTAAACCATTAAAGTCACGATATCCGGGTGGAATCGGGTATAAACCAAACCTAAGATGAGCTTAGGGATCACCCTAGCTCAGATCTGGATCGAACAAGACGAAAAACGGTGAAAACGGTGGTGAAACAAGCGAGATCTCGCTTTTCCGGTGGGATCCCGTTATTCCGGCAACGACGGCGCCGGAAAGGCGGCATGAACGAGGAAGGCTATGTCAGAGAATGTTCCTGACATTCTCTGACCTAACCCTAATTTCTTAACGGGAAGTTAACGAACTAGGGGTAATTAGTCTGATGATTCGTTAAAGAAGGCTTAACGAACTGGCCTTAGTTCGTATCCAATTCGTTAAGGGAAAGATAACGAACTAACCTCAATTCGCTATGATCATTCGTTAAAGGAGATAACGAATTAGAAGGCCCAGTTCGTTGCATGAACTGATTCGTTATAAGGACCAGTTCGTCAGAGGGTCCGATTCGTTACTCGCCCAGTTTGTTATGTTAAAATAACGAATCAGGTGATTCGTTATTCACCAGTTCGCTATGTTAAGATAACGAATATGGCTGGGTTCTGAATAACGAATTAGAAGTTTGAAGGAATGACAGAAAGGTCCTTGTACTTAGAATAAATTATATAATTACATAATAGCCCTTGGGCTTTGATAATTTATGAAAGATACCTTTAAGGGTTAACGAGTAACGATTAACTAACCGGGTAATGATTCAATGAAGTAAAACCGGCTTAGACGCATAAGACTAATTAAGTAGTAATGAGAATGACTAGAGCGGTATTTAATATTACATTCGTTAAACAGTTAGTTGCGCACAGCTCAAAAAGGAATAACCATTAGCAGAAGGAGTAACTGAGTTCAGGTGAGTTTCTAGCCCCATTCCTTGTTATGTTTTCGGGGTTGTGTGCATACTCGATGTGATTGGTTAATACACTTACCTTAAGTGGTAAGTGTATGCTATATATGATGAAATGGATAGGTATGAATGAATGCTTTTCGGTATGTGAACGATCTTCGGATATTGCGCGCACTGTCAGGTTATAAATAAAGTTGTGAATGTTATGTGTAATGTATGGATGATGTATAAACTTTATGAATGGACATTTGTCGAGGCGTGAACGATCTTCGGATATTGCACGTATTGACAAGGGGTATGACTGTTAAATGAATGATGTGTAGAACACCTAGAGTGTTCTTATACTGCAATGTACTTGTTGTATATGTGAAGTATGGATGTACAGGTACATGAAAGGTATGTGAGTTCTACGTCCGACATAGTAAGTTAGGATGGTAAATCTCTCTAACTTCTGTTGGACATAGACTTGACAGGTAATGGCGTAGTTGAGGACTGCGGGCCTTATACGTGATATAGATGATATATGCGAACGTAGATTAGGACGGTGGGCCTTATACGAGTTATAGATAACAGACGTCAACGTAGATAAGGACTGTGGACCTTATACGTATTGTAGATAGGCATCAGCATAGGAAAGGACTGTCGACCTTATACGTGTTGTAATTGTAATTGTGGTAGCATAGGGGAGGGCTGCGGACCTCGTACGTGCTATGATATAGGTTGCAACATAGGGGAGGACTGTGGACCTTGTACGTGTTGTTAATATAGAATGGTATAGGGAAGGATTGCGGTCTGCGGACCTTATACGTACCATAATTGATGAACATAGGTAAGGACTACGGACCTTTTACGTGTTCACGACCTTAAGTACAGGTATAGACGGCAGACTATGAACGTACCCTCGGTAGACTGAGGTTAGGGATTGTAGATATGTATGTAGGTATGGTAGTAGGGTAACTGATTAAGTATGGATAAGTGTCTTCGGATATGTATGAATGTATGATATACGTATGTATTGTATGTGCCTGAATTAACTATAACTCACTCAGCGTAGCTAACTTTTAGTATGCACGCGGGTGATCAGGCTGAAGAGTTAGCATGAGGATGACACATGGCATGGATTGAACGGCTGGCATCTGAAGATGGAAGAAATGATGTTTTAAATATAACGTTTTATGTTATGATTTTAAAGAAAAGATTAATGTTTTGTATCGAATGATTAAAGTTAACGTTTCCGCGAAAGTTTTGATTAACTCTGATATTTAGAACTGTGTTTATGAGGAAATCCAACGTCCAATGTAGGGCACCGGGAACAAGGCCTTACAGATTTTATGGTAGGCAATTATATATATAATTAGATTATTTTTATTTAGTTATTTTATTAATTTATTAATTATTATATACATATTTATTTATATAATATAATAACAAAAGTGGGAGGATTGTTTTTCGAAATTTTGTTCGTCATGCTTATGTTGTTGTACACTCTTTGTTGGGATACACGTATTTTTACCCCTTGCATATGTCCTCTACTTCTTTAGTTCTATATTCACTTGTAGGGTTGTCAACACATCTGAAGCAACCATTTTACTACTGCAGAAGGACTTCACCAACACATTGTCTCACATCCGCCTGACGAGACGCAAAAATAATGGTGTCTTCATCGGAGCAGATGAAAACCTAAAGGTAAGTAGGTAACTTCAATTTGCTCAATTTTTCTTCTGAGTAACTTTATTGTTGTTTGCTGTGGACCTTTGTTTTTGCCTCCGAAAAATTTATGTAGTTTTTTGTAGTGGTTGTATGCTTTTGACTTTTTTTTGATGTTTTTTTTGCTGCATGTCAGGTGTATGATGAAATGTTTGTCGTCATTTTACATGTTTATTTCTTATTTGTAGCATGTGAGGTGTTCGGTTAATTGTTTGTGTTATATAGGGATGACAATGACTCGGGTTTGGGTCGGATTTAGACAATCCCAGACTCATACCCGATTACCCAAAAATGTCTCGTTTTCCCGGTTTTTCTATTGCGATTGACAATAGAATTTTGTCTTCCTTTATTTTTTTTTCCAATATTGATTATATAATTTAGAAAAGGGTGATTCTTTTAAATATAAAAATACATTAAACATTACAATTTAATAATCATGTGTTTAGATCAAAGTCTACATGACAAAATTAAAATGATAAGTAGCATATGTATGGTAATCATATGATGGGCTAATATGACAAGAGGTCTGAATTAGTGACATAATTGAAATTACAATTGAAAATGGTTTAATGTTATAACTAAGGCTATTGGTATTTCACACGGTGTTCTGAATGCAAAAACACATTGCAAATACAAAATAATGGGAAACCATCATTCGCATGCAAAGACCACAAGATTCTCACTTCAAACTTCCAGTAAGTATCATAACCAGTTATCATAAGGAAATAAAATAACCCAACAAATTACTAATTCACATACACAAAAAATACTGCCTCAACGCAAAGATCACTGATGACACAACAAAGCTGATGTTGTAATCTACAATGATACAATGCTGGATTACCTCAAAACATATTGTCTGGTGATGGTGGAAGACATGGGATATACCACCACCGATCTCCACAATGATAGGAATGACCATGAACTTTACCCTCACAATGAGGGGACACAAGTCGGTTATCATCACCAGGATTTCAAAAACAACGACAGACGCATATCATTCAGCTTCATCGGCTGCAACAAATCTAACACTACCAACACATGACCCCATATACAAAAGACCATTACAACAAACAACAGGTACTAACAAACATTTCATAATTACATATATAGTTTGAAATTGTTGTTTGTTAATTATTTCTATGTGATAATCTTAGTTTAAGTTATAGTATAATCAACAAGTGTACTTGATTACTATCAACCTTCTAATTAGGGGTGTGCAGAATTAGGGTCGGACCGAAAAAACCAGACAAACCGGCCCGAAAAAACCCGATACCGAACCGACCCTATTATTATACATATGCATTCGATCTTCAAAATCTAATAACATCGGTCTCGGGTTGGGTTCGGGTATTTGCACGTGAAGACCTAAAAAACCCGAAGAACTGATATTTGCCCGTTTTTATCCAGAGCATCATCTTTATCTTCGTCATTTCTGTATAATTTGAAGAAAACTGTTTCACCATTCTCTTATTTGTAAACTCAGTACATGCAGATGAGAACTCTCTCTTTTTCTTAAGATTTAGAGAAAAAATTAGATGAGAGAAATTGAGAGAATGAGGATAAAATAGGAAAATATGTGTAGCATCTGGGGAATATAAAAAGCAACCCTGCGCTCTTTTTTAAGTCTTGAAAATCACCACTCATAAATAATTATTTTATAATATATAATTCATATCCAACTAGTTTAGAACTAGATTGAAGTTACTAGTTTCTTTGGTTATAAATTACACTATATTTTTTAATTTACTCTAACAAACTTTTTGTCAGTGGAGAAATATAAAAAGATACACGTAACTTCATCATCTCTCTTCTGAATCCACAGCTCCATACCATTATATTCTTCAACGGTAAGGTTACATACATATTTCAGAGACGTGTTTGTCTTCTCCTTCTTATCGGCCATTCTCCTTCTTAAGCAGACAGAAGATGGAAATTCAGCCCATTTTGTCCTTCTCGGTTTTAGCCTTCAAACCCGAAGA
This sequence comes from Bidens hawaiensis, assembly GCF_021521415.1. Taxonomy (NCBI): domain Eukaryota; kingdom Viridiplantae; phylum Streptophyta; class Magnoliopsida; order Asterales; family Asteraceae; genus Bidens; species Bidens hawaiensis. Next base: position 337,175 of record NW_027492978.1, on the reverse strand, counting down.
ACCGAACCTAAAAAACCTGATACCCGTAATTTTGCATAGGTCCGGATTTCGGTTATTGGTTTTCTATGTATTTCGGTCTCGAGTCGGGTTTAACCCGGGTCGGTTCAGGTTATCTCATTTGTGCAACCTACTTCTAATAGGATTATTGCTAGTGATGACATGACTTTGGAAATAGTAGTGTAACATCCGGCCCCTCGCACCACCAATATTGTCCGATTTTCCCACGAAGAGCTCACAGATTTGTTTTTGGTTGCCCAGGTGGAGACTTCCCAGGAGGTCACCCATCCTGCTACTACTTCCAGCTGAGCACACTTAACTGTGGAGCTCTCCTATCGTCTACTACCATTAAGCCCAAAACGAGTTGGTGATTTAAGAGGCGGAACATTTACTTATGAACCAATGATCTCTCTTATCCACGGCCAATGTGGGATTTGCCTAGGATGTTACAAACACCCCCATTTGGATTCATCTTCCTCGATGAGGTTTGCCCCACCATCCCATTTAGGATGTGGGATTTGCCTAAGGTGTACCTCATGACACCCCTGGGGACTCACCGTCTCTGATGAGGTTTGCCCCACTATCCCGAACGGCACAAGAGTGGCTCTGATACCACTTGTAACATCCTACCCTTCGCACCACCAATATTGTCCGCTTTGCCCACGAAGAGCTCACAGATTTGTTTTCGGTTGCCCAGGTGGAGACTTCCCAGGAGGTCACCCGTCCTGCTACTACTTCCAGCTGAGCACGCTTAACTGTGAAGTTCTCCTCTCGTCCACTACGATGAAGCCCAAAATGCGTTGGTAATTTAAGAGGCGAGACATTTACTTATGAACCAAGGATCTCTTTTGTCCACGACCAATGTGGGATTTGCCTAGGATGTTACAAGTAGTTTCTTAATAGTTGCTATGATACATGCCACTGCTATTAAGAGCATCCACAACGGGCTACTCATCCCAAGGTCCGAATGATGTGGTCCAGCAGCATACAAGGCAAGCTGAAACTTCACCGTTGTAGCCATCAAGTCTGGTGAAGTGGTCCGTGACTGCAACCGGCTCTGCAAACGAGAAGATATGGGGCCATGCTATATAAAATAGAGAAAGAAACAAGAAGGAAGGATCGAAAATGGCAATGGTTTGAGCTGAGGATCGTTAAAGTTCATCCCTTTAACCTAATTACGTTTACGAGCCGTAATTTATTCAACCGGAAAGAACAAATTCTTCATGGTAAAATTGAAGAATGAAATTCAAAGATCAAGATCAAACCTGATTTGATTAAAGAAAGATGTGTTGATGGAATTTAATAATGATGTTGAATTACAAAGTGGAAGAGGAGATATGCGTCGAAGGGTGATGAACAAGTGGTGAAGATACGTGGAAAAAGAATGTTAATTTAGATGCTTCCATTTTTTGTATGCTTTCAAATAGATATTTAGTTTTTTTCTATTTATTTAATTTATTTTTTTTATTATATTCTATTATTTAAATATTATATGACAAATAAGAACTATAAATAATATCATGTATTATGAAAGATAATTTGTTTTATATAATATAATTGGATAATTTGTATATATTGTAAAAGTTATGCAAATGACTGGCTCGTTTCAGCTTTGCTCAATCGAGCTTTTTCACGATTCGATTTTGAGTAGCTTGCGAGCAGCTTGGCTCGTTTACACCCCCTATTCTTCAAGGATCCTTTTTCTCGTAACGAAACAGACATGGACCTTTCTGAGGATTTGTATACCTCGATCGAGACGAAATAAAAAGATTTGTAGGTCACTAGGCCTTAACGAGTAACGAAATATGTAACTTATGTACTTTAAACGAAAATAAAAATAGTAAAAATATAGTAATAAAATCAAATACCATAATAGGCAATGGTCAATCGATGATTCGTGAAGCTCTCCTACATTTTTTATAAAAAACTGTCTATGGTCTTTAGAGTTTTTGGAATTCAATCGGCGACTCCTATTATTATTATTATTATTATTATCTATACTACATTTAGAATTGGTGGCAAAATATTTAGTTTCATTTAATTTATTTTTATTTATTTAGTGGTTATATAATAAAACAAATAACCTCTATATTTCTTTACACAAATTATATCTCTTAAATAGTTAGATTGAACCTCCACGTTTATTAATTTATTAATATAACGAACGATTATTATTTTGTTCTAACTCTTACATTATAATATATTATAATTAAAGAAAGCAATATATAATATTTAGCCAATTAAAAGCACCATATTAAAAAGAAGGATGACGGTTATCGTATTTTAGTATTGTAACAGTCACAATTAATCAATACTATCGTAATTTCCAACGTCCGACGCATATCCATTAACCGTCAGCACCACTTCCCCCCACCGTTTCATACCCTATATATACCACCAGAAAGATACACAATATTATCACTCGACAACAAGTGGATGCGAACGGACATCCTGCATCAAACGAATGGCCCCGTTTCCATGAATGAAAATGTTTGTGGCCGCGTGATTCACGGTCTGCAATTACATAATGACATAATTTTCGTTGATTGATTTCAATGATTTACGCGTCGAAGTCACCGGAAAAGATGGACGTGGCCAGGATACTTCTACCGAAAAATGACGGTGAACGTGGTAGTTAGTGTGTTTTTCATATATTTCTTATTTTCCATCTACCTTTGGAATTTACAAACATGTTTAAACAATGATACAAATAGAGGCCTTACATTTAATCACATATATATTGCAAATTAATAATTCCCAAACTGATGCAATCCCAAGTTGTTCGTCAAATAATGGCCACTGCAATCATTTTACAATTTACCATTGACAAACAATAAATAAATAAATTAAAAATTTTGATTGATTTTAATATGGTATGAATATGTTTTCGTTTATGATTGTGTATGCATGTTTTTTTTCCAAAAAAAGTGTAACATGTATATTAACCAATCTTTAAGGGAATTAATATTAATATATATATATATATATATATATATATATATATATATTAATTTGCAACCTCCTGTTGCATTGTTGTTTATACTTTATGCAAGTAATTTTGTACATTATGTCCTTATTCTTAATGCTTCTTTTGCTGCATATATATATATATATATATATATATATGTTGTACGGTGTGCTTTGCTATTGCTTACCAGTTTATCAGCTACTAGAGTTTGTGTATCCATCCACGTGGTAGTTATGTGAGCCTTATTAAGTTATTTTGTTTCCACGTAGCCTAACTTCACACGTGTTCTGTTGTCTTTCACTTTTTTGTGCTTTCAAAATTGCATGTTTCATATTTGTTTGAACTTTCATATGTCCATTCTCTCAGCTAGAGAAACCAGACGAATATTTTTCATAGAATTTTGCGGCAGATACTATGATGTTTGGTAGAGAGAGAAAGAGTGTGAGAGTAACAAAGTTGTTGCTCTGCGTTGCCGGTGGCTTTCCGGCGGCGACGTATAGTTGCTCCCCTCACTAGTCTACTGTTCGTTTCTTTTATGCTTCATCTACAAGATTTATATTTTATATTTATAGACGCATGTGGTTATGATGTTGCAAGAGGTGGCGGAGTCGATTCTATCTATAGATAGAAATGAAGAGGTGGGTGTTGGTCTGTCGTTGCCGGCCATCTTTTACTTTGAGTCGATGATTGTGATGATGATCCTCTAGATTTTTAGATTAATTTGGGCCATAAAACTCACAAGTGCACTATTACTTTTAAACATGTGTAAGAAACAACCGTCAACCTAAGAGCACCAATCCCCCCATCTCATACCAAACTATGCGAAAAGTGGTGTCTTTTCGTCCCCGCCGCGTTGGAAAAGTATTGTCTGGTTGATTTCTAGGTAGCGATGCAGGTTGTTAGATTTAGGGTTTTGAGACATCGATCATTGTTGCCAAGTTGGATCTTGATGGCGGTGATCGCAATCCCTAACTCAGTCGCTGGGCCTAATTAATAAGGGGAGCCTTCATTCAAAGGTATTTTTGATTTCTGATTAAAGGTTTTTCTTTGTTGTTTTTTTACATTCTTAATTATTCTTTTATCTAGACAACTACATCGATATGTCATGCTGCTTATGACAACCTTTTTGCATTGGTATAGAATAGGTAACTGAAACAGTTCAAAAATTGTTGGCAATATGCAATAAGACATCGCGGTTGAGCTACATATCTCGACAACTAATGTCGACATTGATGATAATCTGAACGATCTGGTATTTGATCTACCGAAGTTTGTTTGAATTTATCAAGTAAAATAAAATCTCGGTTGGTGTACATTTGATCAGCTGGAGTTTGTTTGAATTTATCATACAAGATGAAATCTCACGTAAACAACCATAGGTGTTGTACAATGTACATAGTTTACTTTCTATCAAAATGGTTTTCCCCAAAAATACTAGTTCAGTATTAATTTGTTGAATTGTTACAACAATGTTTAAATCAAAATATTATATGTAACATAATATTACCGCCTACATTATGCTCTTGTATCTGCATATAATTTCTAAATATCACAAAATGAAAATGATAAACATGAATTGCGTTTCAATTTGTACGACATATATTTTTTACTTGAGAATTGAATTAATTATACTATATTTAAGGTATATTTAATCCAATTTGTACGGTTTTGATATATTTTTGCATTTATATTTATAAGTTATTGTATTATTTGTACGTGTTTTCCTAAGTTTGAAAGTTTATATTATATAGTACATAAAGTTACTGTCATGTATAATTAAATGCAATTGTTGATTTAATTTTAATTATATATATATTAAAAGGCAGATTTTGTATGTGAGGGAAAGTACTATTCATCTTTGTTGGATAATATGATGCATAGCGTACAACATGTAATCCGATTGTTTTTATCTTCGTCTTTAGAGGCCTTAACTTTATCTTCTATTTTCAGTTAAGATCGATAGATGTATGAATCCTCTTCCGTTGTTCTTACGGTTGTTTGTAGATGAATTTCTTCTACATCAGTACTACGTTAACGATGTGCAGTTTCCATGCCCCAATATTGATAATAATTTTAGTTGGGTCTTCAAAGAACCATTGACATTGACTAGAGGCTGTACTTTGCAACAGTATATGTACACTTATTTAACTTAATTATTTGAGCTTTGCTTTTTAAGTTTGTTCTGCAGTTTGGCGATGTCTTTAGGTTGCTTGGTCCTGTTACTGGCTTACTGTATTACATTATGATTTAAGGTAACACACTTTGAAGAAATAGATGAAACTATAAGGAAGACATAAACGACAACAATCATCTATTTTTTCAAAGTATGTTTATTTCAACACTAAAAGGACCTTATTAATTTGTTGTTTACCACATTTGTAAACATTTTGCTTTCACTTGAATATGGTCTGCTTGGATATTGTTTTACATGGTAGCTATTCTTTGTTTCCTCTTTTACGTTTTTTTTATCTAATTTTTTCTTTATTAACATTTAACACAAACCAAGCTACATCTAATTTTTTCTTTTTACGTTGGTAATTTTGTTGTTGAATTGTAATTAATTTACAATTAAAGTCATGGTGATGTTTTCCGAATTGTAAGCTCTATAAAAACCAAGACTAATATATTTTCATTGCCCTTTTGCATATTGATTTGTATATATAATTAGACCAGTAGCTAATGTACCCCACGATGGTCAAGATGAAGCAGATCAAAGCTGCCTTTAATATGAAGATAAGATCTTCGAATTGTATAGCGATTTCTAACTGCATACCATTGATCTAGACAGATCTGAGTGGAAATGGCATCATCTTTCGAAAACCTAGCAGTTTGCATTTGAGTTATGATAGCAGTTTGCATTTGAGTTATGATCTTTTTTCTCGCTCTTTTTGGGTTTCAATTGCAGATCTACAGAATGTGACAATATGAAGGGCATGATATTGATTACTAATTATTGCTCGATGTTTTTGTATACTTTTGGTATGATACATTACAAAATTTTGTTGTGGTGAAATTTGCAGGGAGCAGGAAATGCAAACATTTACTTTGCTACTGCAATGGTTTATGCTCGCTTTCAGGTTGGTTAACTTATGGGATTTGATTAATTGTTTTGTTATCCGTCTACCGTTTATGGGTATATTACACGAGGATTAATGTAACACCCCAACCCGGAACAGGCTAACGTGTTACTATTACAGATATCAAATCAACGCCACAATCCAAAATACAACAAAAATTAATGCAACCTATGTCATATCATTAAACAAAATGAATTAACTTTTAGAAGCTTGAACTTCATTTTGTTATCTCTCATCACTAAATTCCTAGAATCCCGGATTACCTGAAAACAAAATAAGAAAAACAAAACAAGAAAACACGGCTGAGCCAAAAATTGCCCAGTAATGGAAAGAACAATAGTATAGGTAAGGACAGACGTAAGAGAATAAATATACGAACTTCAATTCAAACTCGGAACCAACCCTTTTTACCGAAACATATACTTAACAAAATTCGGATGTATGATCCGACACTTGGCCAGAACATGGTCAAACGCATGCGGAAATATATCAGAACTATAACAAAAACACCCAGAGCCAGAAACATATAACTTGTAACATATAATGTGTGACGTGTAACATATAACGTGTAACATTTAACTGAACTATAATTAAATGCGAAACATAATCCGATACACGATCGGGACGTAATCTGAATATACTCAAATTTAACCAAATGCGTATACACATATCAAAACGGACCAGAAATATAGCGAAACAAAATATAATTACTAAAATACACGACGATGATGTTAAAATAAATAGGTCGTGTAATACGGAAGCACCCAGAGCCTAAACAGAGGGGTACACAGCTAGCTAGTCCATGCACCAAGGAGACGGTGTGGGTGGCGTGCACACATTGTTCCATCTCAAACAGAAGTCAGGAGTCAGGAGTCAGAGCTAAGATCGATCTATACGCCTCTAAGTGGCCGAGGTACTACATGAGTACTTTCAGAGACGCCGTGAACTTTGATTACGCACTGTCATGATAAGTGCCATGTCAGGAGTCAGGAGTCAGGAGTCGGAGCTAAGATCGATCTATACGCCTCTAAGTGGCCAAGGTACTACATGAGTACTTTCAGAGACGCCGTGAACTTTGATTACGCACTGTCACGATAAGTGCCATGTTGTTGACGCCCCAACGACAAGTCAAAAATGCTCGGGTAACAGAGTACTGAACTAAAGTCGTATAACTAAAATATATTATATAAAATAACTGAACTCAAAATATAACCGATGCGTAACGAAAATCCATACTACAAAGTAACGGAATAGAGTCAATACTAAAAGTGAACAAAAACAGAAACCGTACTACGAAGTAACAAGAAATAGAATCCGTACTACGAAGGAACAAAATATAATACTATGAGTAACAAAAACGGAAACCGTACTACCAAGTAACAGAATATAATTAATACTAAGAGTAACAAAAACAGAAACCGTACTACGAAGTAACAAGAAATAGAATCCGTACTACAAAGGAACAAAATATAATACTATGAGTAACAAAAACGGAAACCGTACTACGAAGTAACGAAATATAATAATACTATGAGTGAAAGAAACCAGAAACCGTACAACAAACTAACGGACTATAATTAATACTAAAAATAGCAAAAACAGGAAACCGTACCTTAGTAGTCGATGAGCAAGCAAGTAAAGCCGAGTCGCGCTAAGTCATACTAACTCCTACATTTTATTTATAATTTGCATTAAATTTACAAAACCTAATTTCGTTGTTTTAATAACTGATCAGGCGAGAGGAAAATTTATTGATTACTTGTCAATTGTCCATCTTACCATTTATCTGAAAGTCTAATCTAGATTCCATTTATGAAACTTATACCACACATAACTATTATATATATATAAATATATATATATATATGTATATATATATATATATATTCTTGTTAACACCTACTGATGCTAGCATTGATCAAACTTGCACATTAAGAGTTTGCATGACAACTACTTTCAAAACATTTGTTTTCCTCTTTTATCTTTCTTATTCATCTTACCATTTAATTTATATATACATAAAAATAAGGATGCATGAGGTGTGGGTGTGCAGGTTAGACCTCAAAACAACCTACATTCACCAATTTAGTATTTCCAAAATCCCTCTTATTCCATGAAGAGTTTTAAAACGTATGACATAGAATGAAAGCTTTCCCTTACTCGATTAATCAATTCCAATTTATATAATTGCATAAATTAACTATTCTAAATTTTGAATTTATTTATAGCTAGCTAGATTACATACACCAAACTTACAAAACAATTTATATTAATTCAGTTATGATTTATATTTTTCAGCTCAAGCTTCACCTAACTATAAGATGATAGCAATCTTATTATAACAAATTATGTGAATATGCACTAAAGCAATTTCAACAAACAGAATCGTAATTTATTTGTTTTACCACTTTCTTCGTACACAAAATCTCAGATTTATTATATAGGTTAAGTCGCCGGAATAAATCGAACTCACGGAAGCATGTTAACAGAAAGCGTAACAGCAGAGGGTCGGAAGTCCTTACCTAAATGGGTCGGCATAAGATATAAACGACGACAGACTTTGACTTAAATGGCATCGGCAGGAAGTAATGGTGTGTGTCTGTGTGACCATCAGCAGCGTCCGCGAGTGTTTGTTGTTACAGGTGTGATGGTGTGTCGCTGGCTGCTGTTGGAACTCACGGTTATTAAATGCAAAGCAAGGCATATATGAGGAAGAAGAAACGAGGAGTTTCAAGATCAGAATGAAAGGTAGAGACTATTCAATGCCAAAAGCGTATTATAGATTAGCAACGAGGAGTCATCATCCGATTCTTTAGTTAGTTTGTTGCAAATCATTATAACAAAATATCTAGTGCCAATTTCAAATACATATATATTATTATTAATAAATTTTGTTTTCAAATTACTTATAACCCAATTACGTATATAACTAAAAGTTCTAAATATCAATTGCTTTAATTATTTTAATTTTTCTATGTGTTAAGAATTTAAAATATTTGTCACTCTAATAAATCCATTTGTTTTATTATCCTTTCCTGTTTTAATTTATTTAAATACATATATTTATATTTTGAAAACCCCTTCAAAAATATATATATACACCAACAATCTACTTAATATCTATTCAATTAGATTATCATATCAATTTATTATTTATTAAATTATATTAAATATAATTTATATGTAAATCATGATTTTTCGTTTATTAACGGTTCATCGGTTTATCAATTTTCTAACAATCGACATTTATTATTTTATTGTTTCGAATTTTAGTATATTACAATTAAGGTTGTAAGTTTTAACTTTTCTTTTTCCTTATGCTTTCAATTGCACAGATTATGTTGGTTGTGGACATTGTAACTTATATGCTTAGCCATGATCAAGATTTAAAGCATGTTTCAACAATGGTTGACTAAAAAGTACAATAGTACAATGCATGATATAAACAAAATCTCAGGAAGTTTGATTACAAGAGGTTTTATAGGTTTTTTTCTTTTGAGATATATGGGTTTTGTATCACAGAATTATAGAGTTGATCTAATAGTTTTTGTTAACTATTTGTTGTTGCAATGCTTTTACTAGGGGCCGTGTTATCTGCTAATTTTGCATAGAATTATACAAAATCAAATGTATTTGTAAATTGCCAATCATACGATAACATTTCATGTTATTGATTTGATCTTTTTTTTTTCCTTCCCTTTTTCCTTAGTTGTCTCGCGCCCTTAGATTTAACTACATGTGGGTGGGATTTATAAAATTTGGTGGTTCATGATGTACTGTATAAACCTACAACTTAGTTTTGTGGTACAGCGCAAAAGAACAGGTCAAGTTAGGATTTAAAGATGATTCAAAGAAACATCGAATGGAATGAGGTGGTAGTAAAAAGAGAACAAAGAAGTCAGTTGTAGGCTTCTAGATACTAAAGGGTATATGCAGGTAATATAAAGTTATAGGAAAAGAGATGATAGATGAAGACATAATTAGGTACTTAGGTGTGTGTTTGAAAGAAAAGGCAATCGAGGAAGCGTTCAAGTAATGGGCCAAAAATATAGGTCCCTCATCAAGAGTTTAAAACAACATACCCTATCAGTACAAGTACTATTTGCTAAATTTGATTATAACCCACTGCTCTTGAAACGAACTAATAGATGAAACCGGCGGACCGCCGCAACGCGCGGGTCACAAATTCAAGTATATTATAAATAGGAAGGTCGGTCACACACAGAGTTTCACTGTTCATTTTGTTGTGCATTGTTTATTAGTACATCGTGCTTCAATCAATGTTCCCATACCACAACTTTGTGATGCTGCCACGTGCTCCCTGACATTGTCAGAAGCTCACCTTCTCAGTTCCCACTACTACTACACAACCATTATTCTCAGTTGTTTCTTGCACCGTCATTGTTTGATCCATCAAAACAAAAAAAAAAAGCCCATTTCTTTATCTTATCTTCCCTGTCATCTCCATGGATCCGATTTCGTATGATGTTGTGCGGTTGCTCTGATTGACTGTTGTCGGGTTCCATTTAAGAACCCTAGGCGACATCGCTTATCTAAGGAGGTACGATGGTGATGTTGTCTAACGTTTGTGGCTCCGATTGACTGTTGCCTGGGGCGATGGTGGTTGTCTACGTGCTTGTTGTTGAAGGTACGATTTCTTTAGGTTGAATGAGGCTCTCTGATCGTCAGCCATTGTATCTATGTAGATCGTTGGCATTAATTAATACTAACTTAGGGCTTATTGGTGATGTTGCAGCTTATTGTCGGTGATTAGTTCCTTACTGTTTTGATTATGTGATGATGATGGCTACGACGATGTTGATGATGATCGTAGTGATTTTAGTTTCCATGCACATTTTCCTCTCTGGATTAATCGATCAATGCCTACTAATTTGAAGGTAATATAGTCTGCGTCTCAGTTCTTTGTTCTTGATTAAAGTTAATTTGATGATAATTTGGGTGAATTGAACTTATGTGTACAACATGCTAAGCTTGATAAAATATTTGTGTGGGATGTTAAGAAGACAGTGACAATTGTTGCGACAAGATAATGGACATTCTAGGGATACCTCTTCGCATATAATACTTTCAACTATGTTACAACGGTGAAGAAACACTAAGTGACCCCGGGCAGATTATGGGTAATCTGGGGGCTAAGTAATGTTTCCCACGAAGGTTAGGTCCAGCAGAGTAAGTTGTACTTCAAGGAACCTGCAAAACAGACACCGTAAGCTCGTCACTGAGAAGGGGGGGGGTTCCTCCTTGTGACCACCCTCCGGCGTGAGAATCAGTCTATATTGCTCTTTAAATATAAAAGTATATGAATACTATTAGAGCAATTATCAAGTAAGTTATACGAGATAGTAGATGATGAAATGATAATACCATTTGCTGTCTTTTATAGCCGAAGGTGGGTTTCCAAGGGGTTTAGCCGGCCCAACACGCTACCAACTGTAACCTATGCACGTGCCCTACCTGTGAGTGGTGGATAGGTAGCGGCTGACACAGAGCAGGCGTGCCGTGCACTCTTCGTCTTCTACCAACTGCAGGCTAGGCACGTGGTCTGGCAGGAGTTGGTGGGCAGGCGGCGGCTATTGGTCACAGTGCTGTGGCGTGCTGTCTGCCACGCTGCTGTCAGTGAGCTGTCGCATTCTTGGTCAGATCTTTTGTCTTTACCTCGTCAGGTATCACGCAAAAGATCCTCCATCATACAGACTGGCCCATTTTGGCGGGAGTTTTCCCCCTCCCGCCTCTGCTCATTCTTTCAGGTGACACTGAATATTTGTAAGTGTTAAGCCTTATGCGTGTAGCTATGCTGTGCGGGTAGCCTTCCCTGATGGCTTGTATCCGCAACTGCGGGGAACAGGCGGGTTACTTTACCATTGGGAGGCTTTTCCCTGCGTATGCAGCTTGCATACTGCGCGTAGGCTTCTCTGAGCATGGTGGGTCCTGCGGGAGTAGATGGTCTTTGCGCAGACATCCCTGTTCAAGGTGAGTCATGCGGGACCAACTGAGCCCTACTGGGACCTACCTCTTCAAGTCCCCCCAGTCCAATGTTCTTTTCACGAATGTCTAATAAAGTGAGGTGAACTTTTGGACTTAAGCAAAGGGTTTTGAAAAGGGGTTTTTGTAAGGTTTTCCATGGGGGTTCTTCCCGCGGAAGTCCTTGTCACTTGCAGAAATTCCCGAGTTTCCTGCTTGGTCTTTGGGTATGATGCGGGTAGGTCTGTAACCTCCTCGCAAGTCAGGAGCATTGAGTCTTAGTTGTGCGGATTCTCCCTGTGGTTCTGGTAGTTTTTTGAACATAGTGATCAATTATGTTTAAACCACCAATTCCATCTTGGAGCCTCAAACAACGTAGTACTCGATGTTCCCGCTATGCGGGGATATTATTTCCGTTTTCACAAGCATTGCCCAGAAGATCCTTCCTGGTTTCAATTCTCAGCGGGTGCTAGGTATGTGAAGGGTTTTGCCTTTACACTGTACCTGCATCCGTCTTATGGTTACTTTACTTCCAAGGTATTCCTGGCGTCCATTCCCTGCGGGTGCTAGGTATGTGAAGGGTTTTGCCTTTACACTGTACCCGCACCCGTCTTATGGTTACTTGCCAAATATTTTGGCTTCAATTCCCTGCGGGTGTTAGGTATGTGAAGGGTTTTGCCTTTACACTGTACCCACACCCGGCTTATGGTTACTTGTTTGCCAAGGTAAGGGGTATTTTCCCGCTTACTTTTTTGAACCTTAGTCTTCAAATTTTTTAAATTTTGAAATTTGAAGAGTTGGTGGATGGATAACAACCCAATACCTCAAACGTCGTGCGACGGTTTCTTCTGACTGTGTCAGGACGTGCCAGAAGTTATGGCGACATGACATTATGTGGTCATTCCAGTTGCTTTTTCAGGCGCGTGGGCACGGGATTCCGGGCGCGTGGCCGCGAAATCTCTGGCACACGTCCTTTTGACAGCTGTTGCCAGCTTGCCTTTGCCACGTGTCATAGTTTCATTGCACCTTTGACTTCTCTCTCTTCCGTATTAATTTCATCGCATTAATTGCGATTACTATATAAAGGGGGAGAGGGTTATTTGCAATTCACACTTTCCACTTTCATCTCTTCTTCTCCAGTAATTTCCGGCGAATTTCTCTTTTCAGTAAAGCATTACTCTGAAATCTCTTCTTTCTTCCACCATGTCTTCTCACGATGCTGATGATCAGAAGACTGCTGGCGAATGCCAGTGTTCTCTTCCTGTCGAGCTGTACCAGTATATCGTCAGGAAGTTCATGCTCGAGTCTCTCGAGCCTGAGTTTCCTGAGCCCCACCATACTGTGTACGATGCCCCTAGTGGCAAGATCGGGGTTTATGCTGCATTCTTTGTCTACGGGAACCTTAGGTTTCCGTTGACAAAGTTTGTGTACCGTGTCCTAGAGAGGCACGGTGTGCACCTGACAGAGGTGCACCCCATGGCCATTGCCAAGGTCCGGCACTTTGAGTGGGTGTGCCGGATACTGGGCCTTGAGCCCCTCGTTGACCGCCTGATGACCTTCTATACATGGAGGTGCATCCAAGGGTGGTACACTCTTACAACCCGTATCAAGGGTTTAAAGATTTGTACCACCGAGCGGAGTCTTCGCTCATGGAGGAGAGAGTTCTTCTTCATATCCGCTCGCGCCATCCCCATCGCTATGAAGTTCAAGAATGGCCAGGCGCTTCCGAACCTTCCCGCCCTCAATTATGAGGAGGCGGAATGGTTCTCGAAGATATCCCGGGTCCATTCCCCGGTTTTCCGTTTTCCGGAGTCGGCGATGGTGATGCTGGGGATGAGCCGGGTGTGGAAGGCGGCGAATGCGGATAAGGTTCCGATCGTCCTCGAATATGGTTCGAACTCTGTCCCTTATGGTATGTCTTGTTTCTTTTTGCTGACTATGATTTTTTCTAACTTTCTTGTTGATTTCAGAGGGTAACGATCTTCAGTCGCTCCTGAATCCGCGGGAGGAAGATGGTCCTGCGCGGATGGGTACTCGTGCTCTGGACGAGAACGAGTTGCCCATCTTAGAGCAGACCGCGGGTCGGTTCGTGGAGGTTTACCCGCCAGGCCAAGAGATCCTGAGCCACCGACGGCCAGGTAAGCCTATCTTCTATCCTGAACCTCTCAATGCTGTGCCTGCTGCTGGAGTTGACATTTCTTCTTCTGAGGAATCCGCAGAAGGTCCTCCACTGGTGCGGAAGAAAAAGGCTGCCGTCGGGAAAGGCAAGGAGAAGGTGGCCTCTACGGCCGACCCGGTAGTCCTATCTGACTCGGAGTCAGATAATGCAGAGGTGGCGGGGAAGCCCGGTGGTGAGGAGACCACCGCTCCGGAGGCTGTAGGTGATACCTCCGGGGAGGCAGCGACGACGACGGTTACCGGTGTCAAGAGGCCGGCTCCATCGGGTTCGCCCCCACTCGTTCGTATGTTCAAGCTCAAGAAACCCCGTAAGTACCCCCATAATTCTTGTCTAGATTTGTTGTTTCAAATAAATTCAACACATTTGCTTGTGCAGGTGCGGATGTTGACGCATTCCAGGGTGGAGTTGGAGCAAGTATTCCCCCGCCAATGACGGTAGGCTCGGTCAGCCTTCCCGAGGCGTCGACCCAGGCGTCTGCGCCTGCCTCCGCTGGTTCCAGCCTTCCTGAGGCTGTTCCAGCTGAGAAGGTGTCTCCGCCGGCCGTGAGTGCAATTTTTACAGCATCTTTCACGGAGCCGGCGGTTACTGTTGCTGAGGAGGTGGCGCCAACAATGGCTACCACAGCGGCTGCCACTATACCTGCGCCACCGGCACCGACGGCCGGACCATCAGGTACGCGCCGGGCTTCCCGCCGACCTATGCCACCTTCCCGTCTGCCTGACCTGTTGGATGGATTTCCTTTAGGTTCAGGTGATGGGTTTGGCGGCTATCGGCCTGTTATTGACCCTACAGGTACATAGGGTTCTTTTTCCTTTGTATATTTTTGTCATCTTTTCCTAACTGTCTTTGTTTCTTTTGCAGTGTCGGATTCCAATGAAGTGTATGTTCCAAGATGGAACATACGCCGAGGAACAACCCTTCGCACACCTGTGGAGTGCGTGGATTGGGCTCGCCATGCTGCTCCTCATGGTGCGTTGGGGGAAGCCATGGCTAGCTACCAGGAGGGTAGGCTAACCAATGAGCTTCGGGTTCTCCAAGCCCGGATGCAGCCCCGCGTCGAGCTGCTTTGTCGTGAAAACGACAAGTTAAAAGCAGCTCGCGCCAAAGAAATATCTGAGACGCGGGCTCTGCGGGAGGAGAACCGGCAGTTGGCCGCTGCTGCCGCCGAGAAGGAGAGAGCATTCAAGGCCCTCGAGGTTGAAGTCCAGGCGCGACTCGAGGCCCGCTCCAAGGCTGCCCAAGCTGTGAATGAACAGCTTCGGCTGGCTAAGGAGACTGCGCGAAACTCAACTGAGAGGGCTGCCAAGGCTGAAGCTGTTGCTGAGCCGCTTCGCGAAGAGAATGAGCAGCTTAAATGCAAATTAAAGGCTCTTCAGCATGCTCATGACGCCTTGGCAATGGAAGATGCCAAGAAGCTGCAGGAGATCCTTGACCAGAGGGGGGTGCTTGACCGTACTGAAAGGAAACTTAAAAGCGTCGAAGAGGCTGCCGCCAAGGAAGTTCAACTTGCCAACCTTGATAAAAGCGGAGCCGAACGTGCTTACAAAGAAAGTCAAGCTACCCTCCAATGGCTGCTTCGAGAAGCGTTGCCTCAGGTATCTTTATCTTTTTCTTTACGCTTTCCGCTCGTAATTAGAAAATGTTCTAATTTGTATTCTTTTGTAGGTTGTGCGTCGGGTCCTTTCAGAGACCTCTTATGACGATGCGATGAGCGCAGCCCTCAACGCTTCTCATGAGGATGGGGAGAAGACTGGCTTCCTGCTTGGTCTAGGGTTTGCTGAGAGAGGCTTTCCGCCCTCCAACTTCCCTTTATTCAATGTTAATACTGAAGCTGCTTATGACCAAGCTGTGAACCAGTACGCTTCCTTCCCGCATCCAGTGGTGGAGAAGGTGAATGAAGCTGCTGCTGCTGATGATGGGCTAAACATCCTTAAGGCTTTCCTTGGGCAGCCGCGCTCTGACGGTGCTGGTCCAAGCGGAGGTGGCCCTGAAGCCTGATCCTGAAGATCTTTTCCCACTGCTAGGATAGACTTAGCTTTGTATAGATTTCTTTTAGGCGGGTAGTTACCCAGCCATTCTTGTAATAGATTGTGAAATATTAATCTTTTTGCGTATAAGATTGTTATTTCCTTCCTTGGGTTCCTTGCTTTATAAACTTATGACTTGCATACTTAGTTTGAATTAGCAATTTTCCAAGTGTTTAGAATAAGGACCTTTGAACGTGGTTGATGATGGGTTAAAGTTTCGCCTCCTCCTTCGTGATTGTGCGGGTAAAACCGTCACTTGCACTTGGTAGGATGGCTAATCTTTACCCTCTATCTGACCTGCGTGTAGGTTTTCCTTTTCGAAATTTCTAAGGCATTAAGTTAAACCTTTGAACGTGGTTGATAATGGACTAAAGTTTTCGCTTCCTCTTTCGTGATTGTGCGGGTGCAACCGTCACTTGCACTTAGTAGGATGGCTTTAACTTTAGACCTATATCTGACCTGCGTGTAGGTTTTTCTTATCCTTTTTTAAGTGTTCATAAGTTAACCTTTTAACGTGGTAGATGGTAAGTTAAGTTTGGCTTCCTTGTTTGTGATTGTGCGGGTAAGACCGTCACTTGCACTTACAAGGATGGCTAAACTTTACCTACATCTGACCTGCGTGTAGGTTTTCCTTAGAACTTTTTAACATTTTGGCGTTGTGTTTATGCGGGTATTGCCGCCTTCCACACGCAACTACTTCTTCCCGTAAGGGAAGTTCATAGGTTACAAGCTATCAATACATCATGAAAGGAGAATCATTTCCATTAGAAGTGGCTCTAGGCCTTTTCTTTACAAGTTGGAATTGATCTACATATAACATTTGCGTAATTGAGCTCCATTCCATGTTCTAGGGATGGGAGTGCCATCGAGCCTTTCGAGCCGGTATGCGCCCTTTCCCAGAACTTCTTTGATAACGTATGGCCCTTCCCAAATCGGGGCCAACTTTCCTGGGCGTTGTTGGTTCGAAGCCTCGTTGTTACGCAGTATGTAGTCTCCTTCATTGAAATTGCAGAGTTTTACCCGCGTGTTGTAGTATTTTTGCATTTGTCGTTTGTAGTTTTCTTCACGCACGGCGGCTAAGTCTCTGCGCTCTTCGGTTAGCATAAGGTCTAACCGTCTTTCCGCATCATTGTCTTCTGGTTGGATTAAGACCCTTGGTGAGGGTAAACCGATTTCGACTGGGATCATGGCTTCAGTGCCATAAGTGAGACTGAACGGGGTTTCTCCCGTACTGGTCTTCTTCAGCGTTCTGTTTGCCCAAAGGACGTGTGGAAGCTCGTCCACCCAACCGGATCTATGTTCCAAGAGTCTTCTCTTTATGCCTTCGACGATGCTCTTATTTGCTCTTTCCACCTCACCGTTACCTTGCGGGTGTGCCACTGAGGTAAAGGTGTGGGTGATTTGAAGTTCTTTCAGCCACTGCTGTAGCTTCTTGTCAGCAAAGTTGGTGCCATTATCGCTTACCAAATTCTGTGGAAGTCCAAAACGACAAATAATAAATTCCCAAATAAATTTTTTGATATGCTTTGCGGTTGTTTGGGCTAAAGGTTTCGCTTCTATCCATTTGGTGAAGTAGTCAATGGCTACCACTAGGAACTGAACATTCCCAGCTGCTGTAGGAAATGGGCCTGTCACGTCAATGGCCCACTTCTGAAATGGCCACGAGGAAGTGACAGGAACAAGTTCATTTTTCGGGCGATGCGTGTTGGGTGCGTAAAGCTGGCAAGATCTGCATTTTCTGATGTATGCCAACGCGTCCATATGCATCCCCGGCCAGAAGTATCCCGCGTTGTTTAGCTTGGCTACCACAGCGCGGGGGCCTGCGTGTACTCCACAGATGCCTTCGTGAACCTCCCTTAGGAGGTAGTCGGCATCTTGGTTGTCCACGCATCTTAACAATGGGCCAAGAAAGTTACGTCTGTAAAGGATGTCATTGACCAGCTGATAATTCAGTGCTTTACAGCGTAGTTTTCTTGCCTGTGACTTCGACTCTGGTAACGTTCCTGCTTCAAGGTATTTTATTATTGGGGTCATCCATGTTTCTGTACCGGTTTGGATGACACAAATTTCCTTGTGCGGGACTGATGGTGTTTCGAGGAGTTCCACGCGGATGTCCTTTCCCAAGTGGGTGAAGGCCAGTGATGCAAGCTTGCTTAACGCATCCGCAGATTTGTTTTCGCTGCGCTTGACGTGTATCACTTTACAATCATTAAAATCGCGCATGATGGCTTTGGCCTGGGCAAGGTACAGGGCCATTGTGTCGTTCACAGCCGTGTACGTCCCGTTTATTTGGTTTGCCACTAGCATGGAATCTACATGGGCTTCCAAATTTTTTACACCCATTTTACGCGCAATCCTCAATCCGGCCAGGAATGCTTCATATTCAGCCTCGTTATTCGTACTTGGAAAATCCAGCCGAATAGCATAAGTATATTCCTGGCCTGCTGGATTTGTTAATTTTAACCCTGCGCCTGAACCCTCGTTACTAGCTGCTCCATCAGTGTAGAGTCGCCAGACCTCATTGATTTCGTGTGCTGGGGAGGGTTGAACCTCCTCCTGGCACTCTTTCTCCCGTGAAGCGGGGACTTCTGCAATAAAATCAGCCAGGACCTGGCCTTTAATGGCTGGTCTCGGCTTGTATTGAATCGCATATTCTCCCAATTCAATTGCCCACTTGGCTAGACGTCCCGATAACTCGGGTTTGCCTAGAACATTTGAGAGTTTGAAGTTGGTGAGAATAGTGATTGGGTGACCCTGGAAATATCGTCTCAACCTGCGTGAAGCGTGAATAAGTGCCAAGACCAGTTTTTCCAGGGTAGAGTACCGGGTTTCCGCGTCTGCCAGCACGCGGCTAACATAATAGATTGGCATCTGGATGCCTTTTCGTTCTACAAGCAGGACTGCCCCGGTTGCTCTATCTGTTGCGGAGAGGTATAGGATTAACTCCTCCCCCGCTTGTGGTGCTGTGAGTGTTGGGAGTTCGATCAGGCGTGATCGAATCTCCTGAAAAGCTGCTTCCGCTTCTGGTGTCCAGCGGAAGTGCGTTTTCTTTAAACAATTTCTTAGCGTTGACACAAATGGGAACGACCTATCCGCATGGTTTGCCAAAAAGCGGTTAAGCGCGACTAGTCGTCCATTCAGTGTTTGAGCCTGTTTTATGGTGGTAGGTGATTCCATTTTGACAATGGCTTCGACCTTTTCAGGGTTCGCTCTGAAGCCATCTTTAGTAATAATGACTCCCAAGAACTTCCCTTCTTCCACCCCAAATGAACACTTGCTCGGGTTGAGCTTCATGTTTATCTTTCTGAGTGTGTTGAAAGTTTCCTCAATGTCTTTCAACATCGCCTCTGGCTCGGGGCTTTTGATGACCAAATCATCCATATAGACTTCCAAGTTTCTCCCAATTTGGGCGTGAAACTCTTTGTCCATTAGTCGTTGGTACGTGGATCCCGCGTTCTTAAGTCCGAATGGCATCATTTTATAACAAAATGTGCCATCGGGCGTCCGAAAGGCGGTTTTGTCCTGGTCATCTACAGCCATGTGGATTTGATGGTACCCCTTATACGCATCCAAGAAGCATTTAAGGCGAAATGGTGCCACCGAATCCACCTTGAGATCAATTTCTGGCAACGGATAACAATCTTTGGGGCATGCTTTATTCAAATCTTTGAAATCTATGCACATGCGCCATTGTTTGTTATTCTTCGGTACCATTACGGGATTTGCAACCCACGTTTGATATTTGCTAACGCGCACGATGCCCGCATCAAGGAGTTCCTTGACTTGGGTTCTGCACGCGTTGGTTTGCTCGGGCCCCATTACTCTGCGCTTTTGTACGATCGGCGTAACGGCCGGATCGCATTTGAGCTTATGCTCTGCCTTACCCCGGGGTACACCAGTCATGTCGGCTGGTGTCCACGCGAAGATGTCTGCGTTTCGCTGCAGTAAGCGCTTGAGTAAGGTGCGTGTTGGATCAACAATTGTCGGGCCAATGGTAACGGCCTGATCGGGATATTTCCCATTGAATGCCCACTGTTCAGGTTCAGTGATGGTTTGTTTGGCCATCTTCGGTTTGGGTTTAGAGGAGACAGATGCGATGCATACCTGGGGAATGCCCGTGATCATCGCTACGCCTTCAGTTGTTGGCCATCCCATCATGCCGTGGACTGAGGATACCACGGCGTTGAATCTTGCCATCCCGTCTCTCCCGAATAGGATGTCATACGTATGATGTGGTTTTTTCATTACAACAAAATCCACATCCTCCGTGCGTGAATAATTCCCATCGGTGAGAGTGACGGGGAAAGATAGGATGCCCAAGGGAGTGTTCATGCTGCCGTCAAACCCTTCCATTGAAGCGTAGACCGTCTCCAGGCGTTCCTTGTCTTCATCGTCGAGCTTGTCGAAGAACTGCCTGTACATCACTGTCGATGATGCGCCATTGTCAACGAGGGTGCGGGAGGTGATGTAGTGCCCCAGCTGGCTTTTAATGACAATGGGGCCTTCTTTGTTTGGGCCTCCCGGCACTCGCGGGAAGCGCACTTCTGCTTCCTTCCATGCGCATGGTTCGGTTATCGGTCTCTTTCTTCCTCTGACCTTACCATGGACCATGTTGATGCTAATGTCGACGGGCTTTCGTCCGTTACCCCTGTACCTGTTGTCGTTCCTTCCTCCCTTCTTGATGGATGCCACGAGGTGTGCGAGCCTCCCATCTTTGACGAATGTCTCGACGATGTCCCTCAAGGATGTGCACTCCTCAGTGCTATGGCCCTTTGTCCCATGGAAGTCACAAGACTTGCTTTGATCCGCATTGGGTTTCTGTCGGATCGCTGGGGCTTTTGGCCATGGCAGTTTTTCCGTGGCAAATATCTCCGTGACGCTCTTGGTGAGTGGCGTCCAACGGTTTTTCCGGTTCGAAGGGTGCGTGTTGTCCCTTCCGCCAACCAGAGGGCGAGAGCTTGAGGGGGTGTCAAAGTTTATCCTTGACTGCCAAATACCTTGCCGCCTCTTTTTGTTTAGCCGGGCGGTTCTCACATTGTTCTCCCTTGTCCTCTGCGTGTAGAGGTTTGTATTCTGGGGGAGGTCTCTTCCCAGCTGTTTCTCCGTTTCGGCAAAGCGCTTGGCTGCCGTCATTATGGCATCCCACGTGGATGGCATGCCGTCTTTACCCGTCAGAGTGCGGATGAGTTCTGGGTATTCAGCGCCCTGAATGAAAGCGGCGCGAACGAGGTCTTCACTGATGTTGCCCAGACTCAGCTTCTTGGAGTTGAAGCGGGTGATGAAGTCCAGTAAGGATTCATCCTCTTCTCTCACACAGTTGAGGATCGTCCACTGCTCCTCAGTGTGCTTCCTCTGTTGACTAAACTGTTGACTGAACTTGTTCTGGAAGTCTGCCCAGTCATAAATGTGGTGGACCGGTAAACGGTCGAACCATGCTCTGGCTGCTCCTACCAGAGTCATCTGGAACATGTAGCACCACGTGGGTTCCGTCCAGTTACTGACGGTTGCCCCCGCAATGAACCTGTTCAGATGGTCATCTGGGTCGGATATACCATCGTATGTGCCAATATTGGACATTTGTTTGGCACTCCTCGGGGCGATTGCTTCTGCAATGTCCCTTGCAAATTTTGACCTTCCTGCGTTTGTGGCAGTAGGTCTAAAGGCCTTGGAGAAGTCACGCGAGCTTTTTTCCGTGACTGGTTGGAATGCTTCCCCAAAATTCCTTTTTGGCTGGGGATCCGTTTCCTTACGCTTCCCTTTCGCCCTATGGCGAGGGTTCGCGTCGGTGTCGGAGTCTTCCCTCTCGGCGTCTGAGTACTCGTACTCACTACTCATGTTGAGGTGCTGGCGAGTACTACCGAATTCCTCAGCTTGTTGGACTGAACGCAAGCGTTCGTCCAACTCAGCCTGAAATTCTCTTTGACGTGCCTCGGCCCATGCCTTCACTTGATCAAGTGTTTGGCGAGGGGCTCGAGTTCGTTTTTCCAGCTGGGCATCAGTGAATCCCAGTGGAATATTTACTCCACTTGCCCCTACATGAGTGACTGGGGTAGTGTTCGTAAAATGTACTTCACTTGCCCCAGCTTGGGTGGCTGGGGTAGTGTTTGTAAACATTGTGTTGCCGGTGTTTACCCCAGTGGCTGGGGTTGTGGTTACCGGAATTTCTCTAGTCATCTTGGAAGTTTTGAAAAACTGGAGAAAGATGTAGTTCTAGCTTTATGCACGGATGGCGCCAATGAAGAAACACTAAGTGACCCCGGGCAGATTATGGGTAATCTGGGGGCTAAGTAATGTTTCCCACGAAGGTTAGGTCCAGCAGAGTAAGTTGTACTTCAAGGAACCTGCAAAACAGACACCGTAAGCTCGTCACTGAGAAGGGGGGGGGTTCCTCCTTGTGACCACCCTCCGGCGTGAGAATCAGTCTATATTGCTCTTTAAATATAAAAGTATATGAATACTATCAGAGCAATTATCAAGTAAGTTATACGAGATAGTAGATGATGAAATGATAATACCATTTGCTGTCTTTTATAGCCGAAGGTGGGTTTCCAAGGGGTTTAGCCGGCCCAACACGCTACCAACTGTAACCTATGCACGTGCCCTACCTGTGAGTGGTGGATAGGTAGCGGCTGACACAGAGCAGGCGTGCCGTGCACTCTTCGTCTTCTACCAACTGCAGGCTAGGCACGTGGTCTGGCAGGAGTTGGTGGGCAGGCGGCGGCTATTGGTCACAGTGCTGTGGCGTGCTGTCTGCCACGCTGCTGTCAGTGAGCTGTCGCATTCTTGGTCAGATCTTTTGTCTTTACCTCGTCAGGTATCACGCAAAAGATCCTCCATCATACAGACTGGCCCATTTTGGCGGGAGTTTTCCCCCTCCCGCCTCTGCTCATTCTTTCAGGTGACACTGAATATTTGTAAGTGTTAAGCCTTATGCGTGTAGCTATGCTGTGCGGGTAGCCTTCCCTGATGGCTTGTATCCGCAACTGCGGGAACAGGCGGGTTACTTTACCATTGGGAGGCTTTTCCCTGCGTATGCAGCTTGCATACTGCGCGTAGGCTTCTCTGAGCATGGTGGGTCCTGCGGGAGTAGATGGTCTTTGCGCAGACATCCCTGTTCAAGGTGAGTCATGCGGGACCAACTGAGCCCTGCTGGGACCTACCTCTTCAAGTATGGTTTTTGATTAAAAGCATATGTGTTTATGTTTACGCATTTGTTTTCAAATACAGGTAAAAATTATTTTCCATATGCAACAAATTAACTGATTGCTCATTGTTTAGATGTTATGGTGAGGGAAACAATGTTCACATGCCATGCTGATAAACACAGCCCATTTCCAACAGATTCGTTAGTATGCAAACCATAAATTGAATAGTTCCATTAACTAGAATTTCTTTTCTATAAGTTTTTGATTGTATCCTTTTTAGCTTTTGCTTGATATCGGCTTGCGGAAAGCTCAAAACAAACTGAGCTTATATAAACTTTTTTAATAAAGGAGCCATTGCTCGAGTTTCACTTGTTGAGCTTGAGCTGGCTTGAGAGCGTAGACGAGTCTGCTATCTGTTTGACTCTTACTATTTTTATTTAATATATCAAGTTATTTTATGTCTAAAGTTATGATAAAGTAAAATAATATATATTTTTGAGTTATTTTTGTGTCAATCTAAAGTCTGGGTCAACTTTGTTTCCGCCACTTATTTTCATACTCATATCATTGTCTATTCATGCGCAACTCCCAAGACCATCTACAAACTTGCCCAAGCTGGAATCGCAAGACCATGGGGAAAGTGGTCAATTTACTGAATGGAGAGTTAAATGATGCCAAAGGTATTTTAGGTATATTGAAAGTCATTTTGATCACTTTTTTTAGGTATTTTAGTTTATTGTTTTCACTTTTTTGTTGTTTAAATTTATCTTTTCTAGGGTCGAAAGTCATTTTGATCAACAACCTTTTTCACATTGTTGACTTTTTTTCGTCAACATTGAGGTCTGGTGCATGAATGTGCATCTATTGATTTGTTAGATAGTGAACCCCCACAACAAAGACGTCAGAGATTCCATGGTTAGCACCTCCAACTCCAACTGCAAGAAGACTATAGTATTTAAGGTCGTTTTGATGATTGTGTTATGTATTCATTTTTTTCCCATATGTGCATATATAAAGTTAGTTTTCGTGTAAATGGTCAGTTTCTCATCATTAAACATCGTTTCATGTTGAATATTTGTGACACCTGAAACACTATTCTTACAATGGATGTTCTTGTCAAACATTTTATTTTAATATACAACAGGCGATTTTGATTTTAGTCGACTAAGTTCATTTCTCATTGTGAGATTTGTTGATTTTGTGGTTAGTGACAGAAATAAGTACCACTATGCAAACGGGTATCCATTTGATGATAAAATGTTTTTTTTTTAATATTAAGTTTTTTAAGTGGTAAACGACTTACCTTTTTATTTTTGTTAACCTGTTTCATGAATCACACCATGGTTAGTAGTGTTAGACGGTTATTTAATCTTTTTATGAAAAGTTTTATTTTTTTTCACAAATAGAGGTTTTATACATTTGGAATTCATTTTGTTTGAACATCATTATCATGATAGCACTGGAACATGGACGTAATTAGCTAAGTTATTATCAAACAATATAAACTATTAATGTAAGTAATTAGCTGAATATGGACGTAGCAACTTTCATTTATAATACATGATATAAGAGCATTCTCATCCAATCCCTTAAAATCATGTGAGTGGAGTTTGCAAATTATAAGGTGATGTTGTGAGTCTAAATTATAGGGTGTGAAGTGAAAATGTAGTGATTTTTGTAAATTTGTGGAAACTTTGTTTGTCCATATTTATTTTTTAATATTTGTTGGATTGGTTGGGGGTAGAGTAGAGGGAAAAATGTAATGATAAAAGTATAAAAAAAATATTAATTAATTGAACAGAATAGAGAAATGTAATGTTTTTTTTTGTTTAATTATAGATATGAGGATGGAGGATAGGTTGAGAATGCTCTAACGATATAAGACTGGCGCAACACACAGTTGGAAAGAAATAAGCAACTGTAAAATATTATACGAATAAGAAAACTAACTGAAGACCACTTTGCAAATGTCGTTGTCCGCCGCATAGCGCGGGTTTCGTACTAGTATATATATATAAGGGATGGTTATTTTGAGAACCATGGTGAGTTTTAAGAACTTTAAGGACTCAATTTTGAACCACACATTTAATTAAATGATTTGAAATATGTGGCTGAGATTAAATTTAATTAAAAAATAAAGCATGAGAGAGAATAAGTATTTTTGATAATTACACAAGTTTAAACGTTAGTTACACATGTGTAAAAAGTCAATACGGTATGTAAAAAAATATTGTAAATTTTTGTACATCACTTACACTTACGTATTACACCTGTGTAAAAAAAAATTAAAAAAAAAATTGTTACGTTGAGTTCTTTCGAGTTCTTAAAACTCAAAGTGGTTCTCAAAAAAAATCAATCATATATATATATATATATATATATATATATATATATGTAAAATTCATAAATTGAACATGTGAATTAATAGTCAATTCCCTTAAAATGATCGATTATGTATGTTTATCGGGGATTGAACACAAAACATTTTTTTTTAAATGTTGTGGTTTACCAACTTAACTCGGATGAACTGATGATTATGTATGCTTAGTGCATGAATGTTGTTTACCTGTGTCGATTTCATTGGATCGATCTGACGGACAAACTTAGTTAAACAAAAACAACCACGTACCCAAGTGCGTATGCGCCCACATTTTGAAACCCCATTGGTGAAGACACGCCCACATGGCACTTAAAGTTTCGGCGTTTTCGCCCAAGTCTGTGTATATGTTGCAAGTTTATTTTTACATTTAACAATTTAATTTTCTTTGTGAATTTTCCTTTGTAATTGTCGTTTTTTTTCTCCTTAGTACATTCTCTCAAGCTCCTTGCTTGGTTTTAATGTATCCGTAGTTAAATAGTAATTTGCTTTTCTTTAGTTAGATGAGAATATCTTTATATTAAAAATCCCTGGTATTTGTGTTCCTATAAATCTTTGGTTATGCACAGCCCATTCTACAACAAATCTATACCTTCATATTATATTCTATCACACACCATTGGTTTTTCAATTTTAGTTCTTAATTCACGGCCATGGATATCATTTTCAAATTTCCAACAAGACCTATTATGTATTTCTAAGCTTAATTAGTTTAATTAAAATACGGGTTACCAACATACGAAAGACGACCGTCACACGTAAGCATTTATAAGTGGATTCCTCGGGTGTGGTTGGTGATCTGATATTGGCAAACGAACTATCTTTCTACAATTCTGTGTAGTTCTAACATGGATTTCTGAATCTAGAAGATGGATTTGTTGATGTTGAAGTTGTATTTCACAATTTTCAAAGTGTATATGTGAATCTTGACTATTAATCATGATGTAATGTTTTCGTCTTTATTTTATATGCAAGTTTATTAAATTTTGTATGTTAATGATGTAAGTTATTTTCTTCTTTAATTTATATGCAAGATTATAAATGGCATTACCTTTGTTGTATACTTTATTTTTAATATACAAATGATACACCATCTGTCTTTTAATTAAATTGCTAATGGAAAATATTTTATTATTTCTTTTTGTTAGTACATTTTCAATTATTGTTTATTTTTTTATACATAAATATAATACATTATGTATTGTTTAACTAAACGTGTAAAACTGACACCTACCTAGATTTAGCGTTTAAAAAATATATTTAATTTGGTAAATATTAAAGTTAATTAAATAGCATGCGTGTGTGGCAACGGTGTGGGGGTGTCTTTGTGGTAGCAGTTGTGTGGTGGTGTTTGTGTGACAACAGTTATATGGTAGCTAGTCTACTAGCGTCGATCAATAGTTAGTGCGAGAAAGAAAGCACAAGAATAGTGTAGCGACCAATTGTTCTTCTTGCTATGTTTTATATTAACCCTAGAATTTTCCGTTGGAAATAGTAAGGGAAAAGTCTGTCAATAATTATTTTAAAAAATGGATGTCTAATTCCTTGGTAAATACATACTGATTTTTGAGTGATTTGTCGATTGACTACTCTAAAAATTAGCTACTAGCGTGCCTCTTTGGCTTGAACTTTGCAAAAGACACCAATGATCGAGTGCTTAGGCCATAACATTGACAAATATGACAATTCTTACATATTAATTACATTACATCTTCAAGACTCCCCATATTTCTCGAGAGTTTTATGTTAGAATCGGGGTTTTAATCACATTAACGGTGTAACACAACCCAATATTTCACTAGAGAGGGAAACATATGCAAATAAATTAACACTATGTGTGTGCACATGAGAGAGAACATGCACACGTGAAAAACTTACAAAGACACTTACATCGAAATTATATAACTAAATAGGATTACATCCGGTGCGTTGCGCGTAAAACCCGAACGGTGGTAAAACTCAAGCGTTGTCGGTCTCAAACATTGAGATGGCAAGTCGATACGAATCCGGTCAGTTTCGATTATGTGTGTTAACCGGAACTAAAACCAAAATAAAATAAAAATTTTAATAATTGAGATGAAAGTAACTGTTCCCGAATGGATTGTTCTGAACACCTGGCACGAACCATGAACAGCGCTTATCACTCGAACCCAAAGTTGGGTAGGAAAAGCCTTAAACCTACACCACCATTTGGTTAGTATGTTGTACTCGACCCTCTAATGCCTCCAACACCAAGCCCCTCGTTCTTTTGATGCTATAATTTTTCCCTTGTGCAACCCTATAGGGTGCTGAATACACTACCAAGTGTCTTGTACAACGAAAGAAAATAAATTGGAAGACTTTCAAGGACCGACTTCACAAGAGTGATACAGCCCACAAACGACATGTCATTGCAAAATCTATATTTTTTTCATGTTAATCCCCATGAACAAGAAATGGCTTTAAAGTAAGAACAAGAAATTCCTAAGTTGATTTTAGTAAAAAATATATAAATGGATAATGCATGTTGTTTGATAATGCATGTTTCCATTCCTAGCCACCATGATTGTAGGATTGATTCATATGTTTCATTGGTTCACATTCACCATCCTCGTTATTATTATTGTTATGTATTCCATCTCCATCGCTTACACACATGACAAACCTAGTGTCTTTTAATAATTATGTTTCCATTAATTTACTATGTCTAAAGGACAGTCTTATACACGCGCCTACTAAAGAATAGATTAATATTTGTTGTGATAAAAAAAACACGTACACTTCAAAATTATACTAGGTGTTCATAGCGGGTTGACTCGGTACCATACTTTAATATATTTTTTAAATCAAATAATGATTCAAGATTGCAAAATTAAACATCACAAACACCGATGTGATTGAAAGTTTGAGGACCACAAACCATTGTTGTATTTTTGACTTTTTAACTTTATGTTTTGTTATTGCATTTTATTTTGTGGTTTTTACATATTTCCACTCTTTTAAGCCTTTAATATGTATTTCTTTAATGTAAAAGATTAATAAAATATTTCTCTTTTTTCATATCAAGTTATATAATTATCCTTTTGAATTTGAAATTTATTGAAGTCTCTTGCAGGTGTGACACTTTGGTTCGTTAGTGTATTAAACTTGAATATTTTGAATTTTGATGTCCAAGTTAGTTTATCGGCGCTTACGTTTTAAATGTAACATGAGTGGATGCGCGTTTATATCTTAGAATTTCAACGATGAGCAAATAGTATCAGGTATTGGTGCATATACTTAACTATGTAATTAAAGGCTTAAAAAGGGGAAATATAGAAATGCCTCTACTTCCTCTACTTGAAACACAATTTTAATAGGTGCATTTAATTAGTGATCAGATAGATTTTGGTTATTAAAACATTGTATTTTTTTTAACGGTAGTTAAATCACATATTTTTTATTGTTATTGAACTTTCGTCAGCCAACTTAACGATGTGTTGGGTTAAATCTTTAAAAAAAAGGTGATCCACATGTTAAGAAAGTGTGCATTTGTTTAAAAGCAGTGATACATCCAGAAAATTTACTCAAAGGTGCAAAATATGATTGGTTAGAAAAATGGATCAAGGTCAATTGAAATGTTAGCAACACTAAGTCGCCAACTTACATATGTGAGTCATTTGTGTGACCATCGTCATGGAAACTTATTCCCGAGGAAGACGTATGATGAGTTGATGACGGTTGAAAATAGCTTGACGGCTATAGGTAATAATAGGTGGTCGAGGTTGTCACAACATCATGCCTAAGATGGAGGTTGAAACCAAAAGTAAGTTGCAAAGGCCATGAGGAGCCCACTGCCCATGAATGGGTCATATACAAAGCCCACGTGTGCTTTGGGCTTTTAAAAAATCATCAATTTTAGAGAACCCTATGACCTAGAGGTGAAAAAAAAAACGAATCTAGAACCGGTTTTTTTTAATACACGGGTTTTTAATAACCGAACCCGTATCCGATTCTACCCATAGGGTACGGATAGGGTATGCTTTTCGGTACTAAAACCCGAACCCGAACCGGACCCGATTTGTACCCGGTAATACCCGAAAACCCGAACCGGTTCCATACCCGGAACCGGGTATTTCAAGTACCCGATGTATACCCGAAAAATGCCTTTAAAATACCCGAAAATACCCCTAAAAGTGGAACTTTTTAAAAAATTCAATCTATACCCGGAAAATAACCGGAAAAAAGCCCGAAAAATCCAACAAATAGGGTTTTTTAATATCCATAAATTGGGTATTCAAATACCCGGTTTTAGAATACCTGGTTCTATACCCTACCCGAACCCTATGCATAGGGTATGGTTTTTAGAGGCAATACCCGGACCCGAACCCGACCCGGGATTTACCAATACCTGATTTTCTAACACCCGATCATACCCGAACCTAGTTCTATACCCGAACCCGGGTATCTGAAAAACCTGATTTATGCACCTCTACTATGACCTGCTTTAATCAGACGACGATGACTACCAAGCTAGTGGTTTCCCAAACGATTTTTTACTTCCTGTTAAACATAACATAAACTTGGTTTTATAATTGTTTTTTTTTAATATATAAATTATTACTTACATATCAGTATATCACGATCTTTGGTGTTCACCTCTTTTTTATTTTCTTTTACAGATTATATTTTCTAAATAAGTGAGTTTTATAAGTATCCGTTTAAAAAAAGTTATTGTTTATCATAAAAGTCTTATAATCTTATAAAAATTATTTAAAATTTCTTTACAAGCTTTTTTTAAAAAAAAATTATTTATCAAGGGTGTACTTTTTTAATTAAATATTAGTTATTAGTTGTTAGTAACGTATTAAATAAGATCATTTAAATATAGCAAATTTATGTATATATACTAGAATGATGCCCGCGCGATGCAGCGGGTGTTTGAACCTGTTAATCACGTAACAAATATAAGTGTTTATGGTTCGGTTAAAACCTTGAAATCGTTTAAACCGGTCATTGGTTTGACTTCTTTTTTCTTTTTCTTTTTTTACTTTCGGTTTGTTGGTCGGTTTCAAAATTTTCAAGACGTAGTGAACGGTTGGTTCGCGGTTTATACTGGCAACCAGCCATAAGAAACCATACCAGACTGTAAATGTTGAATGCATTTTAATGTTTTTTATTATTAATTATTAGATATGTTTTGTAATATATATTAGATATAGTTAAAATTTAATTTAACATAATCTTTTTATTACAAATAACTTGGTTATACAACTTCAAATTAACCTAATTGCAGTATGATTCATTTTGTGATCTATGTTGTTATTATTTCACGTTCTAGATCTTCCAATAATATTTACCATTTATGTGGTTAAAAAAATCATTTTTTTATTTATGATTCTCTCAAGTATCATATTATGTTAGTGTTTAGTTAAAATTGATGTTACATTTAAATTAATAATTATTTTAAACTAAATTTATTATTAAAGTTTAAACTGTAAAACCAAACTGGAACCAGGCCGTTAGTAACGATTTTGTTTCAGCTTTCAAATGTTGGGTTTGGTTTTGGACGACAAAAAAATCAGTATTAACGGTTGGACTCACAAGTTTAACTTAAAAACCATCAAAACCGACACTGAACACCCCTACGTAACTTATTAATTTATTTAAAATGAAAAAAATTATAACAATATCATATCCAAATTAAAGAGAATAAAATGCTCGTTTTTATGGTGTAATTTTTTTATAAAAACATTAACGTTTGAAAAGGCTATAATCGTTTAAAAATCATGTGTGAGAAGTTAGTTTACAACTTAAATTAAAAACATAATATGGTTAAAGATGAGGGACTAAATTTGTAAGTTGAATGAATTGTATTTAAAAAACAAGTTTACCCTTACTAACACATGTATCTCATGCTTTAAATGTTGTAAATTAATTAAAAATGGGTGTCTTAATTTGCCCTTATTTGGGTTATTATATATAGTATAGATATACCTCGATGTTCATAACTTACGTTGAATTATTTCATGATAGTTAATGCAATTATCGTTATGAATGTTTTTGCAATATACTAAACTAGGCCACTTTACAAAAAAAATAAACCATATACGTTGAAAATAAAGTGGATACTAGTAAGTATATACACAAAAAATATATACTCAATAGAAAAAAACTGGAACAATATTTCAAAAGTAACGTTTTGAATTATGTATGAAAGTACTTTTAGAACTTGTTTCCAAAGAATCTTGTTCGTTTTTCCCAAAATAAAGATTAAAATGAATGTTTTAAAAGTGTAATAAAAGTTGTAACCGGATGTTGAGTTATCAACTTTTATTCATCGTTGTACGGAGTCTCCGACATTACTTAGTTTGTCGTCCAAAAATAAAATAGAAGATAAGTAATCACATCCATATTGGACGACCCATTGGGCTTTGGGCCCAAGTTAGTTATAAACTTATAATTCATAAATAGAACTTAACCCCTCGTACGGCGACCTCTCCCTAGGCCCACTCCTTAACTTTCTTCAAGATTTCAATATATGAGTGTGGGTTAATACCTAAATCTGGAAAATTGAATAGGCCTAACAGTTAAGCCTATAATTATATGTTATGATTTATAGTTTTACGGTATTGTCTGTGGAAAGTGTGGGAATTTTGTTAGTAGTGCCGTTTAAAGGCCTATAATATGACATGGCACGGATGTAAATGAGTAGAAAACTTGAGATAAATTTGAGCTTATTTAAATTTGAGCTTGACCTTTTTTTAACTTATGAGAGCACGCATTTGAGTTATTTTAAGCTTTACTACTATAGTTTGCACTGACTCGTCATTATTTTTTATTTAATTTATATGCATATATTTAATTTATATATATATATATATTCGTAAATATAAATTTTATAATCACATAATATATATTCTTTAGTTTACTTCCAACATGATTTTCTATATAATAATATTTATTAAATAAATGTATATTTTTATTAAATAAAAAGTTATATAAATAATAAAATCATTTAAGCTCGTGAGTGATTTGACTCGTTTAGTTTGTTTACACTCTCATGTGATACAAAGATTCTCCCTATATCATGTATAATTTTAATTTTTAAATTAGTTTTGTTGTTGGTAAAATTTTCTGGTCCGCTTCGTCTGGTTCGACCACTGAACATCGATTCAGATACTGGTACTAGGGATGGCGATTAGATAGGTTTGGGCGAGAATTGATAATCACAGTCTCACACATGTTTGTGAAATTGTGCCTCATACCCAATCCAATACCCATAAGCAGTGTTGCAAAACTCCCGACTAGGCACCGATTAATCCCCGATTAATCGCTAGTCCATAATTCATTGATTAATTTTGGGCTAGTCGGCCAATTAATCGGTTAACGGTCACATCCAGCCAAAATCGGCGATTTTTGACTATATTCCGACCAAAATCAGTGTTTTCCGGCGAGATTCCGACCCAAATCAACTGTTTTCGGCGAGATTGCAGCAAAAACTAGCGGTTTCCAACGAGATTCCAGCCAATTTCCGGCCAAAATTTGTTTGTGTATTATTAAAACTGAAAATTACGTATAAAAATGTATGTGTATGTATAAAGATGAAAAATATACATTAAAGTCCGATCCGATTAATCCCGATTAATCGCTAGTCCCCACGTCACCGCCCGACTAACGATTTTTGCAACATTGCCCATAAGATAATTATACAAGTCGATATCAAACTTACTTTCAGGTATCGGGTATTCCCGTTTATCATATAAAAATCGGTTGTGATTTTCACGTAGTTATTTTTTTTACAATTATAATTTTTAGATATTCCCATAATCGTCCTGCTGTCAACTCCAAAATGACAGCAGGTAAAATTTAAAGTTTAAACACATTCACTCTAATCTTACTGTCAGTTTAAAAACCTACATTAACCTGGTTGGTATCAAGGGTAAATTCATTTTACGCGTTGGTGGATAGAAGTGGGTGAAGGGGGGCCCCACCGGGGTTGGTGGGGGGTCCACATCAAAATTAGTAGGTGGTTTCTACGAGCACCCAACACCCATTCACACTATAAATACACCCCCATTCACTCCTAACCAATTCGTCTCTCTCTTAAGTCTTAACCTTAACCACCTCCTCCAGATCTCAATATTATTATTATTATTATTTCACATCCCCAAATTAAGGTACCAATTATTATTTCGTTTTGCATAGTTAGGTTTTACTTACAGATCTGGCTCATTTTGTTGTGGAATGACGTCAGATCTGTTAGATCTGGTTTGTTTGCGTCGATCTTTTGTCGTGAAGCTTTAAATGTGTATTATTGTTTAGGTTAAACTGTGAAAAGTTACTGCTAGATGACAGATCTTGTTGTTTGTGTTTCAACTTTTTGGTAAAGTACTGTTTAGGAGTAATTAATTAGAAAGTCAATTAATAAAAAGTCAACTGTATTGTATAGATTAGTACTTCATTAGTTGAAAATTGACTGTTAAGTGTTGGTTTATTATACTGATAGTTGTAGATCTTTAGTTTTTTAAGTCATTAGTGTGAGTATATGAACTAGAAATGAGCAAAAACCGAACTGTTAACTGAAAGTTATAATCAGAATTAACCATAACCGAAAAAGACTGACGGTATGGTTAAGTGAATCTGATTTACTGAAAAGAGTTCAGCGGGTCGTGCACGGTAACTCAACGACACCAAAGAATGATAACTTTGTTTTTAGCAGGATTGGTTTTGCCATTCAAAAGGGGTGGCGGCGGGGCAGCTTGTTGCCCGCTTACCTCCCCCTCTATCGTTATTGGATCTTTTTATTTTAATATGCAAATTTTATTTAACAAAAAAAAATAAAGAAAAATAACTGATCATTCGGTTATGGTTATGGTTAATGTGTCTTTGTTAACCTGACATGAACCCTAGTCGGCGGTTTATTCGCCCATGGTTAACCGACGGTGTGGTTATGATTATGGCTAAGCAACCGCCTAAATTACGAACAATATTGATTTGATGTTGACTTTAGTTATTAGATATGTATAAACTAAAAAGATTCCTTATCTTATTATTTGGAATAAAGTTGTTTTTAGATCTGTGAATTTGATTCTCAATTGTAGTGGATTAAAGCAGTAGATTCCAATATGTAACATTGTTTACCATTACTGTCACATTCATAGTGTGTTGTATTATCTATGATATGATAGAAGATATTTGTATTGGCATGACCTTGACACATCATATTGAACACTTTTTTTTGCATGTTTTAGTTAAGAGATGGAGACCTTCCTATTCACATCTGAGTCGGTCAACGAGGGACACCCCGACAAGCTCTGCGACCAGGTCTCGGACGCCATCCTTGACGCCTGCTTAGCACAAGACCTCGACAGCAAGGTTGCTTGTGAGACTTGCACCAAGACAAACATGGTCATGGTCTTCGGTGAGATCACCACCAAGGCGACTGTCGACTATGAGAAGATTGTCCGTGACACCTGCAGGGAAATTGGATTTACATCTGCTGATGTCGGTCTTGATGCTGACAACTGCAAGGTGTTGGTTAACATT
Organism: Bidens hawaiensis; assembly: GCF_021521415.1. NCBI lineage: Eukaryota > Viridiplantae > Streptophyta > Magnoliopsida > Asterales > Asteraceae > Bidens > Bidens hawaiensis. The sequence continues at coordinate 301,916 of NW_027492978.1, read as the reverse complement.
GAGCAACAGAGTCCTGATATTGCTCAGGGTGTTCACGGACATTTGACCAAGAAGCCAGAGGAAATCGGTGCTGGTGACCAAGGTCACATGTTTGGTTATGCTACCGATGAGACACCCGAGCTTATGCCTTTGACTCACGTTCTTGCAACTAAGCTTGGTGCTAAGTTAACTGAAGTGAGGAAGAACAACACTTGCCCATGGCTCAGGCCGGACGGGAAGACCCAAGTGACCGTTGAGTACCGTAACGACAATGGTGCGATGGTTCCAATCAGGGTTCACACTGTTCTTATCTCAACCCAACACGATGAGACCGTGACAAATGACCAAATTGCTGCTGATCTTAAGGAGCACGTGATCAAGCCCGTCATCCCTGCTCAGTACCTTGATGAGAAGACCATCTTCCACTTGAACCCATCGGGTCGGTTTGTGATCGGTGGTCCACATGGTGATGCGGGTCTGACCGGGAGGAAGATTATTATTGACACATACGGTGGATGGGGTGCTCACGGTGGTGGTGCTTTCTCCGGGAAAGATCCAACTAAGGTGGACAGGTCTGGTGCGTACATTGTGAGGCAAGCAGCCAAGAGTGTTGTGGCCTCGGGGCTTGCACGCAGGTGCATTGTGCAGGTGTCTTATGCTATTGGTGTCGCTGAGCCATTGTCTGTGTTTGTGGATACGTACAAGACTGGAACAATCCCGGATAAGGATATCCTTGCTCTGATTAAGGAGAACTTTGACTTTAGGCCCGGGATGATGGCAATTAATCTTGACTTGAAGAGGGGTGGGAACTACAGGTACCAGAAGACTGCTGCTTACGGTCACTTTGGACGTGATGATCCCGACTTCACCTGGGAGATCGTTAAGGATTTGAAGCCCAAAGCTTGAGTGTAACAGTTTCATGAGAATGATTCTTTGGCCCTGAATACGGCTCACGGAAAATAAACAAGGTTTTGTTGATTTTCGGTAGCTTTAAGATGGGAAAACATACGTAGGATCCTTTTGTTTGTTTGGTCATATGTTGTCTTTGGTTGTTTGTGTTTCTGTGTCTTTTTCTTTAATATTTGGTTGCTGGGATTTCAAAACTTTGATGGAGATGCATATGTTACTACTTACATGTACTATGGAACTCAAGTTATTGAATTATCAACTTGCTATCAATTATGTCAAGTATGACATCTTATTAATATCATGAATGACGTCAATGAGACATTGATAAAGTTATGTGCCGGGATCAATCATGGCTGACAAGCTTGAACAAAATTCTTGTCACCATAAGTATTTGCAATATATCAGTCTCAACTTTTTATGCATCCATGGAATGTGACATCATGAACCATGGGATTTGTATATAAGAATTGGATTCGAGTTTATTTACGCCTGCTAAGGTAATGCAACCGGTAAATTTATGCCAACCTAAATTAAATAAAAGATTAAGATGGGTCATTCTTAAAACTCAATGTTGGCTTGAAATGGGTCCAAATGAGTGAGCATACATCATTTTGTCTCCTCCATCCCGATCCCACCATCTAAACATTGTTGTCTCCACCATCTATTAGTAGTCAGTCGCCTATGCCATCAACGCAACCACCACTATTGCCGCCGCCACAACTGTTGTGATAGCAACTACTTTTTCCTCTGTCGTTTTCATCTCATTTGCTAGTGCCTCCAAATACCGCTGTTACATAGAAGATATGATGTAATAGGTTTTATTTGTTTTATAGTTGCCACAGGTCACCATAAAAATAAAAATAACATGTAAACTCATATTGAGCAAACCAAAATGATAATTTTTTTTAAATGATCCAGTTTGGACTTGACACCTAACCTAACCTAACCTAACCTAACCTGCCTGATCTGCCCTTCTTACATGTGCCCTTTATGTCACTGATTAAAAGGACCTTTAGGTTATACTAGAACATTGTACATTAGATATTTGTATAAAAACTTTCCCAAAAATATTGAATCATATGTTCATTAGTATAAATAAGGTGACTTCGTTTATCACCTGAAAATCTAGCTCTCAGCTGTCAAATGTTCCCAGACAATATAATGTGTCTGGGAATCTCGCATTCCTCTATTAGTTGTATGCATTGTTATGAGTAAAATAACACTAAAGTTAGTAGACATAAAATGCCGAATGGAAGCTTGGAAACCTAACCCCATGACATTTACTCATTTAGCCATCTTAAAAGAATTGAAAGAGATTGTTATCTGGAATAGCACCCTACAAAATTAGATCAATACCCTCTTGTTCTATTCCGACTCCCTGAGAGCCCACGACAGGGCTAGACATTTGTCTCCTTCCCCTCTTTACTATTCGTCAGATCGCTATGAATTTGAAAACTAAAATATTGGTAAAAAGATATGTCCCTGAATTGTTGTACTTCATGCAGCTAAAGTTGCAGCTTGAGCTGAACTTGTAACATGAGTAATCAATATATGATCATCATCCGATATTCCGATCAAACTGGCATTGATCTTTTCACAAAATTCTACAAAGGCAGCATCTGGAACAGCAATACTCAAATCAGCAAGCTGTACATGATTTAACTTGATTTCAGATTTGGTAAGGGCTACCGAAGACCTTCTCTTCTTCACATTGATCCTGCAGAAAAATTTAACAATTAATACAAGTTCAAATTCGTTTCAATGGCTTCTAACACAAATTGAAAAAAAAAAACTACGCGAGAGCACTTTGTTTTGAAAAAAAAAATAAAGATCGAAAAGACGAGAAAGAAACATGCTTTATTTCATTTAAAGTCAAATAGTTTTAATTCACATTAGTTTTGTAAACCAAAAATAAATCAAAACCAACTAACCAAGTGTATGATTTGCAATTAATGTTTAAAAGAGCAGTTTCACTTCCTCGAATACACGAACACATGCTAACAACCTCTTGTCTGGGACTCTGGTCAGATTTACACTTTTAAAACATAAGCAAGAAAACAAAAAAAACATAGCCAAACAAGACTAAAGATATGCGAAAGAAGAGATACATCCCAACTTCTTCAGAGACAGAATACCTACAGTCCTACAAAAAACCATAATTTATGGTAGGCATACCTGGTGAAGACAGGTCCAAGATACAATGAACTCTCATAAAAATTGGTTATCTTGACAAGACAATCTTAGAAAGAACCACTCTTGACCAACCTGCACGATATGAAAAAGATTAGATCTTGACACTTTTCAATCCCAAAATAAAAAAACAATATGAACGGATTTTTCAGGGTATTATTGCTTACATCAGTATAATCAAGTCAAACGTATGACTCTGATTGGTGTATAGCCATCAGCAGTGTTTCAAGACTAGAGCTTGAAAACAGTTCTCCAGAAGAATCTTTTCTTTCAAGATTGCTCTTAAATCATTATATAAGTTTTATGTTATTTTACTTTATAACGTAAGCTTGAAAAACTTTCTAAGCACTTCCTTAGACTCATTATCCAACTTATGTGTGGACAACAACTTCACTAGGTTAGTTGACGTGTGTGCATCTGCAGAAAAACCAGCATCAAGCATTCTTCTAAGAAACTGAATCGCCATTTTCGTCTCATTCCATCTAAGAAATCCCTGAACAATTATATTAAAAGTGAACGCATCGGGCATGCAGCCTGCAACCATCATATCCTGGAGCAAGTGATTTGCATCCTTAAGTTTACCATTTTTTAATAAACCATTCATCAAAATATTATACGTACGTAGGTTAGCCTGCAAACCTTTAGAAGAAAGATCCCGAAAAAGTTCCTGGCCGACATCAATTTTCCCAGCTTTACACATGCCATCAATGAGAATATTCCAAAGAACAATATTAGGGCGCACTCCAACACATTCCATAGTTCTTAATAGTGCTAATGCATCATCAAACTTTTCATTTTTATATAACGAATCTATCAAAGTAGAGTAAGTAACAATAGTTGGAACTAGGTCATGATTTTGAATATCATCAAGAAGCAAAAGTGCATCCTTGAGTCTGCCAACATGGCACAAGCCGTTGATGAGAGTATTGTAGGTCACAATGGTGGGATTAACTCGTTTTCCATTCATTTCCTTAAACAATCTCAAGGCTTCACTTATCATTCTGCTCTTGCAATAACCGTTTATTAAAATATTATATGTATAAAAACCGGGGTCTAATCCTAACTCAGGAAGTTTCCTGAAAAGCTCTTCACCGACTTCAACTTTTCCAGCTTTACACATACCATCAATGAGAATATTGTATAAATCAATATTAGGAACCACTTTAATCTCTTCCATCGTCCTAAACAACGTGACAGCTTCATCAAATTTCCCATTTTTAAACAAAAAATCAATCAACGTAGAGTACGCAACAACATCAGGAACCAAACCACAATCTTGCATTTCATCAAAACGAAGAAGCGCATCGTCAATTCTACCAACTCGACACAAACCGTTAATAAGAGTCGTGTACGTTACAACATCAGGAAGTATTCTCTTTTCACACATTTCCTTAAACAGACTCAATGCTTCATCTAATCTCTTCATCTTGCAGAACCCGTTAAATAAAACATTATACGTAACAACATCAGGCACACATCTATACGACCTCATAACACCAATCACATCACCCGAATCCCTAATCTTACCATCTTTACATAACGAATGAATTAATATATTAAACGTAACCACATTCGGCGAAACGTTTCTCCCGAGCATTTCATCGAACAGTTGGTGTGCGCCTTCCTGTAAACCCAACTCACACAACCCTTTAATCAAACAGTTGAACGTCGTAACATCCGGTCGAACCCCTTTACCGATCATCTCACAGTACACATCCACCGCCTCCGTTACCCGCTTACTTCTGCACAAACCATTAACAACGACATTATAATAATGCACACCCATCTTACAATTCTGATTTCTTTCCATCTCTCTGAGCATAATAACAGCAGCTTGAGTGTCACCTGACTTACATAACCTCCGGAGAGTTGCAGCCACGTCAGCTTGAAACCCTAACTTGGGTTGTGATGTTTGATCATCAGTATGGATTTGATTCAATTGGTGAACTGGGTTAACAATTGTGCTATCGATTATGGTTTTAAAGGGGATTAATGAGTCTCTAAGCTCGCGGATTAAGTTTCTTGATGGGAAATTAATTTTAATTTTGGGGTTTAGAGAAGAAGCAGCAGCAGCTTGTCTCATTGATATGGGTTTTACTAAACCCTAATTTGGGATTTCATACTAAACCCCCAAAACTGAAACTAGTCCATGAACAAATGGTTGTGTACTTGTGTTATGTATGTTGACCTTTGAAAAATAATTTCCCAATCAAACTATTACAATGAAGTAAATATTGTTGTAAAACAAGCCTACAAGCAAGAAGGTGAGAATTAGGGAGAGAACAAATTTATATTATTAATTGGTGTATCATACAATAAAATACTTATATGTATTTTTAAGGAGATAAAAACTTAAGGAAAAGCCAATCTATATTTAGGAGATGATAATCATAATAATAAACACAATAATATCTATATTCATAATACTCCCCATTGATTATCAATTTCATACGCTTTATGTTGCCTCATTAAAAACCTTGCCAGGAAAACCCAGTGGGACAAAACCTTAGCTAAGGGAAAAAGAGTGCAACGCGTATTTTCTCCCCCTGATGAGAATCATTTAAGCTCCTTGAGTCGACGCATCCCAATCCCATGAACCAATTTCTTAAATGTTGAAGTCGGAAGTGATTTGGTAAACAAATCTGCTAAATTGTCACTGGAACGAACTTGTTGGACGATAACATCTCCACTTTTTTGCAAATCATGTGTGAAAAAGAACTTTGGCGAAATATGCTTGGTTTTGTCACCTTTGATATAGCCCTCCTTAAGTTGAGCAATGCATGCTACGTTTTCTTCCTGTAAAACCGTCGGCCCCTCGTCTTCGGAAGAAATACCACAATATCCACGAATATATTGTATTACCCTTCTTAACCAAAAAACATTCTCGACTAGCTTCATAGATTGCTATTATTTCCGCGTGATTAGATGAAGTTGATGTGATTGTCTGCTTTACTGAACGCCATGAAATTGCAGTACCTCCATACGTGAACAAATATCCAGTTTGAGATCGACCTGTATGAGGATCAAAAAAATAACATGCATCTGCAAAACCAACCAAACTTGTTTTCGATTGGTTAGTGAAATACAAACCCATATCTTTTGTACCTTGGAGATATCGAAATATTTGTTTGACTCCATTCCAATGTCTTCTAGTCGGACATGAGCTATATCTTGCCAATAAGTTTAAAGAAAACGACATATCCGGTCGTGTATGGCTGGCAAGAAACATTAGTGCACCAATTGCACTTAGATATGGTACTTCTGGATCAAGAATTTCTTCTCTATCTACCGGAGGTCGGGATGGGTCTTTCTCAACATCCAGTGCCCTTACGACCATCGGAGTACTTAATGGATGCGATTTCTCCATATAAAATCTTTTGAGTAATTTTTCAGTGTAATTTTCTTGGTGCACAAGAATTCCATCTTTAAGATGTTCAATTTGTAACCCAAGACAAAACTTTGTCTTTCCAAGATCTTTCATTTCAGATTCTTGTTTCAAGTACTCAATCGCCTTTTGGAGCTCCCCCAGAGTTCCAATTATATTCAAGTCATCGACATATACAGCAATTATGACATATTCAGATTCTGACCTCTTTATAAAAATACATGGACATACATAATCATTTTTATATCCTTCTTTCAACAAATATTCACTAAGGCGATTATACCACATACGTCCAGATTGTTTTAGCCCATATAAAGATTTGTTTAACTTAATTGATAGATGTTCTCGAGAACTAGATTTATATGATGTTGGCAATTTGAATCCTTCAGGAAGTTTCATGTAGATATCAGTATCAAGTGAGCCATAGAGGTAGGCTGTCACAACATCCATTAGACGCACATCAATCCCTTCTTACATTACCAGACTAATAAGATAACGAAACGTCGTCGCATCCATCACCGGAGAATATGTCTCCTCATAATCAATTCCAGGTCTTTGAGAAAATCCTTGTGCTGCCAATCGTGCCTTATATCGTGTAATCTCATTTTTCTCATTACGTTTTCGCACAAAGACCCATTTTTATCCAACGGGCTTTACACCTTTAGGTGTATGGACTACAGGTCCAAAAACTTCTCGTTTCGCAAGGGAATTTAATTCTGTCTCAATTGCGTCTTTCCATTTTGGCCAATCATTTCTGTTTTTACATTCATTGACAGATTTTGGTTCTTGATCCTCATTGTTTTCCATTACTTCTAGCGCTACATTGTATGAAAAATTGTCATCGACGTCCACTATATTTCGGTTCCATACCTTTCTAGACATAATATAATTTATTGAGATCTCTTCGTTTTCAGGTACCTGAGGTTCTTCTGGAACCATTATGTCTAGTGTCTCTTCAAGAGACTCCTTTTCGGGCATTGCAGTTACCTCGACAAGACCATCTATATTACTTGCTCCTTTTTTCTTTCGAGGATTTTTATCTTTAGAACCGATTGGTCTACCACGCTTTAGGCGGGCATTAGACTCATTACCAATACGTGGTTGTCCATCAGGGACACCAATTTTTATTGGAGCATTAACAGCTGGTATATGTGACTTAGTCACTCTCTTCGGGTCAGTAAATGCGTATGGTAATTGATTTGCTAATTCTTGTAAATGAATTATCCTTTGAACTTCTGTTTCACATTGTTTAGTTCGAGGATCAAGATGAGATAATGATAGTTCATTCTAAATTATATTGTTTTCCACCTGTTTTTCGTCTCCCCCTAATGTTGGGAAGGTTGATTCATCAAAATGACAATCACCAAATCGAGCCGTAAATAAATCTCCCGTTGATGGCTCTAAATACTTAATGATAGATGATGATTCATACCCAACATATATTCCTAGCCTCCTTTGAGGTCCCATCTTTGTGCGTTGTGGTGGAGCGATTGGAACATATACGGCACAACCAAAAATTCTTAGATGAGAAATATTTGGTTCCTGACCAAAAACCAATTTTAATGGGGATGAAGTATGATAACTCGTTGGTCTGATGCGAATTAGTGTTGATGCATGTAAAATCGCATGCCCCCAAGAAGTAACTGGTAGTTTTGATTTCATAATCATCGGTCTTGCAACCATTTGAAGTCGCTTGATAAGCGTTTCGGCAAGTCCATTTTGTGTATGTACATTAGGTACAGGGTGCTCTACACTTATCCCAATAGACATGCAATAATCATTAAATGGTTGGGATGTAAACTCACCAGCATTATCTAATCGAATTTTCTTAATGGGGTGATCTGGGAAATGTGCTCTTAGTCTTATCAACTGAGCAAGTAGTCGTGCAAATGCCATATTACGACTTGATAGTAAACACACATGTGACCATCTAGTTGATGCATCAATTAACACCATAAAATATCTAAATGGTCCACTAGGAGGGTGTATAGGCCCACATATATCCCCGTGTATTCTTTCCAAGAAAGTAAGGGATTCACTCCCCACTTTAACTGGTGATGGGCGAGTAATCAACTTGCCTTTTGAGCATGCAACACATGTAATGTCCTTAGTTTGAAGAACCCTTTGGTTCTTTAAAGAGTGCCCACATGAATCTTCTATAATTCTTCGCATCATTATTGACCCGAGATGGACTAACTGGTCATGCCAAACCATAAAGTTTTCTTTGTCCATAAACTTTTTGTTTATGACCATATTAGATTCAATTGCAAAAATTTTAGTGCAATACAAACCGGAGGCAAGTGCGGGTAGTTTTTCTAATACATGCTTTTTACCCGATTTCATACTTGTGATTTGAAGGTACTCATTATGCCCCTCACTTATTGTCTCAACATGATATCCATTTAGACGAATATCTTTAAAGCTTATTAGATTTCTTTGAGACAATGGGGAAAATAAAGCATTGTTAAATTTAAATTGTGTTCCACCAGGTAACACAACACAAGCTTCTCCAAAACTTTCAATTAATTTTGTACTACCAGATATAGTACTAACGCTTGCTTCTTTTATAACTAAATTAGAAAAATAGTTCATTTTCTTGAGAATTGTATGTGTGGTTGCACTGTCTATTAAACATATATCTTCACCATTAATAGGGAGTTTAGTTAACCACTCCATATGCTTCAAAATAAAATAAAATAAAATAAAGTTGCATAAATAAAACATTCAAGATACTTCAAGCATAAAAAAACGAAAACATAACGTCTAGTGTGCTTCAAAACAAAAACATAATCTTAAACATAAAGTCTAAAATAAACATTAAGCAAATAGCATAACTTAAATCAAATAATTCATATGTGAAAAAATCGCAAGCATCCAACTGGGTTGTATCAGCCAAAATATCACCAGAATCCAAATTAATTGGATCAGCAAGGAAATCATCATAATCCAATTTAGTTGCATCATTAGTAAAATCACCAACATCCATGTGAGTATCTTCATTAAGGTCTTTTTGACCACCGGGGATATCAACACTTCCATCATCATATGTGAAATGTGTCTCAATTTCTTTTCCTTTGCCTTTGATGGATTGTTGGTAAAGCTCCACCAAGTGTTTAGGCGTTCGACATGCACGAGCCCAATGGTTATTACTTCCACACCTATGACATGCATTTGGTGTAGTTTCGCTTTTCTTTTTACCCTTTTCATCATTAGATTTCTTTTCATTACCATGCCACTTTTGGTGGGCTTTTGGGTTTCTAAACTGAACACCATGATGATTCCCCCGGTTATATCCACGTCCACGACCATGACCACGACCACGTTGGTAATCACGACCACGACCGCGTCCACGATTTCCACTTTGGCCCATTATATGTTGCCACATTCGCTTCTGGGAATGGGGCTGTACCAGCTGGACGGGTCTCATGATTTTTCATGAGAAGCTCATTGTTTTGCTCGGCCACAAGCAAACAAGATATAAGCTCAGAATACTTGGTGAAACCCCTTTCACGATATTGTTGCTGCAACAACATATTTGAAGCATGAAAGGTGGAGAATGTTTTTTCCAACATCTCCTTATCAGTAATGTTTTCACCACACCGAATCAGTTGTTACGTGATTCTAAACATTGCCGAGTTATACTCGGTTATAGACTTAAAGTCTTGCAATCTTAAGTGAATCCACTCGTAACGAGCTCTCGGTAATATTACCGTTTTCTGGTGGTCATACATTTCTTTCAAATTTGTCCAAAGGACAAGTGGATCCTTAATAGTTAGGTATTCAGTTTTCAAAGCCTCATGAATATGATGGCGTAAGAAAATCATGGCTTTTGCCTTATCTTGGATAGTTGATTTATTTCCTTGTTTAATTGTATCACCAAGATTATTAGCATCCAAGTGGATTTCAGCATCCAATACTCATGACAAATAGTTTTTCCCAGTAATATCAAGAGCTAAAAACTCGAGCTTTGCAAGATTCGTCATTATGAACTATATTATTACAATACATAAAAATTAATGGATGTAACTCAAAAAATAAAAGATAACAAACATTAATCACAAGTAAATAAAATTTTACGAGATGCTTAACTATATAAGATTGTTTCATGTATAAAAATTATTATCTTAAATTTAAATAAGTTGTATGTCTAAAACTGGTTGTGTTGGAAAATAGTATTATATATGTTTCGATATAATTGTTACGGCATATTAATATCACCAAGATTATGCTACAAAATTGATTTATAAAATACAATCAGTTAATTAATAATCATATTAAGAATTAATATAAATCTCAAGTAGATCTAGAATTGTATGATATAACTTGATTGTTTAAAGAGATTTAAAAGGACAAAACTTATCTCAACCCAAAATCATATGAATTACAATATGGATTATTTTGAGAGATAGAAGACAACAACAAATTAATTTATGTTCACATACCTTACGATAATTCAACTCCAAAAGCAATTCGTGCTGATAACATGTTTTAAAACAAGCCTACTAGCAAGAAGATGAAAGAGAATTAGGGAGAGAATAAGTTTATATTATTAATTGGTGTATCATACAATGAAATACCAATAGGTATTTATAAGGAGAGAAAAACTTAAGGAACAAGCCAATCTATATTTAGTAGATGATAATCATAATAATAAACACAATAATATCTATATTCATGATAAATATGAGTTTTTATTATGTGATTTTTTCGAACTTAATAATTTACCTGTTACACACGGGATTATTACAAAATTTGTAGCGTTTAAGTTTAATTATTATAAAACTTGGAGTGTCTAATTGTCTATAATTATAGGTAAACAATTCACTACGCGAAATTAAATAAAACGTTTGTTTAACTCAATCTACACACGTATTTTCTAGTCTTATTTAGCACAGGATTTGAAAAGATCTCACGGAAAATCGTGTTTCATGACATCTTTCAAGAAAAGAAGTGGAGATAAAATAAGTTGGAAAAAAAATTTCTAACACGTAAAATCTTTATTTTTCATTTCATTTCATTTCTTATGAACTCGGTAATAAAATATTTAATTGCATTTTTTCATTGCCTTCTATTTCTTCTCACCTTAATTCTATTTCCTTTCTTTTCTTTAGTCTTTTATTACTATTGTTTTTTTATTTAAATAGTTTGATAAAAAGACATAAATACCGCCTAATTTAACATAATTTTCTGATGGGGCTAACGAAGTGGATGAAAATAACAAGAAAATGAAACCACAGACAAGATAAAAGTGGCCAAAGTGACCAAACCACATAGACGAAAATGACGGTTTGCTCTATACTAAATATGATATCTACCAGGCTTTTAAGACTGGTCTGACCAATGAACGATAGTATACCCGTCCCGTTTTCAAAACATTGGGTGTGACCGTTTCTCCTGATAGGATAATTGCAGCAATAAGAAATTGCCTCTTCCGTATACATTCTGTGATTAAATTTGCAATAACAGCTAATGTTAAGACCTAAGGCATTAGTTATTACAATCTTCATGAACCATGAGTAGCTTTAGAGGTTAAAAAATAAATATGATATAACTAACAAAAACTCCAGCATCAAGAGGAACTATGAACAAAGTAAATGTGCCATTACTAAAAAAACAGAAACCACATTCTAGTTGAACATTCAAACAAAATGCAAGTTTTACATACATACTTCAGCTATTAAACCTTGTTAACATGTTAATAAACTCAAAAGCAAAAAAAAATTACAGTTAACGCGAAGCGGGGTCCATCTCAGACGGGTCAACTAGGCCTTCCAACACGACAAGTTCATCCAACAACGCGAGCTTTTCCTCCTCTAAAGATTTAACTGCATCTTGAACATCTTTTGTTTCTCTTCCCAAACTAAATCTTTCTTCCTCGAGAAGTAAATACTTGCGTCTCAAGGAACGATACTCGTTACTAGTTGAAGAATCGGGTAAAGAATCAGTAGTTGAGTTTTCCTGTTGTTGGAAGATTTGGGGTGAGTTTCTTTTGGAAGTACGGGCTACTTCATGAGCACCCTGCATGCTGTTTTCTTGTGTCTGGTTCTTTGGAAGCTTCTGTGCAGCGGGTTTCCTTTTTGTCGGTTTTGGTACGATTGTTTCCTCGACTGGAATCATATTATGGTCTTGCATGTTCTAAACTTCTGTAGTGTCAATCTGAACATAAAAAGAAAGGTAAAACCGTAAAACAACCAACAATAAACCTCAATCCAATACAGAACAAAAACCAAACCGTTACCGAAAATCAGTAATCGTTTTTTTTTATGTATCCTCGGTTAACCGAACAGAACCATTCATATTTGCATATGTTTCTAGCTTTTATACCTCCACTTGACGTATTTCTAAGCAAACACGTTAGCCCAAGTTTGGTTTCAGTTATTACCAAAATTTACTGAACTTAACAGAATACCGACAAACTAACTGAATAAATCGAACCGATTGGCTAATAAAATAGATAAACCGATGACTTCAGTTTTGGTTGAAGCTAATAACCGAACCATACACACCCCTAATTAACATGCTCCTTTAAGACTGATGATAATTTTGGTTTCGTCACACTGACAAAGTAACCGAATACACCGAACCGATTAACCAAAAACAATTGGTTAATAAAATAGATTAACCGATGACTTCAGTTTCGGTTGAAGCTAATAGCCCAATTTGTTTTAAATCTATATTATTCTTATGGAAGAGTACACAATTTAGATCAATTTGTAGGTTAATAATAATTTGGGGAACTAATTTGTCATCTACCTTCAGTTATCAACAATTGATTTAAAAAAAGAAAAAAAAAGCTGTAGTAATAAACCCTAAGTAAAGTATGAATTCAATTACAATTACAGAAACGGTGTAATCATAAAAAGAAAAGGATCCATACCAGTAATTAAGCAAGCAAAGGAAACCGAGATTACGGAATAACGACCGATCGGAAGAACGTCTGAATTTGGATTTTGGTGGAGAGGAAATAAATAACAAGGTTTTGGAATATGACGCAACCTGCTTCTCAAATATATGTATATGTATGTATGTATGATTTGATATAAAGTCTATATCTATATTTCTTAGATTAATTTATTTTAGTTTGAGAAATCTGCAATTTGCCTCCCTGGTTTATATCGTCGCTGGATGGAATAGCCACTGAAAAAGAATTTGCGAACTTTGCGCCACTATGTTTCTCCGGCGGGTTCTTCTGACTCCTGCCGTCAGTTGACTGTTGGTATTTTAATAATAATACCAACATATTAAGGGTATTATAGTAATCTTCTTTTAATAAATAAAAAATATAATAATAATAATAGTAATAATAATAATAATAATAATAATAATAATCTGAAAGTGCAGCCTCACCATAAACTTGTTTCTTTCTTTCTTTACATCAAATTCTTCATCACCACACAAATCCAAAACACATTAATAATAATAATAATAATAACAATAACAATAATAATAATAATGTGCAGCCCCTACAGATACAAATAATAATAATCCATATCTAAAACACAAATTCAAAATTATCATTCATCTTCATCACCACACTTTTTAACCTCAGATAATCACTTCTACAACAACAATCCACTTCAACTGCTACTCGATTCATTCTCTTTCTTCAGGTATCAATTTTAATCTTTATTATTCAAACCCTAGATTTCATCACTCAACAGATCTATGATGATCTTCATCATCATCAACCTCATTATGGAAAAACATATTTGATCAAAAACCCTAACCTCCGGTCATCTCGTTTTCCCGGCATCAAGTAGGTTTCTCAAGACAGGTGATGGAGAATCGGAGCTCCAAACCCGATGTGTTGAATTTACGGCAGCTAGCTCCGGCGGAAACGGTGGCGGCGGAGGGGAAAGTGAAACCCAAATTCCGGCGGGTTTGAATCTTGATAATAAAAACCCATTTTCTCATATCACCACCATAATAATAACTGGAAGAACAACAATAATAACAGTGGTGGTGGGTCAAGGTCATCGGAGACGGCGCACGATAACAAGGCATCGCTGGTGAATGAATCGGTTCCGATGGTGCGGCTACCACCGGTCGTTCATTATTATATACCTTTATTAATTATTATATTGTATTGTTGGTTTAGTTGATTTGTGTGAATAGTTGGTGAGCCTAGTGGGTGGTTGTGTGATATATGAATTCAGAGAGAAGAATATTGATTTATATCTTAATTTTTTTGTATTTCGATTTCAAAAAATTAATTAATAATTATTAATTCTTATGTCATATTTGTTGTTATTGGATTTTTGGATGAATATTGATTTAGATCTTAATTGTTTTGTAAATCTGGAGATAATAATGAACTTGAGATGATGAAGATATGGTGATGATGATGATGTGTTAATAAATCTGAAGATGATGATGATGATAAACCTTTAATGAGGGTAAAATGGTAATTTCAACATTTTTTGTCAGTCAACATGACGGATGGGCACAAATTGCCCCGCCCAAATATCACAGACGTCCAAAATGCGCAAATTCTTTTTCAGTGGCTATTCCATCCAGCGACGATATAAACAGGGGAGGCAAATTGCAGATTTCTTTTTAACATATCCTCTAATATAATATTGTTTCATCTATATTGTTTGGGTACGGGATAAAGCTCGGGTAAGGACACTCGAATCTATTATACTTAAGTATCTACAACAACAAACTTGTACAAAGCGTCATATCAGCTCCACGTCAGAATCTAAACTTTTATCAACAACCTTCATTTATTCCACAACAACAAAACTCATTAAAATAATATATAATATATATGTATAAAATATATCTATATTCGTATGTGAGATGGAGAGAGAAAAACTTTTTTACCTCACTAGTTTGCATGAACAAACTTTGGCCCATGAATTTTGTTCTACAACAAAGAAGTTTGTAACAACCAGGTCCTTAGCACGTATGTAGATCCAGACATTGGGTTTCAACTTTCACACCCCGTTGTGGATGCTCTTATATTTTATGATTAAGGTGAGTGGGGACTTCAATAATTTTTCAGTTTTTTTTATTTTATAATTTTACTTTTCTAAATTTGTAAACTAATATTAATAGAAAAAATGCATACTAAACTAAAAATATTACAACTAATGTCACATGAAATAGTTTATAACAATTAGGTCGTGAAATACATTAAATTGGGTTAGGAAATTTATAAAAATAAAAAAATAAATAAAAAAATGTTATGATATTAGCCCTAATTATAGCAAGATATTATTAAAGTAAATAGTGAACTTGAAGATAACAAATAAACAAGAGAATAAGGAATAGACATATCGGTAACTTTGTCTATGTACATCTTCTTATTTACATGAGGTAAATATATATACTATTGGAATTACTATTTAGGAGACATACACAAATAATTGGTGTTGAAAATTTTCATCCATCACATGGATATGTTTTACCTACATATATAACAAAAATCAAAAATCTCCATGTTTTAGTTTATAAAACAAAAGGCCCAAGAAATAGTTTATAACAGTTAAGGAACATTCTTCATCATCATTCTTCTTCTTAGTTTGATTTTTTTTTATTAAATTAAACAAATGAATGAAAGTTGGAGTGAACAAAGACCAAATGAAATTTACCGTTAAAAAAACACACACCAAATGCACAAGATCCAAGACCCAACAACTCCCAACATTCCTTTTTATGTTGGGATCCGGCTCGCGCTAGGCCAAGGGGCTTGCACCTTGGTTAGCGGACCACAATGTTTAGTCATAGTTTTTTACATGACATTTTTCAACTAGGTTATTCAGATTCAAGTGATGCAGCCTATACATGAGTAGAATCAAACTCAAAAGTTAGGCTCATTTAATTTATGAAAGTTAGTTTAAGCTCGTTTATCCATTACTTATTGGTCTTGTTCGTACAATATCCACTTTCATAAATGTGAGTGAGGTGATGAGTTCAAATCGTTACAAGTATAAGGTTTGTAGATTTTCGGTAGAAACATTTATTGATAAAAATAGAACTTAAACTTGGGTTCATGCACAAAACTAACTACGCTGTCTTTACTTTGGGTACCCCTTACCAACTCAAATGGTTTTACAAACTTCTTATCTAACTTCACATTCGTTGAAAATCTTTATATGTGGTAGCCTCCTCAAGTTGTGAAGTCGTTCCTTGAGGACACTGGTGTTAAATTCAGACTATGATTTGGAAGATGTGGAATTTGATACCCTCAGTTTGGTTTTATTTATATACTCGAGTAATCCTCGTTTACTGAGGGTAAACCCTGGCCTCCGGTATGGGATTTAACCCATTTGAAAGCGTGTATGCAATGTTATCCTGACGGTTATATAGATGCACTTTGGTTCTATAAGTTGAGGCTATTTTTAAACAAGAATAATAGATTCAAAGTTTTCAACTTGTATATCCATGCCATATATAGTCGGGTTCGTTTCTTTGTTCAATCATTATGCATCACATTATTGTGAACATAATCCCCACACAACGTTGTAAATTCATCCCGATTGCCTTACAGAAACTCATAAGAGTTAGAAAAGCTAAAGGCGACAAAGTTGCCACCTTATGAACTGGAGCAGTTCATCAGCCTCAACCAATCAACCTATGCAACACAGCACAGCACAGCACAGCTGATACCGCGACACTAGTTGAGTTTGTTGACATGCCTGTTAGAGTCAGATGGGATCACTAATTATAAGGCATGAAAATGTAGATAATCAACTAACAAGTAACAAAATGATTAAGGATTTATCAATAACAGATACCAGGCACCAAAATTGTCAGAAATCCATAAATCAATCCCGAATCCAAAACTATTTATCTTGACATTTTGTTTAATGCACCAACTTTCTATCACCTGTCATATGATTGTGTGTGGAAGAGAGCAAGAGCTTCGCCTGTATGCATCTTTGTCAAGAACTTCATCTTCCTAAGATCTTCATATGTCGTAGTGACATACTCATCGTCCACCAGTTCTGGTGGCGGTTCCACCGTCTCTCTTGGCCCCATAAGGAACGATGTAATTGACACTCGTGTCTTAGCTTCTTTGCATTGCACCCTGTGTTTCGCATTGCTGAATCTCCATAAATCAATCCCGAATCCAAAACTATTTATCTTGACATTTTGTTTAATGCACCAACTTTCTATCACCTGTCATATGATTGTGTGTGGAAGAGAGCAAGAGCTTCGCCTGTATGCATCTTTGTCAAGAACTTCATCTTCCTAAGATCTTCATATGTCGTAGTGACATACTCATCGTCCACCAGTTCTGGTGGCGGTTCCACCGTCTCTCTTGGCCCCATAAGGAACGATGTAATTGACACTCGTGTCTTAGCTTCTTTGCATTGCACCCTGTGTTTCGCATTGCTGAATCTCCATAAATCAATCCCGAATCCAAAACTATTTATCTTGACATTTTGTTTAATGCACCAACTTTCTATCACCTGTCATATGATTGTGTGTGGAAGAGAGCAAGAGCTTCGCCTGTATGCATCTTTGTCAAGAACTTCATCTTCCTAAGATCTTCATATGTCGTAGTGACATACTCATCGTCCACCAGTTCTGGTGGCGGTTCCACCGTCTCTCTTGGCCCCATAAGGAACGATGTAATTGACACTCGTGTCTTAGCTTCTTTGCATTGCACCCTGTGTTTCGCATTGCTGAATCTCCATAAATCAATCCCGAATCCATAACTATTTATCTTGACATTTTGTTTAATGCACCAACTTTCTATCACCTGTCATATGATTGTGTGTGGAAGAGAGCAAGAGCTTCGCCTGTATGCATCTTTGTCAAGAACTTCATCTTCCTAAGATCTTCATATGTCGTAGTGACATACTCATCGTCCACCAGTTCTGGTGGCGGTTCCACCGTCTCTCTTGGCCCCATAAGGAACGATGTAATTGACATTCGTGTCTTAGCTTCTTTGCATTGCACCCTGTGTTTCGCATTGCTGAATCTCCATAAATCAATCCCGAATCCATAACTATTTATCTTGACATTTTGTTTAATGCACCAACTTTCTATCACCTGTCATATGATTGTGTGTGGAAGAGAGCAAGAGCTTCGCCTGTATGCATCTTTGTCAAGAACTTCATCTTCCTAAGATCTTCATATGTCGTAGTGACATACCGCCGTGGATGGTCATCGTCCACCAGTTCTGGTGGCGGTTCCACCGTCTCTCTTGGCCCCATAAGGAACGATGTAATTGACACTCGTGTCTTAGCTTCTTTGCATTGCACCCTGTGTTTCGCATTGCTGAATCTCCCATTGCTCCACACCTTTAAATACAATCAAACACAACATTCTCAACATTGATCAAGTAAACAAAATTTGAAATAGGTTGTTTGAAGACAAACCTTTGCCATGTCGCCGAGGTTAACAAGAACGGTGTCTGGCCATGGATCAGCAGGGATGAACTCGCCAGACTTGTTCATGACTTCAAGACCACCGACGCCATCATCTTGGAGGATAGTGAGGAAGCCAGAGTCTGTATGTAAATGGACACCAGGGGTTCCAATATGTTCAGAGGTGAAATGGTATTTGTTTATTCTGAATCGGCATGGCCAACTCTCAAATCTTGCATTTTCACTTTTCACCCCTAAACCTTCAAGCAGTTTATTTCCAATACTCAAAAAAAGGTCGTGTACTGCTTTAGTGTATCTCATAATCGTGTCTCTGTTATATAAAGAGAAGGAAACAAGAAAACAGATAAAAAAAATTATTATTAAAGTATATGGTTATGAGATATGCGAATTTCTAGTCGGGTAAGTCACGACCATGTTTTTACTTTAACCGGTCTAAATCCTTCAAGTTCTCAGCTTATTCGCAAATAACAACATAATGCACAAATCTATATACATGAAAAAAGATTGTTTAAATAGCCTGCGACTCGAAACATAATAAACATAGTCAGATCGATGTTGCTACGACAATAAACAAGCCGAGCTCAACTGACTCGTTTAAATTTCCAGTCGAACTTACGCAGAAGTAAGCTTGTTTGGCTTACTCAAATTAAGTAGGTTACTTATAAAACACCTTCACCTTTGTTATTAAATAAACTCACTACGTTAGAAACCCATATATTACACGGGTTGAATAAAGAAAAAATTAAATAGTTACTAATAAAGATTTAGGAATTGTAAAACAATATATTGAGATAAGATAAATTGAAATCGCTTATACTGATATAAGTTACTATATTTGATATTTATTATCATTGATATTACGTGAAGCGGTAAAAAGAAATCTGGGCTCGGAAAATTGTGACACGTAACACAACCAGTTTCTCATTTATTAGGTATAGATATGCGAAACAAATACTACATTTGTTGTTATATTCTTGTACACATACAAGAAAACTAAAATAATTTAAGCCAACAAGTTAAAAAATGTTTGGCAATCACAAAATTCATATGTTTTAGTTTTTTGAAATGGTTAAAAATACAGTTTTCTAAAATCCCCAAATCCTAGCTTTTCAAAAAAGTCAGTTGAGTCGATAACTTGTTTTCAAACTCAATCTCAACGAGTCGGGTAAAGTTTTATTTAAGCCGGTCTCGAACTCAAACTCAAACTCGAACTCCAGCATCTAAAATAATTACCTTTGATGAGGCGAGACATCCAACTGAGAACAGAATCTTTCCACGTCAGCAGGCAATGCCATATCGTACAACCCTAGGGCTTCAAACAGAGGACTAGTGGGCGTGGGGGCCACATAGCCGGTACCGGTGATGACGTGGAGGTTCCGGCGTTTGATCTCCTCCGGCAGGTCGAAGAGAGACCGGACGACGGCCTTCATATCGGACATGAGAGCCGCCGGAAGGACGTGGTGGAAGTTGAGCAGCCGGAAACAGCCCCAGTCTTCACTTGCTGCGATCAGTTTCGATGATTCGTTCGGGAAATTGAGATAATCGATCACCGGGATGGTAGTACATTCGGCGGCCATGTTTTGTGTTTGGTAAAGTAAAACTTGCGTTGAGAATTGAGTGAATTGTAAAAGGGGGT
The DNA here is from genome assembly GCF_021521415.1 of Bidens hawaiensis. Classification (NCBI taxonomy): domain Eukaryota; kingdom Viridiplantae; phylum Streptophyta; class Magnoliopsida; order Asterales; family Asteraceae; genus Bidens; species Bidens hawaiensis. The sequence goes on along the minus strand of NW_027492978.1, from coordinate 281,473 downwards.
AAAAATATGGGAGTTGAAGTCTTTGGATAGACGTAGTTGTTGATCGGGTAAGGGGTTTGGGTCGGGCCGAGCTCGGCTCATTTAACTTACATAAAGTTTGACTTGTTTGTATTTTTAATTTTATGATTCGAGCTTGGCCCGTCTATGGTTTTTCAGGATTGAGCTTGACTGAGACTCGACTCGTTTACCATTATTATTATTATTATTAAAAAAAATTATAAGTGACATGCTCGTTTAGGCTTGCAAGCGGGCTCAACATCGATAAGTGAAGCTTGGACTCGATCTCATTTATTGGTGGTACGAGGGGCCGGATGTTATACCACATGTAACATCCGGCCCCTCGCACCATTGTCCGCTTTGCCCACGAAGAGCTCACGGATTTGTTTTTTGTTGCCCATATGGAGACTTCCCAGAAGGTACCTATCCTAGTACTACTTCCACCAAAGCACGCTTAACCGTGGAGTTTTCATGTGCTCCATAGCCAAGTAAGCCCAAAATGCGTTGGTGATTGAAGAGGCAGAACATTTAGTTATGAATCCAAGGATCTCTCTTGTCCACGGCCGATGTGGGATTTGCCTTAGAGTGGGACGATGTTGTGTTTGCCAAGGGTGTTACATGATGTCTATTTTCTGTTGATAATTTTTCCAATTATGGGCGATTATCAGGAAGAAAGCTTGAAGACAATAGAGTTGGTGAATGTATTGCTATTGATTCAAGAAAGAGAATTCCTGCTGATTTTGCCTTGTGAAAGGCTGCTAAACCAGGGGAAATTAGTTGGGATAGCCCATCGGGACCTGGAAGGCCAGGATGGCACATTGAGTGTTAACTTATTTAACAGAAACTTTTGATATTCATGATGGTGGGATGGATTTAATATTTCCACATCATGAAAATGAAATCGCTTAAAAGTTGTGTCGCATGCCCAAACAACAGTATAAATGTGACACCCTGCACTTTCACGTCAACACCGTTAACCCAAACTCTGTTATCTTACACCTCATGCATAACATTTACATGAGTCAATAAAGAGTCACACACATGAGTCAGTCAGTACGCGTTGGTGATTAATGTCGAATCAGATATGCTTAAATAATTCGGATATAATTGTACGTGCTAGATGATTTTATGTGTTACACGATTTAGTACATTATGCTTGCTTAACTTGCTATTAGTTATTATATAAAAATAATGTCTCAAGCATATGTTTATAATATTATATGTGTGAAATTACGTGCTAAATGATTATGTGTTTGGTTTATAGCTTGTTTCATGAAAATGCGATCGATTGCGCGTGATTTGTACGTTTTCGGCTTTTATAAGATAGTTTTAACAAAGATATCAACGAGACTTTATTTTTACTAACTTGGGTTAGTATTTTAGTCATAATGGTTTGTCATAATACAGTTCTTTGTAAAAAAAGAAGTTCGTTTAAAGCCAAACTTGTTTTAACGGGGACCATATTTGTAAATTAGGATTTTAGTAATATTAAAACAAAACCAACCCAAACCTAAATCTCCTAAACCCTTCGTTGTCCAGCCTCCCTCCCTCTTTCATGATCCCAAGTGCACCACAAACCCAAATCCTTCAATTCGATCTTAATTCATACAATTGGTGGTGTCTTTGATTGATTCTCATCATTCCTAATGCTAGTTGGTAAGTTTTATGCATTGATTTTATGTTTTTGATGAATTATTGTGAAACCCTAGATGTTCAATCTCTGTAATGTTGATGATTATAATGGTAATTGATGATGTAATGTTTGATGATTATAATGGTAATTGATGAATTAAAACCAAAGGGATGAGATAAACATGTTAGGGTTTGAGTTTTGATAATAACAGTTTGCTGACAGATTCGTTCTCGTTTATTGATTGGTTTGTAACTTGATGTTAAACGATGATTATTGATCGATTGTTGATTCTAGGATATAGTATTTTGAGTCTAGTTTCCAGGAAGGTAAATTTTTTAATTTTTGGACAAGTTTTGAATAATTATTTTGATTTTACAAAAACATGTGTCAAAGCTGATGTAGTGATTCAAATTCTGGTATGTCTTACCGACATCATTACTTGAGATTAATAAATACAAATGAGTTGGTTTCACTTCTGGAACTTAGTATTATGAGTCTAGAAGATAACACAATTGGCCTTGTACAATTTGGATAAATGAGTTGAGAGAACCATGAAACTATTTTTTATTGCACAATCTGCTAAACTGTTGGTACCCATCTGTAATGATTGAATTATTGTGAGTTTTTTATGCAAGAGAAAATATAATAAAAATTTGTTTGAGAAACCTAATTCTTATATGCTACTGTGGTAAATTTTGTATAATTTATTCTTAAGTTTTGCTTAGTGAATAAAATCGGTTTGTACATGTCATAATCTGTCTCGTGAACTGAATGATCATAAGTTGAGTTGTATGATGAATAGTTGGTTTCCTTGCCGTGATATGATGTGCGGATACATGTTATAACTTTTTGGTACAGTTGACATTACTTATTATCACCAACTAGTTTTCGTGTCAAGTTTGTGTTTGTGTGTGAGTCCACACTTGGGTTTTAGAGTCATGTGTTGTTGAACACATTCTCATAACTTAAACACTTGTACTAGGTAACGTTTAGCGAGTCAAGTGCGTCCTTTTGGTTTAAGAAAAGTCTATTACACGCGAAACCAGGTGAGTTCATGTTTTTTCTTATATGTTTTCCGGAGAGAAAACACAAAACTATTTTCCTTGTTTTCTGGATTGAAAACACTAAATTATTTTCGTATACATGTTTTTTGGATTTTAAACACAAAACATTTGTCCATACTTGTTTTCGGGGAGAAAACATGGATATACTTACATACTGGTTTTTTTGGAAGAATATGCAATGACATGTTTTGGATTTATGTAGTTTCTTATATGTCACAAGTTTATACTAGATGCCTTTATATCACTTAAAGTCCTTACGTTACCTTCAACCGATAGGATGGGATCGCGGGATTATATGGAGTAGTACTACTGGGTTTGACAAACCCCACTCTGGCTAGTCGCGCTAGCACAGTTGTGTTGAGTTTCTATGGATAATTTATACTAAGTTAACCATTTAACTAGTCACAATTAAGGCGGAAGCGTGATATTTACAAACTAAACATATCTATCCATATGTATATATATATATATGTTACAAGTTTATATGATATGTGTTCATGAACAACCTAGTTTATTCATGTCATAAGATTACCAATAATCTATATGTTAGAAACCCGAGGCAAGGATCAAGTAATACGGAAAAACTAAACTATCAAAGCTTGTAAAACTTACATTCTTAAACCTTAAGAGATGTAGTTGATGGTTGAAGAAGATGATGATGTTGATGCTAGACTTTCAAAGGAAAATCCTCAAACGGAATGTACCCCGAGCCTCCAACACACACCGAGCTATGTTAGGGAGCTTGAACACCAAAAACCGAGACCCGAGCCTCTTCCTTTTGTCTTGGCCGAAAACAAGAAGAAAGAAAAGAAAGAGTTGTGTGGTTTTTTGTATCTTGAAAGTATTTTATGATCTTGATCTTTATATCATCATTCCATCAAATCAAGACATGGTGTTAGGTGTTTTTGGTCAAGTAACCCATACCAAATCCATGACAAGATATTGACCAAAATCATGGGGTGTGGGGCCCACCCAAAACCGGCCCCAAATATATTTATTTATTTATTATTATTTTTTTTATTATTTATTTTATACTTTATAAAATATATAAACACCCCATCTTTTATAAACCATTTTATAAAAGAACACATAGTTAAATAATCATTCTAATAATAATTATTTGAATAAATAAATTAACCAATTAATTTATTTAACACTTTCAAGTAAGTATTCAGAAACCCGATTTTCTGAATGTATCGTGTTCTGTATTTGTCTCATAGATCTTATCTTAACAAATACATAATTGGTGTGTGTCTAACTCGTTATTGGGTATGACCCGACTTGGATCAAACACAACTAGCCACATTAACCTAATTATGTGTCTCGGGCATATGGTATTCCAACAATCTCCCACTTGCACGTGACTCATAAGAAGTTAATGCTAATGGTGAATACCGCCTAACAACAGGTCACCTCCCCTAGTGTGTTTGACTAAGTGCCATTCAATAACATCATCCCCTTCAAGTCCATACTTGATATGATATAGGTAAGTCTTATCATTATATCCCTTTGTTACTAGATGTCCTGTCAAATCGAAGAGACACAGAGTGATCATTCTCTCAATGATTTAACTTAACAGGCCTTAGACATCTAAACTCTCAACACATAAGAGGAACAAATTCCATCTTGACTGCATACATCCTCGTTGACATCTCATATGATATCTGAGCTCTTTCTTACACGTCATCGTGTTACTGAAATAACAAAGAAGAGAGTCAAGATATCAGACTTGATGAAAAACCAGATCCGATATGCATCTCAGGTCAAAGGACACAATGATACTCGCCTTTACTCAAGGATTACTTATGATCAGTTGCACTAACTCCATGCAGTGATCCTTGAGAGCGGATCATGTCCAATATTTGTATCCCACAAATATCTATGAACCTTGGTGGCAAACCTATGCCCTATATTCATCACATGAATATCAACCAATCCGGGTTCATAATAGTCTTACCTTCATACTTGTTCCCACAAGTATGATCGACTACGGACGTTTAGAACAACATAAGTCATTCATGGATTAAACATGCAAATATAGAACATAACTCATTGAATAATTAAAACATAATTAATTTTCATGAGATACCCATTACATTCGTTCTTATACAAACACTAAATACAGATTAAATCCACTCACTAGAATACCGAAGTCCTAATGCACAAACATGACCCTCATGCTTTGGCCTATCGAGGAGCTTCGTGAGTGGGTCCGCAATATTTTGATCGGTATGAACTTTATGAATACATATCTTTCTCTTTTCAACTTCATCCCTTATGTAGTTGAATCTGCGCTCAATGTGCCTCGTTTTCTGATGAGCACGAGGCTCCTTGATCTGTGCAATAGCACCTTCATTGTCACAGAATATCTCTAGGGGCTCCTGAATGGTAGAGATAATCCCTAGATCCATGATGAACTTTTTCATCCATGCAGCCTCTTGGGCTGCCATTGAAGCGGCGATGTACTCAGATTCTGTAGTGGATAACGCGACAACATCCTGCTTCGAACTCTTCCAAGAAACAGCGCCTCCATTCAAAATGAAGACATATCCCGACTGTGACCGAGAATCATCTCGGTCAGTTTGGAAACTCGCATCCACGTAACCCTTTACGACGAGTTCTTCCTCACCAGACCCATATATTAAAAACATATCCTTAGTCCTTCTAAGGTATTTTAATATATTCTTGACAGCCATCCAATGACTGTCACCTGGGTTGTGCTGGTATCTACTCGTTATGCTTAAAGCATACGAGACGTCCGGTCTAGTGCACATCATTGCATACATAATAGATCATATTGCCGAAGCATAAGGAACATGCTTCATCCTATCCTGCTCTTCCTTAGAGCTAGGACTTTGGGATGAGCTTAACACGGTTCCTCTAGGAATAGGTACCAAACCTTTCTTAGAGTTTTCCATCCTGAACCTTTTCAGGATTTTATCAATGTATGCACTTTGATTGAGTCCGATCAATTTCCTTTGTCTATCCCTATAGACCTTTATTCCCAAGATATATGTCGCTTCTCCAAGATCCTTAATTGAGAAACGACTACTTAACCACGCTTTAACGCTTTCCATACTTGGTATATCATTTCCAAATAAAAGTATATCATCGACATATAAAATAAGGAACATGACTACACTCCCACTAGCCCATTTATACACACACGCCTCATCACCGTTTTGGACAAAACCAAACGCTTTGATTTCTTCATTGAAACGATGATTCCACATCCGTGATGCTTGTTTCAACCCGTAGATTGATTTCCTTAACTTACATACTTTGTCAGGATTAGATGGATCGACAAAACCTTCAGGCTGAACCATATGGACATCTTCCTCAAGATATCCATTAAGAAAAGCGGTCTTGAGATCCATCTGCCATATCTCATAATCAAAATGAGCTGCAATGGCAAATAATATCCTGATCGACTTAAGCATCGCGACCGGCGAGAAGGTTTCATCATAATCAATACCTTGAGTTTGCGTGAAACCTTTTGCTACAAGTCGTGCTTTGTAAGTATCTAAATTTCCATGCATATCGGTCTTCTTCTTGAAGACCCACTTACATCCAACCAGTTTGGAGTTAAGTGGACGATCAACCAATTCCCAAACTTGGTTATCGTGCATGGATTGCATCTCGGCGCTCATGGCTTCAAGCCACTTGTCACAATCAGGTTGTGACATAGCATCTTTGTAGGAGATCGGTTCATCCGAATCGACCAAGTAGCAATCATCCACGAGAAATCCATATCTCTCGGGAGGTTGACTAATCCTACTAGATCTGCGAGCAACGTGTGTATGATCAACCATTTGATCACTTTCAACATCCTCGTGTTGAAAACTAGTATCGACCAACTGTGTATCATCCAGTGATTCTTGAACCTCTTCAAGTTCCACTCTCTTTTCACTAGGTCCTTCCATAAGGAACTTAGTTTCTAAGAAGTATCCTTTGCGTGAAACAAACACCTTTTGTTCACTAGGATCATAGTATATATATCCTATATCATCCTTTGGGTATCCTATGAAGATACACCTGATGGATCGAGCCTCAAGCTTATTTGGGGTGTCACGTTTAACATAAACTATGCATCCCCATACCCTTAAATATGAAAAGGATGGAACCTTTCCATGCCACACTTCATAGGGTATTCGATCCACCTTTTTGGTCGGGGCCATATTCAAAATGCGAGCCGCTGTAAGTAGCGCATATCCCCAAAATGATGGTGGTAGTGAGCTTCGTGCCATCATTGATCGAACCATGTCCAACAGTGTTCGATTCCTCCTCTCGGATACTCCGTTATGTTGAGGAGTACCAGGAGGAGTGAGCTGTGAAATAATTCCACAATCTCTAAGATGACTTTGAAAAGCATCACTTAGGTATTCGCCTCCTCTATCGGAGCGGAGTACCTTGATTGTTCGGTCGAGCTGATTTTGTACTTCATTTTGAAATTCCTTGAACATTTCAAAGGCTTCATGTTTGTGTTTCATTAGATACACATACCCATATCGACTAAAATCGTCAGTAAAGGTAATGAAGTACCTTTCACTATTCCTACTAGTGGGCTTGAGAGGTCCGCATACATCCGTATGTATGATACCTAACAAGTCCTTAGCCCTTTCATTTGTACCTTTAAAAGGTTCTTTGGTCATCTTGCCTTGAATACAAGATTCACACTCATCAAACGAACCTAACTCATTTGTTTTCAAAAGACCATTCTTTTGGAGAGTATTTACACGATTCTTGTTTATGTGTCCAAGACGACAATGCCAAATGTAGGAATCACTCAAATCCTTTTTGAGTCTTTTAGTGGAAGTTTGATATAATGAGCTATTTAAGGTATTGTCATGAACCAATTCATAAATACCGTTGTTTGGTACAGCTTTAAAATAAAAGATACCATTAGATGATACATGCATTTCTGATTTTACAAATTTAAAGTCAAAGTTACATTGTCTAAGAAGGTGCACAGAAATAATGTTCCTAGTCAAACTAGGAGCATACAAAACATTTCTCAAAACAACTTCCAAACCACTTGGAAGCGATAAAGTGAAGTCTCCTCTAGCGACCACGTGCACCCTTGCACCGTTGCCCATGAAAAGACTCACTTCGCCCTTCTTTAAGTCTTCATTCCTTTTGAACCCCTGCAACCAATTGCAAATATGAGTTCCACATCCGGTATCCAATACCCATGTGTTAGAAGAAATAAGATTTAGCTCAATATTAATCATAAAGACATTACCCGAGGCATGCCCCGCATTCCTCTTGTCTCTTAGCTCCTTTAGGTAGACCGGGCAATTGCGTTTCCAATGTCCGGTCTCACCACAACCAAAACAAGGATCATCCTTATGACCCCTCGGTTCCACAACCTTTTGTTTCTTTGCCATAACCGGTGATTTGCCCTTACCTTTAAGATGCATAGGAGGACCCTTTCTTTTTGCTACCTTAGCCTTAGGATTGGGTTGAGATCGATTCTTGGATCTACCTTCATTGATCGCAAACACGGGTAAAACCCTTTTACCCATGCTCGCCTCGGCTGTTTTAAGCATTGAGTGAAGTTCTCCAATGTTTTTGTCCCACCCGTTCATGTTATAATTTAACACGAAAGTGTCGAACCTTTTCGACAAAGAGTTAAGGATCAAATCCGTTGCTAACTCTTTTGAGATGGGACAATTGAGCTTGGCGAGGCGATCAATGTAACTTTTCATCTTAAGTACATAAGTTGAAACTGGTTGATTATCATCCATTCTACATGCATGCAAGGCTCGAACCGTTTCGAACCTTTCAACCCTCGATTGCTTAAGGAACATTTCCTTAAGTTGAGTAATCATGTCGTACGCATTATGGTTTTCGAAATCCTTTTGGATTTCGGGAACCATAGTCGCCAACATGAGGCATGACACTTGAATGGAATCTTCCGTGTGTTGGACCCAATTCATATATTCGACCTCACTTCCCTCTTCCGGTTCATTGGGGATAGGTGTTTCCAAAACATGATATAATTTTTCTTGTTTTAGAACAATCCTTAAATTTCGGAACCAATCCGAAAAGTTATTGTGGTTAAGACGGTCTTTAGCGAGAATAGATCGGAGAGATACGTTTTGGACGTTAGGGATTATGTTGTCGTCGACGTGTGCGGCCATCTGCAGAATTTTAATTAAGTTCATTTTAGTGTTTTACATATTTTAATTATTAATACCCTTTTATATATACCAAATATAATTAATAATTAAAATCTAGAATCCAACAATAAACACGACTCCGGTTAGGTGACCTTTTTCCCATTGTCGGTTTATCAAGGTAGTTATTCATAACAATTGCAAACCCTTTTGCAACTTCTAGAGTTTATGGGACCGGTTCGAAATCATATTTCGTATCGGCATGTTTATCCCATCAACACCTATTAGACCCCATGCTTGGGTGACCCTCTTCACATGGTTCTAATTTAAGTCGTCCTACTTGTATCAACTTGTAATATTAACATACAAACGGTTAGGTGACCTTTTTCCCATTTATATGTCAATATTACCTCAACATATTAATTTACTCTACGCGGTTAGATGACCTTTTTCCCACTAAGAGCTTACTAATATGTTAAGCGTTAATACAAAAGGATGGTGTTTAACTTGTTATCCTTAATTTTAAAAGGGATTTTTAGTTTTAATAATTCTAGTTATAAAACTTTAAATCATGTTCTAACATGCATTTAGTAACATGATTATTTTGAAACCATTTTCAAAATTCTAATTTATAATAAAACCATTTTATTATGGGCGTGAGACGACTAGTTAATAAATCCATTTTATTAAACTATGTGTCACGTAATTACCGATAATTATTAGAACCCGTTTTATGCTTTGTTAATTAATTCTATGTGACGAAGTTGATATCCTAATATCTTGCAACCACATATTCAAACAATCAATTAACAAGCATACACAATTATACTAGACACGAGCCACTAAGTTAGACCACACTTGTTAGCCGAAACAAGTGTGTGTCTTAGGTCCAATCCTAAGGGACACATGACACATGGATGTTGTAGCTCCCACTCGATCCCGCATCCAAATGCTTCGAGCATCTTCTTCAACCCCGTTGTGATCCATTGGGCTTGAACTTGGGCCTAAGCTTCCATAAGCTTCCATTTGGGCTCATTAGGTGGGCATAGGTCCATTTGGGCTTGAATCCCTTTAATGGGCTTGTGAGACCCATTATCACCATACCCGGCCCAATAAGGCCCAAACTTCCAATTTTGCAATCTTCTTTAAATTTACATAACAAATGTCCTAATACATTTTTTTTTCTATAAAATAAAGATATTACAAATAAACTATTTATTACATACCCATATGAATAAATAATTACAAAATTGCCCCTATTTAATTATTACAAACCGAAACTTTGAATAATTAATAACAATCACAACAAACATCCATTTGGTCTACGGCTCGGTCTAGTTTTAACAAACATAACCCGTTATGTCTTAGGAACCCGTTCCAAAACCCCTTGACCTTATCGGGCCTAGCCCAACCCATTTGGGCTTGACCCAATAACTTGATTATGGGCTTCGGCCCACATGTGCAAAACACATGGGCTTCGGCCCAATGAAAAGTCTAATGGGCTTCGGCCCATTTGACCAAAATGGGCTTCGGCCCATTTAACTTTCTTCCCTCCTTTATTTTTCTTCTCGGTTAACCCATTAACCTAATGAAGTGGGCTTCGGCCCAATCACATCCGAATTGGGCTTCGGCCCATGAACTCGGTTTTATATATATATTTTTTTTTATTTATTTTTTTTTTGAACAAAGCCAAAAAAAATAACAAGATTAAATACAAAAAATCATGCATGTTTATTTTTGTATAAAATCTTTCAAGGGGAAAAATATAAAACCGAAAACCCGAAGCTTAGTTTCCCGTATCCCGGCTCTTGATGCCATTTGTTGAGTTTCTATGGATAATTTATACTAAGTTAACCATTTAACTAGTCACAATTAAGGCGGAAGCGTGATATTTACAAACTAAACATATCTATCCATATGTATATATATATATATATATATATATATATATATATATATATATGTTACAAGTTTATATGATATGTGTTCATGAACAACCTAGTTTATTCATGTCATAAGATTACCAATAATCTATATGTTAGAGACCCGAGGCAAGGATCAAGTAATACGGAAAAACTAAACTATCAAAGCTTGTAAAACTTACATTCTTAAACCTTAAGAGATGTAGTTGATGGTTGAAGAAGATGATGATGTTGATGCTAGACTTTCAAAGGAAAATCCTCAAACGGAATGTACCCCGAGCCTCCAACACACACCGAGCTATGTTAGGGAGCTTGAACACCAAAAACCGAGACCCGAGCCTCTTCCTTTTGTCTTGGCCGAAAACAAGAAGAAAGAAAAGAAAGAGTTGTGTGGTTTTTTGTATCTTGAAAGTATTTTATGATCTTGATCTTTATATCATCATTCCATCAAATCAAGACATGGTGTTAGGTGTTTTTGGTCAAGTAACCCATACCAAATCCATGACAAGATATTGACCAAAATCATGGGGTGTGGGGCCCACCCAAAACCGGCCCCAAATATATTTATTTATTTATTTATTTTTTTTTATTTATTTTATACTTTATAAAATATATAAACACCCCATCTTTTATAAACCATTTTATAAAAGAACACATAGTTAAATAATCATTCTAATAATAATTATTTGAATAAATAAATTAACCAATTAATTTATTTAACACTTTCAAGTAAGTATTCAGAAACCCGATTTTCTGAATGTATCGTGTTCTGTATTTGTCTCATAGATCTTATCTTAACAAATACATAATTGGTGTGTGTCTAACTCGTTATTGGGTATGACCCGACTTGGATCAAACACAACTAGCCACATTAACCTAATTATGTGTCTCGGGCATATGGTATTCCAACAAGTTGTGATGTCGTAAAACGGGTGTTATATTTACCTAACTTTTATACGTTAGTGTTGGTGATGGACCTGGTAAGAAGACATACATATAGTCAGCTTCAGTTCAATCGTCTAGTAGCTTGTAAATGGGTTAGCTACCCTGGTATATTTGAAAAGTGCTAAATCTACTTATACATACACTACTTATGCTAAGTATACTATCTATTACTTTTTACTACAACTTATGAACTCACCAACCTTGTGTTGACCCTTGAGTATTTATACTTGCCCAGGTTGCTAGATGTGCTAAGGAGCGGGTTGCATTGCATATGTTAGGAGTCACAGTTGTCGCATGAACTTTTATTTCACATTGTTTACATTTGATGGATTGTGCATGTTTGAGGATGCGGTTTATTATTTTAAACCATTAACTTTACGCCTCCGCAAAACTTTAAACTATTTGTTTTTTTTCTCATGTTTGAATGAGACTTAAATAATGTTTTGAATATTTTGAATTGGATGTTTGGTATAACAAATGAGCTATATCCAGGTATGTCACACGTCTCACGGTAAAACTCTGTTAGTAAAATTTGAGGGTGTGACAGATTGATATCAAAGCCATTGGTTATAGTAAACTCGGTTTGTTTTTGAGAAACCGGTCTATGACCTTCTTAAAGCTCAACTATATTTTTTTCAAACTTGTCAACCCATCAGTACATTGTTTTCATGCATTGCACTGCATACATACATACATACATACATACATACATACATACATAGCATTCACACACACACACACACACTATGTCACTGGTATGCCCACGATAACCATGTCACCATCCTTAGCTGATAAGTTATCTTTTAACTTGTTATTTTACGCCTTGCTTCGCATCCTGATATGTCTTTTGACGCCACCCTAATTTAGAAGAGGCCGGTCTAGCACCAGTGAAAGGTGAGGAGGCATATGAGTAGTCATCACACGGCAGCACCCTATGTGACACCAACGAGTGGCAGTGATTACCGGAATTAGTTAGATAATGAATACATCGATAACAAGTTCTCTCCTTCCTCTGTTTTCGGCGTTACCTCATTGACGTTCAGTACTTCTGTTTTTGATATCATCACTATCATATAAATGTATAATGGATAGGACATAACACCCCAATGTACGATAAATTGACGAGTACGGTCCGGAACGTAATCATGAATTTATAGGTACATTGGTGTGAGATGGGATTTTCGTTGTGTGAACACTTTTCTAAAGCAAACTCTTAAAACTCTATACTCGATTATCTAAAGTTACTGACGACTACGATCCCTAGACTATCGTTACGAGCCATAGATAGTCAACAGCCGGGACGCGGTTAGTGTGTTGTTAGTGTATAGCGGGTACCCGGGTTCGAGTCCTGGATAGGCTTCCTTTATGTTGTTTTTTTGATTTTATAGTTTCTCGTATTTACACAATTAACCCCTGATGTTTACAACAGCTGTTGGTTTCATTTAAGAACCAAAAAGTGGGAACCAAGTCTTTTTTTGATTTTATAGTTTCTCGTATTTACACAATTAAACCCTGATGTTTACAACAGATGCTGGCTTTTTTCAGTTTTCTCAATCCCGCGCCTTTTTTGACACAATTAACCAAAAAGTGGTATCCCCTTTTTCAATTTTCTCAATTCCACCTCTTTTTCAATTTTCTCAATCAGAGAAGAAGCATGGCTTCAGACGCAATCAGTGGAGAATAAAGAAGAACTAATCAGTGGAACCTTTTTCAGTATGTAATCAGACCTAATCCCCCTTTTCTCTCTATTCTTATGTGCGACTTGGACCAATGTCTGTTAGTTTTTGCACAATTATACCTTTATTCATTGTGTGTACGATTTGTGAGTTCTTCATGTTATTCTAATATTCCATTTGCTTCATATAAGTTTCATTTTTCATTATTTTCTGTAACAACAATTTTGTAGTGATCTAGGGTAAAGGGGCTGACAGGTTTTCAACTATATGTTAGACATAACTCTTCTAACATTAACTTCATGTGATGTATTAGTTCTTACCTTACTTGTGAATAGATACACTGACCTGAAAAACACTCGTTTATTCGTTATTTAGGGTGGAGCACCCATGTTCAAATAAAGAAGAATGCCTTGATAAATACATAAAAGAAAAGGAAAAGAATTCCAAAAATCCGGAGAAGAAAAAGAATAATAAAACCCGTATAAGGTGTAGGTTAGACAAGTTTCGTAAAGTTTTGAGCACACTAAATGACCATAAAAAAAGGTTATAAAAAAACCCTTTTGCCTCTCTTCTAGACTTCTAGGAGGAAAGTTTAATCCTACTGTACATAAGGGGAGTGAGATCCAAGACGTTAGGCATTTTAATTGTGATCAAATGACACAAACTGTACATAAGGGGAGTGAGATCCAAGACGTCCCTATCAAAGTAGAGGATTTTTCTCGTATAATGGGTATACCAAATGGAGATGGCTCAATAGTTGAAGAAGAAGTGAAATTGGATGATCCTCTCAGTAAATATTGCATTTTGAAACAAAATGACAAGTACAAAAATATTGATATTAAGAAGGTTGAGGAAGAACTCAAGAATGTTGTTGAAGACAATGCTATTAAGCAAAATTTTGCATTAATTGCATTGCATTATATAGTTTGTCTTGCCCCGACGGGTAAATTAGGAATTTTTTTTGTGGTATGTGAAGAATGTTAACAGTCTTTATAATCAACCATGGGCAAGTTTTGCTATGAATTGTCTCAAACACATCATTCAAACATTTGTTAAAGAGAAAGTTGCAGAGAAGAATCTATGGGGTGTACCTTATTTTTACAATTATATTGCATGGAAATGAGAGGCTATAAGGAACGGCTGAAAGCTTCTGAGATTGATAAAGAAAGGATTGAAAAGTTTCACAAGAACTAGATGGTTAGTGATTATTATGTTTATTAGTTTTATGACTTTTGTGATTTTTTTAACTGATTTCCCCTAGTTACAGATTGACCATGCTACGGAGAGAAAAATGAAGAACTACTTGGCGGAGAAGATTTGCTAAAACATGAAGTATCTATCTAATCGTATCAAAGTTAAACCGGAAACAGTAGAGCTGCAGTTACTTTTGGAAATCGATGCATTTAACGAGAAATGCAAGAATACGATTGCTGCTTCTACTCGGAATGTTGGGGCAGCTTCTACTAGTGGAGCGAGTATAAGTGACCTGTATAGGTTTGTCTTGCCTCTTTCTTTTATTTTGTGAGAATAGATGACTTTCTCTGACAGTTTTAACTGAACATAACTGGTCTATTGTATCTTTTTTGCAGTGATGATCACATTTCTGATAGTGATATTAAGAAGCATGTGCCTGGAAACGGGTTGAACGATAAGCTTATGAACTTTTACCTCCAGTATGTGTTTAATTGTTTTTTCTTTTACCTTCGGTATGTGTTTTCTCCAGATATTTAGAGCAGAATGTATCTCCAACAAATGGAGCAATAAGTGATTATCACTTCTTCAACACAATTTTTTACACGAAGGTGAAACTTGTTTTTATCACCTAAGGTTTTATCTCTCTTGTTCTTTTGTTGATGATAAAGTTTTATCTTTGTAAAGTTTTGACCCGCACCCATTTTGACTCATTACCCAAACCCGCCGGACCCGTCCTTTTTTCTAGGTCTAAATTTATGACTATCATTTCTCCCACTCATGCTTGTTTGGTCCATGAATAGGGAATTGCTGAAAATTTGTTCCACAACTTGAGAAGGTGGTGGCATAGAGACAATATTTTTCAAAAAGAATATATTGTTATCCCAATTCATGAAAAGTAAGTTTTTTAAAGATATTTACATTCAAAAACAATTTGTTTTAAATCAGATATATTGATCAGATTTTTACATATTGTTAAATCATATATATTGATTCAGCTAATTTTATTTTATCCAGTTCCCATTGAAGTTTAGTTATAGTTTGTATGCGTAACAAAACTGATAAATCAGAACCAATTATCCTTCATTTGGATACATATAGTACCCATGATGCAACTCAAATTTTTTATAATATTAGAAAGTGAGATAAAAATAAGCCAAATGATTATTATATCGTCTGTAACCAATTTAAATCTTTATTTTTAGGTTCATGGAGGAAGAAATGAAACATGGTAGCATAAAGAGTATTGTTCATGGAGTCAATACAGTTAAAGGAGTCGAAATCGAGGTCTAAAACCTAATACACAATTTAAATCTTTGTTTTAGTTTTTGAAACGGAAAAATTAGGTTTTATGTGATTGATTTTTCCTGCCAGTTTCCACAACAACTGTTGGAATTACGTATGCCCGAGACACATACTTAAACTAATGTGGCTAACTGTGTTTGATCCAAGTCGGGTCATACCCAATAACAAGCTAGACAACACCAAATGTATTCTTTAATGATTTGATCACTTAAACGAATACCGAACACTACGTGTTTAGAAAATTGGTTTTCTAAACAAACACACTTGAGGATTTAAATAAATTATCTGGATAATTTGTTTATATAAATTAATTATTTAATTGGTTAAGTAATTATGTAAATGCATGTACATTTTATAAAATTAAGTTTTATAAAATGAATGGAGATGGTTTTAAAATGGTTAAAACAAAACACAAAAAAAAAAAAAAAAAAAAAAATATCAAAACCGGCCACCCCATGTGGGTGGAGGGTTTGGTCCCATCCAATCTTTTGTCCTTTTGTGTTGACCACCTCTTATTTATCTCCATTCACATTACATGCATTCTTGGTCTTGTCCCTTTTGTATTCTCAAGTAATTTTGAAGTTTTCTATACTCTCTTTTCTCTCTCTCAAAAACTCACGGCCATATTGGCCTCAAATTGGGAGTTTTGTGAGCTTGGAATTGGTGTTCAAATCCTAGCACAAATTGGTGTTGTTGCTACATAAGCTTGGGGTATACAAAGCTTGAGGGTTTCTCCTTTGCAACCTAGCCATTCAAAGTCATCATCTTCTTCATCCACCTACATCTTCTTCTAAAGGTAGAAGAGGTACCATTTACATTTTGTAAGCATATTGTTCTTGTAATATTGATCCTTGTCTTTGGGTTTTAGTTTTAACATAATGGTATGTTTATAACTAGATTTAAAATCTAAGCTTCCGTTGCGTTTTCATGTTAAATATGGTTAACTTGAACTTTGATAATCTTATATAAAACCCAACAATGGCATCAAGAGCCGGTTACAAGGACTTATGCTTCTTACATGTTCATAGATTTCGGGTTTTTCATGGGTGAAAAAGGGGTCCGAAATTTGGGTGGATTTTACCCCTCATGGATTTGTAAGATCTTGACATGCATGAAAGATCTTAGGAAACCATTAATAACATTTGGATGTTGAAAATAAATAAAAATAATAATAATAATTTGGGCCGTAGCCTCTTGGGGGGGGGGGGCGATTTTATTTGGTGATTTTGGGCATTGGTTGCTTAGGTTGCATGCTTAGAACATTTGGTATGTTTGGATGTGTCATAACCGAAACCTAGACCTTGGATGTGTTGATTGTTGTTTGTGTATGTTGATTATGTTTATTATTCAATATGGTTGTAATAATTCATAATCTTAGGCTTGTGTAATTTATTTATTCATAAGTTGGTTTGTAATAAATAGATTAGTTGCATTTTCTTTTTTTTTAGAAAAATATGTATTAGGATACATTTTGTAAAAAATTTGAAGATGCAAGAATTGGTGAATTTGGGCCTTGGACCGAAATTTTGGGCTTGTTGGGCCTCACCGGCCCATCATGGGATTCAAGCCCATTAAGCCCATAAATTTCACTCTTGGGCCCAAGAAGACTTTTGGAAGTTTGGAGCCCATTAACAAGCCCAACAAGAACACAACAACTTGGAAAGGATACTTGAAGCATTTGGATGCAAGGTCAAGTGGGAGTCAACATTCCATCCTTGTGTCATGTTTTGTCCCTTAGGTGTGACTTATGACCTATACTTGTTTCGGCTAACAAGTATGGTCAAACTTAGCGGTTCTCGGTTATGACTATATTTTGCATGTGTATGCTTGGTTGTTTGTTTTACTTTATGTAATGTGTGGTTGATAGACATTAGGATATCCAAACCGTCACATAGGAACGACAACAAGCATAAAACGGGTTCTAATATATATTTGGTAATATCGCGTCAATTAGTTTATTTAAATGGGTTTATTAAAACTAAGCGATCACTCACCTATAATAAAATTGGTTTTATTATAACTAGAACCTTGAAAATTGGTTTTCAAAATCGCCATATTACTAAATGCATGTTAGGATATGGCATAATGTTTTTCAAACTAGAATATTGGAAAACTTAAAAATCCCTTTTTCATAATTACCAAGGAAACAAGTCTAACACCATCCTTTTGTATGACACTTAACGTATTAGGGAACTTTAAATGGGATAAAGGTCACCTAACCATTTTGAGCAAACTAATATACTTAGGGTAATATTAACATATTTGTGGGATAAAGGTCACCTAACCACTTGTATGTTAATCTTACATGTTTATACAAGTAGGACGACTTGAATTGGAAACCATGTGATAAAGGTCACCTAAGCATAGGATCCAATGGTGTTGATGGGATAAACATGCCAACACGAAATAAGGATTTCGAATGGTCCCATACCTCTAGAAGTTGCAAAGGGTTGCAATTGTCAAGATTGACTACCTTGTTAAATCAAATAACGGGATAAAGGTCACCTAACCGAAATTTGATTTATCGTTGGATTCTAGAATTTAATTATTATTTTAAAATTTGGAATAAAAGGGTATTAATAATTAAATTGTTTGTAATACTAAAATAAAACTTTGTTAAATTTTGTAGATGGCCGCTAACAATGCAAACACCTCTACCCATAACACCCGTAACCTATCCTTAAGAACCATCCTTGAAAAGGATCGTCTAAACCATAATAACTTTATGGATTGGTATCGCAACTTGAGAATAGTTCTCAAACAAGAAGAGATATCATATGTCTTAGACGATCCCATTCCCGACGAGCCTAACGTGGAAGATGAGGAGGCGTATAACGATTGGGTCAAGTACACCAAAGATTCGGTGCAAGCCTCTTGCCTCATGTTGGGGACTATGATTCCCGAAATCCAAAAGGATTTCGAGCATCATGGGGCATACGACATGATAACTCAATTGAAGGAAATGTTCCTTCAACAAGCTAGAGCGGAACGTTTCGAAACGGTTCGAGCGTTTCATGCATGTCGTATGGAGGAAACCCAAAGCGTCTCATCTTATGTCCTAAAGATGAAAAGCTTCATTGAAAAGCTTCGTAGGTTGAATTGTCCCGTATCTAATGAGTTGGCTACGGATTTGATCCTCAACTCTTTGACCAAAAGGTTTGAAACCTTTGTCATGAATTATAACATGAATGGATGGGACAAAAGCATTGGTGAGCTTCACGCAATGCTAAGAACGGCCGAAGCGGGAATGGGTAAAAGGGTTTTACCCGTTCTAACAATCAATGAAGGAAAAAGGGGACATAACTCCAACCCCAAAGCAAGTGTTGCTAAGGGCAAGGGCCACGTCCAAGGAAAGGGAAAGAGGAAAGCCATCACGCCCATCAAACCGAAGGAAAAAAAGCAAAAGGTTGCGGCGCAAGATCCATGCTTTGAGTGTGGAGAGATAGGTCATTGGAAAAGGAATTGTCCGACCTATCTCAATGCGTTAAAAGATAAGAGGGATGCGGGGCATACCTCAGGTATTATCTTTACTATACATATTGAACTAAATGTTATTTCTTCAAATACATGGGTACTTGATACCGGATGTGGAACTCACATTT
Organism: Bidens hawaiensis; assembly: GCF_021521415.1. Lineage (NCBI taxonomy): Eukaryota > Viridiplantae > Streptophyta > Magnoliopsida > Asterales > Asteraceae > Bidens > Bidens hawaiensis. The sequence continues at coordinate 262,019 of NW_027492978.1, read as the reverse complement.
GCAATTTGTTGCAGGGGTTCAAAAGAAGTAAACAACTCAACAAAGGGGACATTAGTCTCTTTATGGGCAATGGAGCAAGAGTTGAAGTCCAAGCCCAAGGAGACTACTTGTTAAAGCTTCCAAGTGGTTTGGAAGTAATTTTGAAGAATGTTTTGTATGCTCCTAAGTTAAGGAGAAACATTATTTCCGTGTCCCTTTTAAAACAATGTGGCTTTGATTTTAAATTTATGGATTATGATATTCATGTTTTGATGAATGGCATATTTTATTTTAAAGCTATACCCATGAATGGTATATATGAAATAGATCAAAGTGGTATATCACATAGTAGTTCAATGTATAATGTCAACACCAAGAAACTCAAGAAGGACTTGGGTGATCCCTATCTTTGGCATTGTCGCCTTGGACATATAAGCAAGAATCGCATGCAAACTCTTCGCAAGAGTGGTATTCTAGAAACAAATGAGTATGATTCATTTGATGTATGTGAATCTTGTTTACAAGGCAAAATGACAAAGCAACCCTTTAATAAAACTTTTGAAAGGTCAAAAGAATTATTGGGTATCATACATTCGGATGTATGTGGTCCTTTTAGACCAATGACTAGGAATGGTGAAAGATACTTCATTACCTTTATTGACGATTATAGTCGATATGGTTATGTGTACTTAATGAAACACAAAGATGAAGCTTTTGAAATGTTCAAAGACTTCAAAACTGAAGTAGAAAGACAACTCAAGACCACAATCAAAGTACTTCGTAGTGATAGAGGAGGTGAATACCTAAGTGGTGTTTTTCAAGATCATCTTAAGAGTTGTGGAATTATTTCACAACTTACTCCACCTGGAACACCACAACATAATGGTGTGTCTGAAAGGAGAAATCGTACCCTATTAGATATGGTTCGATCGATGATGGCTAGAAGCACTTTACCTCTATCATTTTGGGGCTATGCTTTACTTTCCGCTGTTCGCATATTGAATATGGCTCCAACCAAGAAAGTGGAGAAGACACCTTTTGAAGTATGGCATGGAAAAGCTCCATCGCTATCATTCTTAAGAGTTTGGGGTTGTGAAGCTTATGTAAAGCAATACACCCCAAACAAATTAGAAGTCCGATCCACTAAGTGTATCTTTATAGGTTATCCTAAAGATGATTTAGGATATTACTTTTACGATCCTAGTGAGCAAAATGTTATTATTGCTCGAAAGGGTAAGTTCTTGGAAACTAAGTTCCTTGAGGAAGGAACTAATAGTAGAACAGTGAAATTTGATGAGGATCAAGAATCACAAGATGATACACAATTGGTTGATACTAGCACTCAACAAGAGGTTGTTGAAAGTGATCAAGTGGTTGATCAAAACACACAAAACGTTCGCAGATCTGGTAGAATTAGCAATCCACCTGAAAAATATGGATTTTTTGTAGAAGGTTGCTACGTGGTAGATTCGGATGAACCGACCACATACCGTGATGCAATGTCCAAGAATGATTGTGACAAATGGCTTGAAGCCATGAACGTTGAGATGCAATCCATGTATGACAACCAAGTTTGGGAATTGGTTGAACCACCACTCAACTCCAAAGCTGTTGGAAGTAAGTGGGTTTTCAAAAGGAAAACTGATATGCATGGAAACTTGGATACTTATAAAGCAAGACTTGTAGCTAAAGGTTTCACTCAAACTCAAGGGGTTGATTATGATGAAACTTTTTCGCCTGTGGCAATGCTTAAGTCTATTAGGATATTATTTGCCATAGCTGCACATTATGATTATGAAATTTGGCAAATGGATGTCAAGACCGCTTTCCTAAATGGATATCTTGAGGAAGATGTCTATATGGTTCAGCCTGAAGGTTTTGTCGATCCGAAACATCCTAATAAAGTATGCAAGTTAAAGAAATCAATCTATGGATTGAAACAAGCATCTAGAACTTGGAATCATCGTTTTGATGAAGAAATCAAAAATTTTGGATTCATCAAGAACGCTGATGAGGCTTGTGTGTATAAAAAGGCTAGTGGGAGTATAATTACCTTCTTAGTATTGTATGTCGATGACATCCTACTATTTGGAAATGACATTCCAACCATGGAAAGCGTTAAGGCTTGGCTTGGAAGTAGATTTTCCATCAAGGATCTTGGTGAAGCTGCCTATATTTTGGGAATAAAGATCTATAGGGATAGGTCAAGGCGCTTGATAGGTTTGAACCAAAGTACATACATTGATAAGATCTTGAAAAGGTTCAAGATAGAAAACTCCAAGAAAGGTTTTGTACCTATTCAAAGAGGGACCATATTGAGTTCAGCTCAATGTCCAAGCTCAAAGGGTGAGCAAGAGACGATGAAACAAATCCCATATGCTTCTGCTATAGGATCCATCATGTATACGATGATATGTACTAGACCGGATGTGTCATGCGCTTTGAGCATGACAAGCAGATACCAACAGAATCCAGGAAACAGTCATTGGATGGCTGTTAAGAGCATATTGAAATACCTTAGGAGAACTAAGGATATGTTTCTGATATATGGATCTGGTGAGGAGGAACTCGCTATAAAAGGTTACACGGATGCGAGCTTCCAAACTGATCGAGATGATTCTCGATCACAGTCTGGGTATGTGTTCACTCTTAATGGAGGAGCTGTCTCTTGGAAGAGCTCAAAACAGGAAGTGGTAGCATTGTCCACTACAGAATCAGAATACATCGCCGCTTCATTGGCAGCTCAGGAAGCTGCATGGTTGAAGAAATTCATTACTGATCTAGGGGTGGTCTCTTCCATTCAAGACCCCCTAGAAATCTTTTGTGACAACGAGGGTGCGATTGCACAAATCAAGGAACCTCGTTCGCACCAAAAGACAAGGCACATAGAGCGGAGATTCAACTACATAAGGGATGAAGTTGAAAAAGGAAAGATATGTATTCGCAAAGTTGGAACTGATCAAAATCTTGCGGATCCATTCACGAAGCTCCTAGAAAGACCGAAACATGAGCGTCATGCGAGTGGCTTAGGACTTCGATATTCTAGTAATTGGATTTGATCTATTTTTGTATTAAAGTTTAAAAGACTTTTGTAATTTAACTCTTTTATATGATTATGGAATCTTGAGTTAAATTCTGATTTTGCATGTTTAATCCATGAATAAGTTATCTTATTCTAAAAGTCCGTAGTCGATCACATTTGTGGGAACAAATATGAAGCAAGACTATTATGAACTAGGATTGGTGGATATTCATAAGGAATGAATATGGAGCATAGGTTTGCTGCCAAGGTTCATAGATATTTATGGGATACAAATATTGGACTGACCCGCTCTCAATATTACTACATGGAGTCGATTGACTTGATCATTAGTAATTTTGAGTAAAGGAGAATTTCATATTATCCTTAGACCTGAGATGTATACTGGGTCTTGATTTTCACCAAGTATTACACTTTGACTCTCCCCTTCGCTATTCGTAAAAGATGGTACATAAGGATGAGCTCAGGTGGAGTATAAAAGTGATAGTGAGAGGCGTATACAGTCAAGAAGGAATTTGTTCCTCTTATGTGTTGAGAGTTTAGATGTCTAAGGCCTGATAAAGTTGAATTGTAAAGAGAATGATCACCTATGTCTCTTAGATTCAACATGACATCTAGTAACAAAGGGATATAATGATAGATTCACCTAAATCATATCAAGTAAGGGACTTGAAGGGATGATGTTATTGAATGGCACTTCGTCAAACACATTAGGGGTGGTGAACTGTTGTTAGGCGGTATTCACCACTTGCATTAATTTTCTATGTATCTCGTGCAAGTGGGAGATTGTTGGAATTACGTATGCCCGAGACACATACTTAAACTAATGTGGCTAACTGTGTTTGATCCAAGTCGGGTCATACCCAATAACAAGCTAGACAACACCAAATGTATTCTTTAATGATTTGATCACTTAAACGAATACCGAACACTACGTGTTTAGAAAATTGGTTTTCTAAACAAACACACTTGAGGATTTAAATAAATTATCTGGATAATTTGTTTATATAAATTAATTATTTAATTGGTTAAGTAATTATGTAAATGCATGTACATTTTATAAAATTAAGTTTTATAAAATGAATGGAGATGGTTTTAAAATGGTTAAAACAAAACACAAAAAAAAAAAAAAAAAAAAAAATATCAAAACCGGCCACCCCATGTGGGTGGAGGGTTTGGTCCCATCCAATCTTTTGTCCTTTTGTGTTGACCACCTCTTATTTATCTCCATTCACATTACATGCATTCTTGGTCTTGTCCCTTTTGTATTCTCAAGTAATTTTGAAGTTTTCTATACTCTCTTTTCTCTCTCTCAAAAACTCACGGCCATATTGGCCTCAAATTGGGAGTTTTGTGAGCTTGGAATTGGTGTTCAAATCCTAGCACAAATTGGTGTTGTTGCTACATAAGCTTGGGGTATACAAAGCTTGAGGGTTTCTCCTTTGCAACCTAGCCATTCAAAGTCATCATCTTCTTCATCCACCTACATCTTCTTCTAAAGGTAGAAGAGGTACCATTTACATTTTGTAAGCATATTGTTCTTGTAATATTGATCCTTGTCTTTGGGTTTTAGTTTTAACATAATGGTATGTTTATAACTAGATTTAAAATCTAAGCTTCCGTTGCGTTTTCATGTTAAATATGGTTAACTTGAACTTTGATAATCTTATATAAAACCCAACAACAACAAAATACTTATGATTGTGGTGTCTATGTTCTATTTATTGAGCACTTCATTAAACATGCCCCTAACAGAATGACAGAAGAATTTCAAAATATGGTACGTGTTGATTGTTGTCTTCCTCATATATTTAAAACATTTTTTCATTCTGCTGGTCTTTTACTTGGTCAACATGTTTCAAATTTTCAGTTTGGGAAAAAGTGGTTTGAAGTTAAAGAAGTTCTTGATGGTAACATTTTTTATTCTTTAACTTCAAACCACTTATTTCCAAACTGAAAATTTGAAACATGTTGAACAAGTAAAAAACAAGCAGAATAAAAAAAATGTTCTAAAAAACAAGCACAATTAAAATGCCTAACAATTTAGGCCTAGCAAAATGGGCGGGTCCAACGAGTTTGGGTAATGAGTCAAAACGGGTGTGAGTCAAAACTTTATATCATCTACAAGAGAACAACAAAGATAAAACCTTGGGGTGATAAAACAAGTTTCAACTTCGTGTAAAAAAGTGTGTTGAAAAAATGATAATCACTTATTGCTCCATTTGTTGGAGATACATTATGCTCTAAATATCTGGCCAAACACATACTGAAGGTAAAAGTTCATCAAAATCAATTAAACACATACCGAAGGTAAAAGTTCATAAGTTTATCGTTCAACCCGTTTCCAGACACAAGCTTCTTAATATTACTATCAGATATGATAGACCAATTATGTTCAGTTAAAACTGTCAGAGAAAGTCATCCATTCTCACAAAATAAAAGAAAAAGAAAGACAAACCCAGATAGGTCACTTATACTCGCTCCACTAGTAGAAGCTGCCCCCAACACTCCGAGTAGAAGCAGCAATCGTATTCTTGCATTTCTCGTTAAATGCATCGATTTCCAAAAGTAACTGCAGCTTTACTGTTTCTGGTTTAACCTTGATACGATCAGATAGATACTTCATGTCTTTGCAAATCTTCTCCGCCAAGTAGTTCTTCCTCTTTTCTCCGGAGCATGGTCAATCTGTAAGTAGGGGAAAATCAGTTAAAAAGATCATAAAAATCATAATACTAATAAACATAATAATCACTAACCATCTAGTTCTGGTGGAACTTTTCAATCATTTCTTTATCAATCTCAGAAACTTTCAGCCATTCCTTGTAGCCTCTCATCTCCATACAATATAATTGTAAAAATAGGGTACACCTCCTAGATTCTTCTATGCACCTTTCCCTTTAACAAATGTTTGAATGTTGTGTTTGAGACAATTCATAACTACACCTACCCATGGTTGGTTATGAAGACTGTTAACATTCTTCACATACCACAAAAAAAAATTCCTAATTTACACGTCGGGGCATCACAAATTATGTAATGCAATGCTATTAATGCAAAATTTTGCTTAATATCATTGTCTTCAACAGCATTCTTGAGTTCTTCTTAACCTTCTTAATATCAATATTTTTGTACTTGCCATTTTGTTTTAAAATGCAATATTTACTGAGAAGATCATCCAATTTCACTTCTTCAACTATTGAGCCATTTCAATTTGGTATACCCATTATACGAGAAAAAATCCTATACTTTAATAGGGACGTCTTGGGTCTCACTCCCCTTATGTACAGTTAGTGTCATTTGATCACAATTAAAATGCCTAACAATTGATTTGATCAAATCCATTTGTAGGATTAAACTTTCCTCCTGGAAGTCTAGAAGAGAGGCAAAAGGGGTTATTGATATTACCTTTTTTTATGGTCATTTAGTGTGCTCAAAACTTTACGAAACTTGTCTAACCTACACCTTATACGGGTTTTATTATCCTTTTTCTTCTCCAGCCTTTTGGGAGTCTTTTCCTTTTCCTTCATGTATTTATCAATGCATTTTTCTTTATTAAAACCTGGGTTCTCCACCCAATATAACAAACAAACGAATTTTTTTTCAAGTTAGTGTATCTATTCACAAGGTAACAACTAGTACATCGCATGAAGTTAATGTTGGAAGAGTTCTGCCTAACATATAGTTCACAATCTACCAGCCCCTTTACCCTAGATCACTACAAAATTGTTGTTACAGAAAAGAATAAAAACTAAAACTTATATGAAGCAAATGAATATTAGACTAACATGAAGAACTCACAAATTGTACACACAATGAATAAAAGCATAATTGGTGACCTAGTGTTCATTTCATTTAGGATTCCCACTTAAGGTTTCACATAAGAACCAAAAAGTGGGAACCCAATGTTCATTTAGGATCCCGCCTTAAGGTTTCATATAAGAACCAAAAAGTGGGAACCCATTGTTTATTTATGATTCCATCTTAAGGTTTCATATAATAACCAAAAAGTGGGCACCAAGTCTTAATTAAGGATCCCTCCTTAAGGTTTCATTTAAGAACCAAAAAGTGGGTACCAATTCTTAATTAAGGATCCCCCTTAAGGTTTCATTTAAAAACCTAAAAGTGGGAACCATATACTAATTCTATCATATATCCTCTTTCACATAAACTATGATGAGGATCGTATAAATGAAAAACAAATACTAAAACTTGAATCCATTACGGTACTAAAAACATCCCAAAATACACCGTAAAAAACGACTTAACAATCGGGTTACTACAAACATGGTATCTCATTATTGAAAATGGATGTTTAGAAATCAAATCTAGATGAAAAATCAATGGAAACGCAGGTCGCCGGAAGAGATGGAGCACGTCACTGGATTCTGAACCGGAGAAGATGTAACGCCGATTGTCGAAGAAGGGGAGGAAGTTACGACTTTTAAATTTGAAAACTTATCAACTTATTTCTCCCGTTATTAGTCTGTTCTCCAATCAAACTCCTTTTTGACTTTTAATTTGCGTTTTTTAATAAAAAGTTACAATTTTACAAAGAATCAAAATTTTTAAAAATTTTATAGTTTTTTTTTAATTATAGTTTTTTCCAAAATATTTAAAGTTTTTAAAAAGTTACATATGTGGTCCACACCCTATCTGATACAAGTATTTTTTTTAAGAATAACTTTTTTTTTCTAAATAAGCAACTATATAACTAACTCAAAGGAAGTTGTGATCAAATAGGATGGTGATGTGTTACTCTTAATCGATAGATTCATAGCTTTCATTTACTTTTTTTACAATTTTTTTTTTCGGTTTTGCGTTTAAAACGAACAGTCGACTTTTTTATAAAATATTACTTTTAAATCTTTGAAAACACTTGTTACATATATATTAGTTAAGTTTTAGGAGTTCTTTTATAAAATATATTTTATTTTTTATTTCAGTTATTATTTTCTTAAAATAACAACTTTTAACGTTTTCGTGTTGGTTTTCGCGACACGAACCGTTTATGACCAAGTTTTTTTATCTTGTTCTCTTTTCATATATTAACTTATGTTATATACGAGTATTTTACAACTTTAGGGGTTGTTAAAGTTACCGACAAGTAAATTAAACCAAATAAATCCAGACCAAACGTCTTATGAACTAAATATATGTATTATAACATATAATTTACTATTATTTTCACATTATATCACATAATATCAAATAGCACATATTTAATCAAGTTAAGTTCCTAAATTCATATCTTAAGTTTACTAGTTATGGCAATGTCAACTTAGCAATTAAAATATAACTAAGGCATAATCACAATATGCCACTTTTCAAATATATTCTATATATTTTTAAAATGTTCTAACATGCATGCCTAATCTTGTATGTTTATTTCAAATCAAATCATCAAGCATCTTTATCTCAATATGATCATTTCCATCATCATATATTCATCAAATCTAACTCATCAAGTATGTTCAAGTATCTCATCATTAACTAATTAAACTATGATTTTTAAGTGTTCAATCAACACAGTTTCTAGTTATTAGTTATAGTAACTTTTCAATTTCAATAATATTATCTAATCCAAGCTTTCAAATATAATCAAGTATGATTTTTGTTTATCTCATTCAACTAGTTTGACAAGGTTTCATGCAACCTATTGTTTTATTTAAATTTTGATTTTTCTATTATTCAAGTCACAAAGTTTCTATTTCTAGTAACTAGTTGACAATTAACTCATACAACAATCCAATAGACAAGTTGTTGATGTATTCTAACATAATTCAAGCTAATAATTCACCATCTATCAAGATCATATAGGCTGAACATTTATATCAAAATCAAACACTCAACTATGCACCCAACAAAGTTTTCTTTATTAGAAATATAACAATCTTCTACAGATCTAATTTTAAGCATTGTCTTAAAACTAATAAGTTAGGAATTCTCTAGCATACAACTTATCATCTATATCAATTTCCAATTCCATCAATCATCAAAAGCATCAAATTATCCAAGTTATTCAAGTAAATCCCCAAATTACAAAATTTCCAATTTATGAACAAACTTTGGCCTATCCCATTTTAATCTTAGGTGTTTAATCTTATCAATATAGATTATGATCATATTAACAATCTCATTGATCATCAACTACATAAAATCCATCCAAACATCAAAACTCACTTATCAAATTCATCAATAATTTCACCCAATTATCCAATTACTCAATATAATCAACAATAAAATCTATAATCATTTTCAACAATTCAAAGGTGATCTTTATGATGAATGTATGGACACACACATGCATCCACAAACTCTCAATCTCCAAGATCAATCTTAACGCAAGTACACATAATCTTATCTATTCAAACTTAGAAATCAACATTTAACTACAACTTACTTGGATTTTGATAATCCTAGGAAGATGGAATGGATGATCTTTGTGTGTGTGATGCTTCCTCCTACTTGAATCTTCCTCCTAGATGCCTAATTCCACCTTGTGATCTTGATCTTACTTTTGTGTGATTAGTGAATTTGAATTTTTGGATGGTGAGTGTGTGTGTGTGATTGTGCCGTGTATATAGAGAGAGTGAAAGGGAGTATAGTTTGATGAGTTGGGTGATAGAGTGCAAGGTGGGTTAAGTGATAGGTTTACAACTCACTAATCTAGTTTTAGGAGGTAATGATTATAAGTGTGAGTTGGTAATAGATGATTGGGAGAAAAAGAGGTGGAGGAGGTGAGGTGGCACAAAGGGCCGGCCATGGGGGTTAGGAGGTGAAGGGTTAGGTTATAATGTAATTTGTTTGGTGGTTCGGTTTAACGTATTGCGAGTTTTAGATAACCAATCGGATCCCGTTTTTAGTTAATTTTTGTCAAACTTTGAACAAAATCAAATTCATGGTAACATAGACTATAGAAACTATTTTTTCTGAAAATAGTTGGTGCCAGGCCCTTTCAGTGTCTTGTACTGACTTTGGTTTGCTTATTTTTCAGTTTTTGTGAATCGAGCTTTCTAAAATTATGTTTATACATTATCTCTAATGTTTTAATATATATTTTGAATTTTCGGGGCCATTTAATCATATTAGTGATTTATTTACTTTCTGGCCCGCCACCCGAGGTTATTTCACGTAATGCTCGTTACGTGGCGAAATCTGGACTTTTTGTTGACTTTACAAGATCTTGGATCTTAATAAGGAAACTTTTATTCATATAATGATAGTTTATTGCTAATTATTGTTACATTAGCGATAAATTTTTGCCAAGTGTTACGATCACGTAGTTAGTTTCCTCATAACAACGTGTTTACTTGATTTCATATTGAAAGATCCATACTCAGGACTTACACATATGGAATCAAACACAACAACCAGATCGACAAAGGAATGAGAGTGCTATGGTTTGAAAGGAGACTTGTGTTCATATTATGAAAGTAGTCTAATCCAGTTACTAGCATGTGGTTTTCAAAAATAATCTCTGCAACATCAGACAATGTTTATTTTACCCCATCACAAAACTTTGAAAACAATGAACATGCAAAAGACATTAACTAAATCCATATATAATGAACACACAAATTTAGTTCATATGAATCTTAAAAATAACGCGATAACCATTTTGTTTGGAATAGTTACCGTTCGGTGCTTGTTATTAGCTGCCTTGGGATGGCCGGAAGGAACAAGGGAGAAGTAGGAAGACATTATTTGGATGGATGAGTGAATAAAACGATGAACAATGTATGTATATAAAGAAATCCAATGAATATTAAACAATATATTTGGTTTTCTTTTCCTGTTTGATTTGTTGGGCTAACAACTCAAGTTATTTAATTTTTGCATGTTTTCATAGATAAAAAAGCTGGGGTTTGAATAAGATTTGATAGAAAGCGTAATCTGTAAAGCTATATATAGGCTATAGCCAGCCCTAGAGAGAGAGAAGTTACAAACCTTTTTGACTATTTGCATTGATGTGAAATTAATGAGTTAAATGTTAAAGGCTATGAATTTATTATCCAAAGCGGTTTCCAAACGTAAGAATCCACCGTTTTGAAAATAAATTCGGAGAGTATGATGACCTAAACAAAAAATAATAAAAAATAAAAATAATATCTTCGTTCAAAAATGAAAACACTACTAGAAAAAATGCTTTTAATGACACGCGCACTATGACACGCGTTGATTTATGACTTGCAAATGTGTGTGTCATTAAAAAATGTCGTATTTTTAAAAATTTAAAAGATTTATGACACTTATTTTTGTGTGTCATTTATTAAGTGTCATGATTTAAAAAAAAGGAAAATGCGTGTCGTCTTGCATTCCAAATGAAAAATTGAAAACCCGCCCAAAATACTTCTTAAAACCTCACAAAATAACTTCCAAATTATATCCACTATCCAGGTATACAAACAAGATGCTTAGGGTTTCTCCATGAGTACCACCTTCTCGAAGCTAGGGTTTCATAATCCGCCCAAGTTCAGTCGCCATTTTAGTTTCCAGTATTGACCTCGAGGTGAACCGCCCAAGTTCAACCACCTCCTTTATTCTCGCTCCAATATTGACCTCGAGGTGAACTTCGTTCTCTATACCATATGAATATTTATCTTATTATTTTGATTTTGTGTTAGTTTGTGATTGTTATGTTAACTTAGTGTTACAAGCCCTAATTTTGGCGAATCAATGAAATAGGCGTAACTTAGGGTTTTATGTTCAGTTATGTAGTTTGTTTATGTTAAATTTTCAATTGATTGTGCATTAGTTTGTGATTGTAGTGTAGACATACAGTTACAGGCCCTAGTTTTGAGGAAATTGAAATCTGTTTTGAGGAAAATGTATGAAACAGGTATAAGAGTAAGAGTAGGGGGTGTAAACGAGCCGAGCCGCTCGTCTCGCTTTAGGGATGGCAATGGGTCGGGTTTAGGACAGGTTTAGGTATTCCCAAACCCATACCCGATTATTAAAGCCCGTCCCAAACCTGTTTAGTATTTTTCGGGTAATTAACTGTTGGGTATCTGGTAAACCGACGGGTTCCGGGTATCTATTGGGTTTGAGATAATATAACAAATCAAACAATTAATCATTTGAATTAGTTAGAAACTGAAAAAGTGAAAGTATTAATTTTGTGAAAAGGGATTGGAAGAATGCGAGCAGTTGCAGCAAAGGGACTTGTTGTCTGTATACTTTGTAGTTTGTATATAGGGATTATTGGTTTAAATTTGATATTGAAAAAAGTTAAAATTAATTAAAAACAAATGAAAAGCATAAATGATATACTTAGAAACTAAAAAGTCAAATCTGATGGATTAGTTCGAGAACTGTTATTGAATATAACAAGTTAAGTATTCTAATATTACAATTTATAACGTTTTGATGGACTAGGCTCGTTTTGACTTGTGAAAGCTAAAGAACTTTTTTTCTAAAGCTCCAGCTAGGCTCGTTAGTTGTTTTTTCAAGCTCGAGCTCGGCTCACAGATTATTTATTATTTAATTTATAGATGTTTTTAATTATTTTTATGTAGGAGCTTAAAACGATCCTAAGCTCGGCCCAAGCTTGTGTAGTATCTTTGACTAGATATGATATGATATGTTGATGCAACAAATAGGATATAACATGGTCTTAAATCAACAGAAAATATTTAGCTGTTATGTAATCATATTAACCAAATCATGTTATGTCATGTTACTTTAACACATTGCTAGCTCTTAGCTCTTTACTCTTTCCACATGTTAAAGCAGTTTTAGTTTTAGTTTTACCCTTTCTGCAACATGCAGCAACAACTGTCTTAAATGTCTTAATATTTGGTGCAAAATGAAGTTCTTTTATGCTTAAATTAATCTGTGACTAATATATTGCCTGTGTCGTGTCATCTAATACAACACATTTTTTCTAAATTGCATTTGAACATGGTTTTGTTTATGTGTACGCTTAAATTAATCCATGACTAATATTTATCTGTTTCTTAGCACCTAATATAACACCTATTCTGAATTGCATTTGAATTTGGTTTTATTTATGCGGACAAAACCAAACAAGTCTTGTTAATAATACCATTAGCAGGTATGTGGCGCCTTTGTAGGGAGTCATATCCATGAATGAGAACACAATGGCTTCGGCGCTAATTCAGGTACCACGCCATATTCATATCCCTCAATTACTATATCTTTTGTTTTTATTAGTTGCTAAATGATGCATATTTTAATCGTTCAGGGTCTGGTCAACCAGGTAAGGTTCTAAAACCATTAAGTTATGTGTTAAACAACTACCAACTAAATTATCCACTTTGGCCTGTAAAGGATACCTACCATCAAATTATACGCCAACTGCCAAGCACATATTGATTATTTTGGAATGTTGGTAAATCATATGGGTATAAGGGTATAAGTATCTGTTTTCTTCTCTTGTCTGGTTAATTATGTACTTTAGTATTATTGAAGATTTTTATAAATCCACGAAGTCCTCATTTAGTGTAACTTTAATGATAGAAATGTAGGTATGACTTGCAACATCTGAGCTTGAAGTGGTCCAGATGAGTGGAAACATAAGGGTAATTTGCATGTTTGCTTATGTTTATATTGCTTTATTTTAATCTAATACGTTTTGACATGATCAAATTTTGTAACTTTTTTTTTTAATTTTTCTTCTTAGGTTTGGGGATGCAAAGAGGAATACACAGGGGCGGATTTGATGAAGTTCGAGAAGATTGGTCGAGTTACACGACATAGTTTATTTTCTGGTAGTGATATGTATTGTATTGACTATTAATCAATATATTAGTTAACTTGGGGATATTTGTAATATTTTGATGTAGAATGTTTAATAAAGAAATGAAATGAATAATTTTTCTAGTTTTTACTCTATAATTGTGTCATTAATATAAAAATTAGTAGTTATGGAAAAAAAGTAGCAATATATATTTTTTGAAAAATAAATATACGATGACACGCAAAAGGGTGTGTCGTATATTGGTGTCATAAACGCGTGTCATAAATGTTTGTCATTAATGCATGTCATTAATCATGACACGCGGATGCGTGTCATTTTCAGTTTATGACGGGGCTATCAACTACACGCATTTGAGTGTCATCTGTACTATTTAATGACACGCAATGCGTGTCGTTAAAAGCATTTTTTCTAGTAGTGAAAAGAAAATAAAAAACATAAAAAAGCGCAAAAAGAGGGAATCGAATCGGGATTCTCACAATAGGAAGGTGAGCAGTTTACCCCAGACCATGGTTCACTATGCCAACAATTTATATATGGATTCAGTCACTGGTATAAAGCTAGTTTTAAGGGATTGTTATACAAAGCTTGTCTTATTCCAGGCACAACATTATTACATTTAGAGAACTTATATAGAAAACACTTAACAAATTGTGTTGTAAGAATGTGGAACTAAAAGCAAGTCGTTCTTTCGCTTTAAAGTTGTTCCAAAAGACTCCAACATATTGAAATCATTTGAACTTGTCCCATTCGGAAGTTCCCAGTCGAAGTGGTAAAGTAGCATCGCGAGAGGAAGCTCTACATTACCCAACCCCAAGAGCATGCCTGGACACATTCTTCTTCCGGACCCGAAGGGAAAATATTCAAAATCTGTTCCCAACATGTTAAAAGAACTTTCACTAAACCTTTCTGGTATGAAACTTTCAGGATCGTTCCAGTAATCCGGATCACGTCCAATCAGCCAGGCGTTGATTAGAACTTTAGTATTGACCGGTATATGAAATCCACCTATTTCACAATTTTCCGAACATTCTCTAGGTAACAAAAAAGGAATAGGAGGATGCAGCCTTAGTGTTTCCTTAATAACTAGTTTAAGGTAGTCTAGTTCTTGTATATCAGACTCGTGTATTTTTGTCTTTCCTTTGAGTACTTGCCTAAGCTCGTGTTGTGCTTTCTTCATCACCCTTGAATTCTTCATTAGCTCGGACATCGCCCATTGAATAGTCACCGCAGAAGTATCAGAGCCTGCTGCAAATATTTGCTGTGCCATAGAAACATTTTTTTTAAACCATGTGGTTGGTTTAATACTTTAATTCCTTGTGGGTTGTTTTTGTATAAGTGGCTTAATCATGAGTATACTGCTTTTCATAAGTTCAGTACCATAGAAACAAATTTTTTTAAACCATGAGGAAGATATTTTAATTTTTGTTAAAGACTTCACCTTACATACTTTTTAACTCTACACCTGGCCTAATCCTTCAATGGGGATGGCCGTTAGAAAATCCTGAGCCCGAGGAGCCCGAAGGCATTCAAACACCGCCTTTTGGCGAGGGGATAGATCAAACTTCACTTCTAAACTCTTGACGATTCCACTAAATAAGGCACTCGCCACAACATGTTGGGCTTTAGGGGGGGCGGTGGCCTTATTAGAGAACCCGCTAAGATCAAAATCTGGAAGTGAAGTACGTAAACGATCCATCGCACACCCATAATCAAAGTCCAACCCATAAATATCACAACCCCGAAGAATATGGTCTTGCAAACACCACGACTGTGCTCTCAAAGCCACAAAAGCACATGTAGATACATCCTCGGCCGAACAGAGACCCAACCCCCCATAACGGATCGGAAGTGATGCCAACCTCCATTGGAGATCCCCAAAGAACGGACCTCCACAAACCACGATGTCCTCAATCGCCCTTCGAAGACCATTGTCAAATATAGAAACAGCTTCCCCCACATACATAGGTTGGCATGTTCTCAAACCGAACAAAAGCTTGGCGACTCCCATACATGAGCGAAGCAAAAGAAGCTCGCATTGAGGATCCCGAAGTCTTGGGAGACAGCTCATCAGTTCCACAGCGCTAGATGCCCTTTTCATAGCCAAACTGCTGATAAACCCCGCATCCTGGCTTACAGCACCACCAAGGAGTTTCACGCCAAGCGCCGGCCTTCCAATCCCGCAAGGGAACAACCCCTCCTGTGCCTTCACCCCATTGCATGTTGGCCAAAATAACTCTGTTTTCTTAACGTTTAATTCAAGACCCAAACGAGGCCCCTCAGACCTGATAATATCTAATGCTTTGGCTACCTCTCTAGTATCCCCGATAATCGTGCCATCATCCAAGTACCAAGCATGAAAGAGAAGCTTGCACCGATCTCTGATTTGGTGAACAAGTGGGTGCAAAGCTAAGGCAAAAAGGAGAGGCCCAAGAGGGTCCCCCTGTTGAACCCCAGTGGTGGATTTAATGAAAGTATCACCCACATATAACCTAGCCGACTGCCCATATAAAAAATCCACCCAAAGAGAAATGGAAGGACATCGACTCCGAACCTCATGTAGAAGGGTCGTCCTATCTACTTAGTTGAAGGCATTGGAGAAATCAACAGTAAGCATAGCCAATGACCCATCCGAATGAAACTGATTTAGAAACCTGTTCGCGCTATGAAGCACGGCCTCTGCCCCACTGGGGACTCCCACCCCAAATTGAAAGTCACCGAGGTATTTAACCATCTCCTTCCCGACATCCCTCATAGCCACCTTAGAGACCAACCGCCTCCAAATGGCCCCAACGGCAATAGGTCTAATCCCATTGTCCGGTTTAAGCAACGGCGTAAGTGGGGCAGACGCAACAAACTCTGCCAACACCTTAGGACACCTTCCCCCCAAAAATAAATTAACCACCGCAGAGATAGCCTTGAGCAAACCATCCGCAATCGGAGACCCCTCTCCGCACAACGCATCTAAAATGCGTTGGGCTCGCAAACCGTCCCGCCCACACGAAGTCCCTTTAGGGAAAGACTTAATGCACCCAAGCACACTATCAACGTCCACGACAAGGGGAGACTCAGAAAGCAAGGAAGCAGGCATAATCGGAGGTGCCATGATGGGATGCTTAGACAACAAAGCGTTCAAAGTATCCTTACCGAAAGGTGCAACCCCTGAAGAGCATAATACCTTGACCGCAGCAGTGAAATGCCCGTCCGCAACTTTTCGCAAACATTGTTTAACATTGGCGCCCAACCCGGCGTTGTCAGACTCGGGTACAAACGCATCACCACCCGGGGCATCTCCTAGGGGTTGGTTAAAAAGCGATATAAGGAGCTCAAAGAAACCGTCACGGTCACCCCAAGCGGATAGTGACCGTTGAATAATTCGGCATTGCTCAGACTTTCTATTGCCAGACCTGCATTGCTGACGATTAGAAGGTCTGAAAACTCGTAAGGTGCAACGTGGTACCAACAACAGTTTCACCCACGCCTCAACAGACTCTGGCATAGCCGCCACCTTACCCAGAGCACCCACTAAGGCTTGGGAAAAAGCCATACGACAACTATGAGGAATGTTTTTAACAGTCGTAATAGGAAGAGTGAAGACACGCTCAAGGAGAGCTACATCCACCTCCACCCTTCCCACCGCGACAACTTCCCTCCCAACATGTGGCTTCGCAATCCCCAATATATATTCCTCCACATCTCCCGTGACACACTTGTACCAGACCGACCCGTCATCATGATGGCACCCCCGACGGAGAGCATGTGACTCCATACACGCTCCACACATCCACCTACGCGAGACCTTTAAAGCCTCACCAACCGAAATAAACAAATCCAAATTTGTCGAGATCGCCTCCCGTAAGGTCTCTTTCTTGGCATCCGATGACAAATGAAGCCGCTTAATATGTGCGGCCAATCGAACCCCCTTGGACCCCGGTAATCCATCCGGGCAACAGTGGAAGCCTCTAAACGGACACGGCCAAACAACCTCCTCAATAGCCCCGGTCATACCACCCCCGACCCACAAAACACCCCGGTAGCCAAGTACCACACCAAGAAAAATAATAATAAAACAAAACTCGAGTTGAGTTTGAGGTGAAGTCTTTAACATATGTCGGGTTTGGAGTATCGGGCTACCCTTAAGTACCGGTTAATGATCCCTATGTTCCCGACGGATGAACCTTGCCCAATTTGTCGTAAGGTCTGTCTGGATTCTTTTGGTGACCATGCGGTGCATTGCAAAGAATTGCCTGGCTTTAAATACAGACATGATCTGGTTAGGGATGTTCTGTGTGATGTTCTTAAACGGGCAGGGATTTCTGCTAAAAAGGAGGCCCCTGTTAACTTTCTCACGGATCCTATTGAAGGGAGGTCTACTTTACGACCAGCTGATATTCTTGTGTTCGGGTGAGCAGGGGGGAAACACGCCTGTGTGGATCTTACAGGAGTGTCTCCTCTTGTTGGGCTCAGGGACCGTGGGTTTGTTGTGGGTCAGGCTGCGTTGAAGGCTGAATCGGGCAAAGTTGTTAAACACGAGAAAGCTTGTTTAGATAATCAACATGTCTTTCTACCATTTGCCTTTGATACATTTGGTTTTCTGGCTCCAGAGGCTGTGAAATTTTTGAGTAGGGTTCAGCGCGTCGTACACGGAACCTCTTCAGCTTCTAGGTCCCAAAGCTTCGTTTTTAGCAGGATTGGCTTTGCTGTTCAAAAGGGGGTTGCGGCGCAACTTGTTGCCCGTTTGCCTGCCACTTTATTGTAATCGTTTTATAGTAAATTATATAAAACTTCGATATTGTTTTAAAAAATTACACCTTTAATTTTTTTTAAAGAATTTTTTTAAAGACTTCACCTTACATACTTTTTAACAATTTTTTTTAAAGATATTTTAATTTTTTTTAAAGACAACCACAGGATCTAAATCATATATTAAAATTCTCAAAGCAAAAACTTTATCGTACATACTACTAGGCCAGCGACACTCTCGTCACAGAGATTAGTGTCGGGTAAAAGTACCGTAAAGCCATTTAGAGTGTTGAAATCTTAAAACCGATTGAGCCTTGACTAAATAAAGTAAGTTTACATATTAATAGTATTAATAATGGTTTACAGATGAAAATTTACATATATATATATATATATATATGTGTACATTGAGAGACGGGATGAGATCTAAAAAATATTTTTCAAGGTCTTTTTTTTTCATGAGAGAATAGTGTTTGCAGCTAAATGGAAGACAAACAGGCAACAAGTTACGACTTTATAAAAGTGTTTAAGAAAGGTGTTCATTTGATCATTTCCATGTAATGGATAGTGTGTAGTAGTCCTGATAAGAAAAATAATAGTAAAAAGAAACTGTCGAAGCACGAAATGAATCTAACCTGATCCATGACGATGTTTCCACGGATTTTCGAGATGAACGAACCACGTCTTGATCTTCTTCTTCTGCAGCTGCGCCTATGACCTGCAATGTTGAGACCTGCAATGGTTTCGGGGGTGTGGAGGTGACTGCTAATTTATCCTGAGGATTTCTTGTTCACAGACACAAAAAAGTGGCGGTGGCTCTTATTGAGCATGACCTCAAATAAGGAGGTGGAGACCTCCTTATATAGAGAGTCTCATGGCCACCATCATGGTACCCTAATGGGCCTAGCCCAATTAGGGTTACCTCCACAAAACCCCCTCAGCCCAATAACATTGTATTAGTCCATGTAATAAAATAAGCCAAACATAATAGATTTAGGGTCGTAGAACCGGGTTTTAGTACCATACCCCTACAGAAACCAACACCTTGTTTTTAAATTATTAATTATGTGTCGCATGCCCCATGTTGGCTGTATATTTTGTAGTCTTGTAAACATTTAGTTATCATTTTCTAAACCATAATTAAGTAACAACAATAAACTACATAAAAATAAAACTAACCAGTATGACTGCTTTAATGTTGTCAAAACTTAATGGAAACTCAAGACCACCATCATCTTTTAGCCTCAACAGAACATCAACAAGATCTTCTTCATCCGCGTGATGACTCGGTTCATTGGCACGACCACGACGTTCTTTGTGCTCCAAGATGATGTTATCTAAAATCAAATCGCCCTTGTTACGTATCTTCATCATTTTCTTCCTGGTGCCCGTAACTAGAGCCAGTAATCCGATAGATGGAAATAGATCAGATACATCAAAACCACCCGATAATTCGTTACCCTCTTGAATCATATCAAGAAGCATGGCTTGATCCTTGCATCTACTCCCAATAGTAATCCTGGATATAGTGGTGTTAATCATGGTAAAAGTCTTGTCAGTAAGGTTGATTGTTTTTAATCCTTGTGTAGCAATGGACTCAAACTCTTGTTCACGAATATATCGAAACGATTAAACTCTTCTTGAACTTAGAAGCTCCAAGACACATATCTTACGCATTTGTCTCCAGTAATCTCCGTAAGGGGCGAATGCTATGTCCTTGTAGTTGTACGTGAGGATCTCTATAATCGGAGACTTGGGCCGGGTTGCAAAAATGATGTCATGAGTTTTCATGATCTCTTTAGCTAAAGGAGGAGAGGAGATTATAACCGCGGAGACTTGGCCGAGCTGTAGACGAACAACTGGTCCTAGTTTCCGGGCTATGTTTCTTAGAGCATGATGTGGTGGTGCTCCTATAAGATGATGTATGTGGCCTACTAGTGGGAGCTTCCATGGTTGTGGTGGAAGGTTTATGTTTGAATGATCAAGTGAGTTGATTAAGCTTCTAATGATTATTATGAAGATGAGGAATAGGAGGCCAACAAAGAAGAAAAGGAGAGGAAAGGTAAATTGGATGTCCATATATGACTTCTTCAAGTTTATGAACTAGCTTGTTGGAAGGTTAAACTATAAAGGCACATCTTAATTACTAGAGATAGAGATGGATGGTGAATTATGAAGTAGATATTATAAATTATTATAATTTTATGGTATATTGGTTTGTATTAATTCTGACATTCACCTTTTGGTTACTGTCAGTCCTAACTAATGAACTGGCTGCTGACGCTCACAGCTTTTAACGTATTTGTTTCCAACGGTCTGCGACTAACAAAATCCGAACGTTGTCAGTTTCAGGTCGCCGGAAAAACGTTTTTAGCCGTAAAGCTCAAACTTTTTTCTAGAAAACTCAACATTTTTGTCCCACACATTTTTGTAACTTTGTATCGGACCTTTAGGAGCATTTTTCTAGTAAAAGCCTCAATAATTGAGGTCATCCGAACCTTAGAACCATCGTCGGAAACGGTTTGGTGGTGTTCAAGTGGTGATGGTTGGTTGGTGGTGAGTCAATTGCTGGTGGTGGTGGTGTCCGGGTGGTGTTTTCTAGAAATAAAATGTGTCTTTTCCGACCAAAACGTTTTTCCGGCAACCTGCAACTAACGGTGTTAGAATTCCGTTAGTCTCGGACCTTTGGGAATATATACGTTAAAAGTTGGGACCGTCAGCAGCCAATTCGCTAGTTTATGCAGTATATATTTATTTTTTTTAACTAAAAAAAGATCCAATTACAATAGAGAGACATGTAAGTGGGCAACAAGTTGCGTCGCCACCCCCTTTTGAATGACAAAACGACCATGTCTTCTCGTTTGAGGTGCAAACCCCAGTGATCGGACTTGCCCCACCATACGCATCCATTTTTTCCTCCTCGTTCATCGTCCTGCCACCCCGGACAGACGCACCCACAACCATCAGTGTTTGTGGGTGCTCTTAGGGGACCCGAGGCACCGCGTGAAGAAGATCCTGTTGGAATACCGTATGCCCGAGACACATAATTAGGTTAATGTGGCTAGTCATGTTTGATCCAAGTCGGGTCATACCCAATAACGAGTTAGACACACACCAATTATGTATTTGTTAAGATAAGATCTATAAGACAAATACAGAACACGATACATTCAGAAATTCGGGTTTCTGAATATTTACTTGAAAGTGTTAAATAAATTAATCGGTTAATTTATTTATTCAAATAATTATTATTGGAATGATTATTTAACTATGTATTCTTTTATAAAATGGTTTATAAAAGATGGGGTGTTTATATATTTTATAAAGTATAAAATAAATAAAATAAAAAAAAAAAAAAAAAAAAATTATTATTATTGGGGCCGGTTTTAGGGTGGGCCCCACACCCCATATCTTGGTCAATTTCTTGTCACAAGGTTGAGTGTATTTTACTTAACCAAAACCTAACCAAAACCTAACACCATGTTAGTATGATGGTATGTGATGATGAGAAAAGATCATGATCAAAAATATATAAACACTTTCAAGTAACATAAAAAACACAACTTCTTCCTTTCTTTCTTTCTTGTTTACGGCCAAAAAGAAAAAGAAAGGCTCGGGTCTCGGGTTTTTCGTGTTCAAGCTTCCTAGCATAGCTCGGTGTGTGTTGGAGGCTCGGGGTATATTCCGTTTGAGGGTTTTCCTTTGAAAGTCTAACATTCACATCATCATCTTCTTCAACCATCTACTAAACTCTTAAAGGGTTAAGAATGTAAGTGTTTACTAGCTTGATAGTTTAGCTTTTCCGTATCATTTGATCCTTGCTTCGGGTTTCTAGTAAATAGATTATTGGTAATCTTATAACATGAATAAACTAGGTTATTCATGAACATATACATATATAAACACATGGATACATATGTTTAGTTTGTAAATATCACGCTTCCGCCTTAATTGTGACTAGTTAAATGGTTAACTAAGTTTATAAATTCTATGGAAACCCAACAAATGGCATCAAGAGCCGGGATACGGGAAACTAAGCTTCGGGTTCTCGGTTTTATATTTTTCCCCTTGAAAGATTTTATACAAAAAAATTAACATGCATGATATTTTTTTTTTGTATTTAATCTTGTTATTGTTTTTGGCTTTGTTCAAAAAAAAAAAAAAAAAAAAAAAAAAAATATAAAACCGAGTATATGGGCCGAAGCCCAAATCGGGTGATTTTGGGCCGAAGCCCACTTGGATATGGTTATTGGGCTAACCGGACATAAAAGGGAAAAAGCTAAATGGGCCGAAGCCCATTTTTGGTTAAATGGGCCGAAGCCCATGAGTTTTTTAATTGGGCCGAAGCCCATGTGTTTTGCACATGTGGGCCGAAGCCCATAATCACGTTATTGGGTCAAGCCCAAATTGGGTTGGGCTAGGCCCGATAAAGTCAAGGGGTTTTTGGAACGGGTTCCTAAAACATAACGGGTTATGTTTGTTAATACTAGACCGAGCCGTAGACCAAGTGGATGTTTGTTTGTGGTTGATGTTGTGATTGTAATTAATTATTCAAGTTTCGGTTTGTAATAATTAATTAGGGGCAATTTTGTAATTTTGTAATTATTTATTCATATGGGTATGTAATAAATAGGTTATTTGTATTATCTTTATTTTATAGAAAAATGTATTAGGACATTTATTTTGTAAAATAAAGAAGATTGCAAAATTGGAAGTTTGGGCCTAATTGGGCCGGGTATGGTGATAATGGGTCTCACAAGCCCATTAAAGGGATTCAAACCCAAAAGGACCTAAGCCCACCAATTGAGCCCAAATGGAAGCTTATGGAAGCTAAGGCCCAAGTTCAAGCCCAATGGATCACAACGGGGTTGAAGAAGATGCTCGAAGCATTTGGATGCGGGATCGAGTGGGAGCTACAACATCCATGTGTCATGTGTCCCTTAGGATTGGACCTAAGACACACACTTGTTTCGGCTAACAAGTGTGGTCTAATTTAGTGGCTCGTGTCTAGTATAATTGTGTATGCTTGTTAATTGATTGTTTGATTGTGTGGTTGTTAGATATTAGGATATCAACTTCGTCACATAGAATTAATTAACAAAGCATAAAATGGGTTCTAATAATTATCGGTAATTACGTGACACATAGTTTAATAAAATGGATTTATTAACTAGCCGTCTCACGCCCATAATAAAATGGCTTTATTATAAATTAGAATTTTGAAAAATGGTTTCAAAATATCGTGTTACTAAATGCATGTTAGAACATGATTTAAAGTTTTACAACTAGAATTATTAAAACTAAAAATCCCTTTTAAAATTAAGGATAATAAGTTAAACACCATCCTTTTGTATAACGCTTAACATATTAGTAAGCTCTTAGTGGGAAAAAGGTCACCTAACCGCGTAAGAGTAAATTAATATGTTAAGGTAATATTGGCATATAAATGGGAAAAAGGTCACCTAACCGTTTGTATGTTAATATTACAAGTTGATACAAGTAGGACGACTTAAATTAGAACCATGTGAAGAAGGTCACCCAAACATGGGGTCTAATAGGTGTTGATGGGATAAACATGCCGACACGAAATATGATTTCGAACCGGTCCCATAAACTCTAGAAGTTGCAAAAGGGTTTGCAATTGTTATGAATAACTACCTTGATAAATCGACAATGGGAAAAAGGTCACCTAACCGGAGTCGGGTTTATCGTTGGATTCTAGATTTTAATTATTAATTATATTTGGTATATATATAAAAGGGTATTAATAATTAAAAAGGTAAAACACTAAAATGAACTTAATTAAAATTCTGCAGATGGCCGCACACGTCGACGACAACATAATCCCTAACGTCCAAAATGTCTCTCTCCGATCTATTCTCGCTAAAGACCGTCTTAACCACAATAACTTTTCGGATTGGTTCCGAAATTTAAGGATAGTTCTAAAACAAGAAAAATTATATCATGTTTTGGAAACACCTATCCCCGAAGAACCGGAAGAGGGTAGTGAGGTCGAATATATGAATTGGGTCAAACTCACGGAAGATTCCATTCAAGTGTCATGCCTCATGTTGGCGACTATGGTTCCCGAAATCCAAAAGGATTTCGAAAACCATAATGCGTACGACATGATTACTCAACTTAAGGAAATGTTCCTTAAGCAATCGAGGGTTGAAAGGTTCGAAACGGTTCGAGCCTTGCATGCATGTAGAATGGATGATAATCAACCAGTTTCAACTTATGTACTTAAGATGAAAAGTTACATTGATCGCCTCGCCAAGCTCAATTGTCCCATCTCAAAAGAGTTAGCAACGGATTTGATCCTTAACTCTTTGTCGAAAAGGTTCGACACATTCGTGTTAAATTATAACATGAACGGATGGGACAAAACCATTGGAGAACTTCACTCAATGCTTAAAACAGCCGAGGCGAGCATGGGCAAAAGGGTTTTACCCATGTTTGCGATCAATGAAGGTAGATCCAAGAATCGATTTCAACCCAATCTTAAGGCTAAAGTAGCCAAAAGAAAGGGTCCTCCTATGCATCTTAAGGGTAAGGGCAAATCACCGGTTATGGCAAAGAAACAAAAGGTTATGGAACCGAGGGGTCATAAGGATGATCCTTGTTTTGGTTGTGGGGAGACCGGACACTGGAAACGCAATTGCCCGGTCTACCTAAAAGAGCTAAAAGACAAGAGGAATGCGGCGCATACCTCGGGTAATGTCTTTATGATTAATGTTGAGCTAAATCTTATTTCTTCTAACACATGGGTATTGGATACCGGATGTGGAACTCATATTTGCAATTGGTTGCAGGGGTTCAAAAAGAATGAAGACTTAAAGAAGGGCGAAGTGAATCTTTTCATGGGCAACGGTGCAAGGGTGCACGTGGTCGCTAGAGGAGACTTCACTTTATCGCTTCCAAGTGGTTTGGAAGTTGTTTTGAGAAATGTTTTGTATGCTCCTAGTTTGACTAGGAACATTATTTCTGTGCACCTTCTTAGACAATGTAATTTTGATTTTAAATTTGTAAGATCAGAAATGCATGTATCATCTAATGGTATCTTTTATTTTAAAGCTGTACCAAACAACGGTATTTATGAATTGGTTCATGATAATACCTTAAATAGCTCATTATATCAAACTTCTACTAAAAGACTCAAAAAGGATTTGAGTGATTCCTACATTTGGCATTGTCGCCTTGGACACATAAACAAGAATCGTATAAATACTCTCCAAAAGAAAGGTCTTTTGAAAACAAACGAGTTAGGTTCGTTTGATGAGTGTGAATCTTGTATTCAAGGCAAGATGACCAAAGAGCCTTTCAAAGGTACAAATGAAAGGGCTAAGGATTTGTTAGGTATAATACATACGGATGTATGCGGACCTTTCAAGCCAACTAGTAGGAATAGTGAAAGGTACTTCATTACCTTTACCGACGATTTTAGTCGATATGGGTATGTTTATCTAATGAAACACAAACATGAAGCCTTTGAAATGTTCAAAGAATTTCAAAATGAAGTACAAAATCAGCTCGACCGAACAATCAAGGTACTCCGCTCCGATAGAGGAGGCGAATACCTAAGTGAAGCTTTTCAAAGTCATCTTAGAGATTGTGGAATTATTTCACAGCTCACTCCTCCTGGAACTCCTCAACATAACGGAGTATCCGAGAGGAGGAATCGAACACTGTTGGACATGGTTCGATCAATGATGGCACGAAGCTCACTACCGCCATCATTTTGGGGATATGCGTTACTTACAGCGGCTCGTATTTTGAATATGGCCCCGACCAAAAAGGTGGATCGAATACCCTATGAAGTGTGGCATGGAAAGGTTCCATCCTTTTCATATTTAAGGGTATGGGGATGCATAGTTTATGTTAAACGTGACACCCCAAATAAGCTTGAGGCTCGATCCATCAGGTGTATCTTCATAGGATACCCAAAGGATGATATAGGATATATATTCTATGATCCTAGTGAACAAAAGGTGTTTGTTTCACGCAAAGGATACTTCTTAGAAACTAGGTTCCTTATGGAAGGACCTAGTGAAAGGAGAGTGGAACTTGAAGAGGTTCAAGAATCACTGGATGATACACAATTGGTCGATACTAGCTTTCAACACGAGGATGTTGAAGATGATCAAATGGTTGATCATACACACGTTGCTCGCAGATCTAATAGGATTAGTCGACCTCCCAAGAAATATGGATTTCTTGTGGATGATTGCTACTTGGTCGATTCGGATGAACCGATCTCCTACAAAGATGCTATGTCACAACCTGATTGTGAAAAATGGCTTGAAGCCATGAGCGCCGAGATGCAATCCATGCACGATAACCAAGTTTGGGAATTGGTTAATCGTCCACTTAACTCCAAACTGGTTGGATGTAAGTGGGTCTTCAAAAGGAAAACTGATATGCATGGAAATTTAGATACTTACAAAGCACGACTTGTAGCAAAAGGTTTCACGCAAACTCAAGGGATTGATTATGATGAAACCTTCTCGCCGGTCGCGATGCTTAAGTCGATCAGGATATTATTTGCCATTGCAGCTCATTTTGATTATGAGATATGGCAAATGGATGTCAAGACCGCTTTTCTAAATGGATATCTTGAGGAAGATGTCCATATGGTTCAGCCTGAAGGTTTTGTCGATCCATCTAATCCTGATAAAGTTTGTAAGTTAAAGAAATCAATCTACGGGTTGAAACAAGCATCACGGATGTGGAATCATCGTTTTAATGAAGAAATCAAAGCGTTTGGTTTCGTCCAAAACGGTGATGAGGCGTGTGTGTATAAATGGGCTAGTGGGAGTATAATCATTTTCCTTATTTTGTATGTCGATGATATACTTTTATTTGGAAATGATATACCAAGTATGGAAAACGTTAAAGCGTGGTTAAGTAGTCGTTTCTCAATTAAGGATCTTGGAGAAGCGACATATATCTTGGGAATAAAGGTCTATAGGGATAGACAAAGGAAATTGATCGGACTCAATCAAAGTGCGTACATTGATAAAATCCTGAAAAGGTTCAGGATGGAAAACTCTAAGAAAGGTTTGGTACCTATTCCTAGAGGAACCGTGTTAAGCTCATCCCAAAGTCCTAGCTCTAAGGAAGAGCAGGATAGGATGAAGCATGTTCCTTATGCTTCGGCAATAGGATCTATTATGTATGCAATGATATGCACCAGACCGGACGTCTCGTATGCTTTAAGCATAACGAGTAGATACCAGCACAACCCAGGTGACAGTCATTGGATGGCTGTCAAGAATATATTAAAATACCTTAGAAGGACTAAGGATATGTTTTTAATATATGGGTCTGGTGAGGAGGAACTCGTCGTAAAGGGTTACGTGGATGCGAGTTTCCAAACTGACCGAGATGATTCTCGATCACAGTCGGGATATGTCTTCATTTTGAATGGAGGCGCTGTCTCTTGGAAGAGTTCGAAGCAGGATGTTGTCGCGTTATCCACTACAGAATCTGAGTACATCGCCGCTTCAATGGCAGCCCAAGAGGCTGCATGGATGAAAAAGTTCATCATGGATCTAGGGATTATCTCTTCCATTCAGGAGCCCCTAGAGATATTCTGTGACAATGAGGGTGCTATTGCACAGATCAAGGAGCCTCGTGCTCATCAGAAAACGAGGCACATTGAGCGCAGATTCAACTACATAAGGGATGAAGTTGAAAAGAGAAAGATATGTATTCATAAAGTTCATACCGATCAAAATATTGCGGACCCACTCACGAAGCTCCTCGATAGGCCAAAGCATGAGGGTCATGTTTGTGCATTAGGACTTCGGTATTCTAGTGAGTGGATTTGATCTGTGTTTAGTGTTTATATAAGAACGAATGTAATGGGTATCTCATGAAAATTAATTATGTTTTAATTATTCAATGATTTATGTTCTATATTTGCATGTTTAATCCATGAATGACTTATGTTGTTCTAAACGTCCGTAGTCGATTATGCTTGTGGGAACAAGTATGAAGGTAAGACTATTATGAACCCGGATTGGTTGATATTCATGTGATGAATATAGGGCATAGGTTTGCCACCAAGGTTCATAGATATTTGTGGGATACAAATATTGGACATGATCCGCTCTCAAGGATCACTGCATGGAGTTAGTGCAACTGATCATAAGTAATCCTTGAGTAAAGGCGAGTATCATTGTGTCCTTTGACCTGAGATGCATATTGGATCTGGTTTCTCATCAAGTCTGATAACTTGACTCTCTTCTTTGTTTTTCGGTAACACGATGACGTAAAAGAAAGAGCTCAGATATCATACGAGATGTCAACAAGGATGTATGCAGTCAAGATGGGATTTGTTCCTCTTATGTGTTGAGAGTTTAGATGTCTAAGGCCTGTTAAGTTAAATCATTGAGAGAATGATCACTCTGTGTCTCTTCGATTTGACAGGACATCTAGTAACAAAGAGATGTAATGATAAGACTTACCTATATCATATCAAGTATGGACTTGAAGGGGATGATGTTATTGAATGGCACTTAGTCAAACACACTAGGGGTGGTGACCTGTTGTTAGGCGGTA
The DNA here is from genome assembly GCF_021521415.1 of Bidens hawaiensis. Lineage (NCBI taxonomy): Eukaryota > Viridiplantae > Streptophyta > Magnoliopsida > Asterales > Asteraceae > Bidens > Bidens hawaiensis. The sequence goes on along the minus strand of NW_027492978.1, from coordinate 232,974 downwards.
TTCACCATTAGCATTAACTTCTTATGAGTCACGTGCAAGTGGGAGATTGTTGGAATACCGTATGCCCGAGACACATAATTAGGTTAATGTGGCTAGTCATGTTTGATCCAAGTCGGGTCATACCCAATAACGAGTTAGACACACACCAATTATGTATTTGTTAAGATAAGATCTATAAGACAAATACAGAACACGATACATTCAGAAATTCGGGTTTCTGAATATTTACTTGAAAGTGTTAAATAAATTAATCGGTTAATTTATTTATTCAAATAATTATTATTGGAATGATTATTTAACTATGTATTCTTTTATAAAATGGTTTATAAAAGATGGGGTGTTTATATATTTTATAAAGTATAAAATAAATAAAATAAAAAAAAAAAAAAAAAAAAAAATTATTATTATTGGGGCCGGTTTTAGGGTGGGCCCCACACCCCATATCTTGGTCAATTTCTTGTCACAAGGTTGAGTGTATTTTACTTAACCAAAACCTAACCAAAACCTAACACCATGTTAGTATGATGGTATGTGATGATGAGAAAAGATCATGATCAAAAATATATAAACACTTTCAAGTAACATAAAAAACACAACTTCTTCCTTTCTTTCTTTCTTGTTTACGGCCAAAAAGAAAAAGAAAGGCTCGGGTCTCGGGTTTTTCGTGTTCAAGCTTCCTAGCATAGCTCGGTGTGTGTTGGAGGCTCGGGGTATATTCCGTTTGAGGGTTTTCCTTTGAAAGTCTAACATTCACATCATCATCTTCTTCAACCATCTACTAAACTCTTAAAGGGTTAAGAATGTAAGTGTTTACTAGCTTGATAGTTTAGCTTTTCCGTATCATTTGATCCTTGCTTCGGGTTTCTAGTAAATAGATTATTGGTAATCTTATAACATGAATAAACTAGGTTATTCATGAACATATACATATATAAACACATGGATACATATGTTTAGTTTGTAAATATCACGCTTCCGCCTTAATTGTGACTAGTTAAATGGTTAACTAAGTTTATAAATTCTATGGAAACCCAACAGATCCATCACGCGTGATGGCACCACTCAACACCGCCGCCGGTGGGCTATCACGCGCGTGATGGCAATGTTGAGTGATGGAGGGTGATGGTGGGGTTGTCGAGGAAAAAATGACCGTTGAGCGAGATGGAAGTAGCCGTTGGGTACCGGATCCTCCGACTCAAGTTCCCGTTCCAGATGATGTCCAATTAGACTTGCGGGATGAAGATATTCATCATCGGTTGAGATGGGATATAGTTGAGCTTATAGGTTCTTTAGGTTTGGAATTTCCGGATTTAGACGAGGAGTAGACGTTTATTGTAACTTTTATTTTTTATTTCTAATTTTTAAGTTGAATTATGTTCTAGTAAACTATTGTTTTTATTTTTTAAGTTTTAGTAAAATATTGTTTTAATTTTTTAAGTTGCAAAAAAAACAAAACAAAACAAAAACCCTAATCCTTTCCATTTTCATACATCTCCACACCATAGCCTACACCATCAAAACACACACTTAACCCAATTTCCGTTTTTGAGAAAAACACCCACAAAGACACAAAGATTCCCGGAGATCTAGCCGTCGGATCGGTCTCAAATTTTAACCAAGTATTCCTGGAATATAAACGAAGTTTTCCACCGAAAAGATCTTCGATCAGAGGTAAGGAAGTCCAGTTTTTATCAGTAAAACCACAGCAGCTCAAAAATGAAGATTTCCGGCCACTGTAGCGGCAGTTTCCGGCGAAGGCGAGCTGATGGGTTTGTAGATCTAGCCAAGGCGGTTCCGTGGCCGCTTGAATCACTCAAATCGGAGTTCGTTTGATATGGTTTTGAGCCTCTCGAGTGATTTCAAACAAAAACTTCAAAGGTACGTTTTTGTTAAAAATGTTTACTTTTCATGAACAGATTTACATGAAAATTGGTAGGATGATAGATCGGGCCTAGACAAATCGTAAAGTTGCAAACCTGAAGATTTAAAATGGACTTAACGTACTCATGGTTAAGAACGGCTCGTTTAAAATAAACCTTAGATCTAGTATTGAACGTTTTAAGCTTAAAGGTCCAAACTTTATGTGTTTTCGGGCCGAGTCTTATCCGAAAATGACCATGGGAATGTTACGGGATTGGTTAACATCATATCAAAGGGTTACACGTTGAAACGGAGATGATTATGGGGGATGAGAACGAACCCGTAGCTGCTGCTACAAGTTCGCCTACTGTGAACTTCGCCTGATATCTAAGTTCGCGTGCAGCCAAGTTCGTCTGTAGCTAAGTTCGCTGCTGATTAACTCCGCCCAATAAGTTCGCGATGCATATAAGTTCGCTACTGTTAAGTTCGCCTACATGTAAGTTCGCTTACAGTTAAGTTCGCCTACAGTTAAGTTCGCCTACATGTAAGTTCGCTTACAGCTAAGTTCGCCTACATGTAAGTTCGCTTACAGTTAAGTTCGCCTACATGTAAGTTCGCCTACATGTAAGTTCGCCTACAGTATGTTCGCTTGCATTATGTTCGCTTACACTTGAAATTCGCTTACAAATACAAGACTCGGCTACATTAAGGCTCGATTTCTTTGGATTACCTTAATGATTCGAATACAAGGGAATAAAAAGGGAGATTACAAAAGAAAGAAAGATATTAAAGTAAACGAAAACCATGAATTCTTAAATAAAAATAATCTAATACCAGGCCCTTAAATTAGACCTGACTTAGCCATTCTTGGCTGACCTACAAATAGGAAGAGTATTGATACGTGTAACTATTATACAGTTAGCAGAGCTCAATTAAAGAAGGGATTAACAGTTAACGGAGAAAGAAACAGGATCCAGGTGAGTTTCTAGCCCCATTCCTTGTTATGTTTTCGGGGCTGTGTGCATACTCAATGTGATTTGTTAATACACTTACCCTAAGTGATAAGTGTATGCCATATGTGATATATGTGAACGGAATGAATGATTGCTTGTCGGCACGTGAACGATCTTCGTATATTGCACGTACTGTCAAGTTATAGTTATGAATATGAATGCTATGTATAATGTATGAATGATTGCTTGTCGGTATGTCACACCCGGCCCTGAGCGGCGGAAACAGCCGGGCGCGCGCGAGTGGGAATTGATACTTAAGCACGGGCCATTGCAAACATTCAAAGTAAGATTTTCATTGCGCATGAAAAGTTTAATACAAATACATTACATCGTTTAAAAATTACATAAAAACATCCAAGTATAAAAATTGTTGAAGATTTCCACGCCATATCCCCATGCGCGGCGGGAACAACCACGCGCATCGAAGGGATAGAACTAAAATCTTCCAAAAAGCTAGTTTAGATGTTCAGCGTGAGGTGCTCTAAGTGTGACTCCATGCGCTACCTAGTTATCTCCTGAAAGACACGTAAAAACATTTGAATCAGTATAAACTGAGTGAGTTCACAAGTCTTAGTAACTTGATAAATCGTATTGCATCATAATCTTGATACAAATCATTCTGAAACATAATTCTGATAGCATCATTAAAACACATGCTTGGTAAGACATAGTTATATCAACATATTCTGATAAAATCGTTCCGCGGGTTACGCGCGAACATTTCTGGGAACTGTGCTCGTCTATGCAAAGTGGCGCTGCCACTACGAGCTAAAATAAGTAATACCGTCCCGCGGGTTACGCGCGAACGTTTCAGGAACATGTGCTCGTCCATGCAAAGTGGCGCTGCCACTACGAGCTAAAATAATAATTCCGTCCCGCGGGTTACGCGCGGACGTTGTGCCGGAAAACAAGGCGCTCGTCCATGCAAAGAGGCGCGACCCCTACGAGCGGGTTCAAACCCATAGTACTGCCCCATGACCATACTAGGCACTCGTCCATGCAAAGAGGTGCGACCCCTACGAGTGGGTGGATCAAACCAGCAGTCCCTACCCTTAGAGTTCCAATGGTAAAGTGATCACTTACTCGAGTTCTAGCGCACATACATCGAAAACCTTAGATAACCGTTTGCATTGCTCATCATGAAACATAACTTAAACACATAATCGCTTGCATAGCTTGTAAGTATACCATGATAAAACATTATTTAAGTACGTGTCCCTCGCCCCGAAAACAGTTTAAAAATAGTGAAAACAGTGAAAATAGGGGCTGTGAGACTCACCTGTGGTTCTTGTTAAGGGATTAATCGAGATTCGGGTTTTCTTGGTGTTGGCCTCGGAATCGAAGGTCTAGAATACGATTAAATAACAAGTATATATATTAAGATCAAGAAATAGGAGAATATAAGGGTTGGATAGTAGGTCTCAAGGTTATATTCTCGGCTTACCTAGTAACAGGATCGGAGCTGGAAACAACGGATGCTTGGGAGAGGATTAGTGCAAGTTTGTAGTTCTTTGAAGTGTGTTTTGGGTGATAATTTAGGTTACAAATTTATAGGCAAACTCAAGGGAACACAATCCCTTGCTTTAGGGGATTGAAATCTTTTCATATCTAGGGGTAATGATGATAAAGTATGGAAATTATTATTGTTTATTGTTTACTTAAAAGTGGAGGAGTGGACAAAAGATCTTGATTTGATTTGGACAGGACATGCAGGTCTGGGGTTGGTGAGAATAGGGTGGCTGACAGTTGACTTTTCATGTTACAGTGTGCTTTTTCAGGTACTTTTGTCAGTGTACAGTAAAAAAAAGTGGAAAATCTCTGAAACACGCTACTGTTTCCTTTTGGGCGGGAGTAATCTCCTTATGTCTGGAGAATAGACTGTTCTGTGCGCATCACTTTGTGCGCATAGCTTTCTGCGTGAAGGACATTTCTTTGCTGCGGGTAGGTGCGTAACCTTCTCGCAGTTAGGGATATTGAGTTTCATTTGTAGATTCTCCAGGTGGTCTTGGTATTTCAACATAGTGATCAGTCATGTTGAAGTCAATTCCATCTTGGAGCTTCAGACAAACTAGCTCTCAATGTTCCCGCCATGCGGGGAGGTTAGTTCCCTTCCGCACGCGCATAAACGATGTAGGATGCACCCGCCTTAGCATCATGCGGGATGGTCAACCCATAGACAACATAACGTTTAAGTTACATGAAAACATAAAGCCAAAACATTCACGCATGGCGCATATAACATATGCTCACGCTGGTTCTTAACATGGTGCGCTCGCGCAGGGCGTACATAACAAATGCACGCGCTGACTAACATGGCGCGCTCGCGCAGGGCGCACATAACAAATGCACGCGCTGACTAACATGGCGCGCTCGCGCAGGGCGCACATAACAAATGCACGCGCTGACTAACATGGCGCGCATCATATTTACAATCACCTAATTATTAGGTTGATTACTTAGTTTAAGGGATTGGGAATTTACCGGGTGTCACATTCTCCCCTCGTTAAACGAATTTCGTCCTGAAATTTAGGAGACGTTGCTGGCAGAAGCCATGTTCTGAAAGAGGTGTGGGTATTTCTTGCGCATTTGGTCTTCTCTTTCCCAAGTGAATTCAGGCCCACGCCTCGAGTTCCATTGAACCTTTACTAACTTGATTTTGCTCCTGCGTAACTTCTGTTCTTTCCAATCGGTTACTGCTATAGGTTCTTCTATGAAGTGCAGCTGTTTGTCGATGTGAATCTCTTCCATCGGCAAAATCAACGTTTCGTCAGATAAGCACTTTTTGAGGTTGGACACATGAAACGTATCATGAACTCCACTGAGTTCGGCGGGTAAACGGAGTTTATAAGCAACCGGACCGATCCTTTCCAGGATCTCGAATGGTCCAATGTAGCGCGGATTCAACTTTCCTCGCTTGCCGAAACGGGGGACTCCTTTCCATGGAGAGACTTTCAAAAGTACTTTATCCCCTACTTGAAACTCCAATGGTTTCCTTCGCACATCTGCGTAGCTCTTCTGTCTGTCGCGCGCTGTCTTAAGGCGATCCCTTATCTGAAAAATCTTGTCTGTTGTTTCTTGGATCAACTCTGGACCAGTCATTTGCTTGTCACCTACTTCAGCCCAGCACAGTGGGGATCTACACTTGCGCCCATACAAAGCTTCGAACGGCGCAGCCTTAATGCTTGTGTGATAGCTGTTGTTGTAAGAAAATTCAACCAATGGGAGATGAGTATCCCAGCTACCTTCGAAATCGATTGCGCACGCGCGTAGCATATCTTCCAGTGTCTGGATTGTTCGTTCGCTTTGCCCATCCGTTTGAGGATGATATGCCGTACTCATGTCAAGACGAGTACCTAAAGCCCCTTGTAACGATCTCCAAAACCTTGATGTGAACCGACTATCTCTATCAGAAATGATGGACACTGGGACTCCATGTTTTGAAACTACTTCTCGAATATACAGTCGGGCTAACTTTTCCATCTTATCGGTTTCCTTGATAGGCAGGAAGTGCGCTGACTTAGTTAGCCGATCCACAATAACCCATATTGTGTCATAACCCCCAGGTGTCCTTGGCAGTTTGGTGATGAAGTCCATAGAGATTTGTTCCCACTTCCACATGGGAATTTCTGGCTGTTGAAGCAACCCTGATGGTTTCTGGTATTCAGCCTTTACCTTCGAACACGTCAGGCACTTACTGACATACGTCGCGATGGCGCCTTTAAGATTGGGCCACCAATACAGCGTTTTAACATCTTGGTACATCTTGTCTGCGCCAGGATGTACGGAATACCGCGTCTTGTGAGCTTCGTTCAATACCTGCTCGCGCAATCCTCCCTTGAGAGGGACCCATATGCGGTTAGCGAAATATAGATTGCCGTTCTCTTTAAGTTCCAAATTCTTAACCATACCCCCAAGGCATTCGTTTTTAACAAACTCTGGTTTCAAGGCTTCTTGCTGAGCGTCTCGGATGCGGGTAGAGAGATCTGCGTGAATGGTCAACCTTAGAGCCTTGACTCGTAGCGTTTTTATTCGCTCCTTCCTACTTAGCGCGTCTGCTACCACATTCGCCTTTCCAGGGTGGTACTTAATCTCACAATCATAATCGTTCAACAACTCCACCCATCTTCGTTGCCTCATGTTTAAATCCTTTTGATCAAATATATGTTGAAGGCTCTTGTGATCCGTAAAGATTATACACTTTGTACCATAGAGGTAATGGCGCCAAATCTTTAGCGCGAAGACAACCGCTCCAAGTTCTAAATCATGCGTTGTGTAGTTCTTTTCATTGGTCTTGAGTTGGCGTGAGGCATACGCTATGACTTTGTCTCGTTGCATAAGGACACATCCAAGTCCCTGATGTGAAGCGTCGCAGTAAACAACAATGTCATCCATCCCCTCGGGCAAAGACAAAATTGGCGCACTACATAACTTCTGTTTCAACATTTGAAATGCTGTTTCCTGATTCTCGCCCCAAACAAACTTCTTGTCTTTCTGAGTTAGCGCGGTCAGAGGTAGAGCTATTTTGGAGAAGTTCTCAATGAAGCGTCGATAGTAGCCAGCTAGTCCTAGGAATTGCCTCACCTCAGTTGGGGTTTTTGGCGCTTCCCAGTTTTCGATGGCCTTGACTTTGGAAGGATCAACGTGAATTCCTTTCTCGTTTACAACGTGACCGAGAAAGTGAACTTCTCTAAGCCAAAACTCGCACTTGGAAAACTTCGCATACAACTTTTCTTTCCTCAACAATTCCAAAATCAATCTCAGGTGTTGCTCATGCTCGGCCTTGGTCCGTGAGTAAATCAGAATATCATCTATAAACACAATCACAAATTTGTCCAAGTATGGTTTGCACACACGGTTCATCAGATCCATGAACACAGCCGGCGCATTAGTTAGCCCGAAAGGCATCACTAAGAACTCATAATGGCCGTATCTAGTTCGGAAGGCTGTTTTCGGCACATCTTCCTCATGGACCCTAAGTTGGTGGTATCCTGACCGTAGATCTATCTTCGAATAATAACTGGATCCCTGCAACTGGTCAAATAAGTCGTCAATCCTCGGTAAGGGGTACCGATTTTTGACTGTCAGCTTGTTCAGTTCCCTGTAGTCAATACACATCCTGAACGAACCATCCTTCTTCTTAACAAACAGTACTGGAGCTCCCCAAGGTGAAAAGCTTGGGCGTATGAAACCTTTATCCAATAGTTCCTGTAACTGATTGGATAGCTCTTGCATCTCAGATGGAGCTAGTCGATAAGGCGCTCGAGCTACTGGCGCAGCTCCTGGGACTAAATCAATACGAAACTCGACTTGTCGCGGCGGCGGTAATCCGGGCAAATCTTCAGGAAAAACTTCTGGAAATTCGCGCACTACTGGTAAGTCTTCAATTCTTCGCTCATCTCCTTTCTTTTCTACGACATGCGCCAGGAAGGCGTAGCACCCTTTCCTTAGGCACTTTCGCGCCTTTAGGCACGAAATCAGTTTCGTCGCAACTCCCCTTCTTTCCCCTTGAATTACCAAGGTTTCTCCGTTCAACAGTGGGATCCGAACCTGCTTCTCATGGCAAATAACTTCCGCGCGGTTCTCGACTAACCAATCCATACCTACCACAATGTCAAAACTTCCCAAGTCTATTGGCAACAAGTTAATATTGAACCCGTGACCTCCCATGACTATAACACATTGTTCAGTTCTTTCGTTCGCGCATAACTGCCTACCATTGGCTAGTTCTATAGTATATGGCGTGTCTAGCCTACTGGTTGCTAGGCCTAGGGAGTCTTTAAACTCAGCGGATATAAAACTTAGGTCAGCGCCAGTATCAAATAAGACAGATGCAAAATGTCCGTTAAGCAAAAACGTACCGGTTACCACATTCGGCTCTTCTTTAGCTTCGCCTGCGCCGATCACAAAAGCTCTCCCGCGAGCTTGGTTCCCCTTTTGCGGGCAATCCCGACTAAAATGCCCTGGCTTCCCGCATGCGTAGCAGTTGTCGCTTGCTCCAGCTTCTCTGATACGGCAATTCATCGTCTTGTGCCCTGGTCTGCCACATTTGGCACATTCGATTCTTGCGCATTCACCCTCGTGGTGATACTTGCATTTGTTGCACCATGGGCGAGGCCCGCTGTATCCTTTTCGTGGTGGCTCCGCGGCCTGAATCGCGTAAACCCTTGCGCTTTCCTGCTTCTTGAACGGTGGCTGCTTGGAGTCGGACCCTCGGTGGTGAGAGTTCCATTTCCTCTTGGGATCAGAGGTTCGCTGCTCGATTCCGCGCGTAGTCAACATACCCGCACGGATCGTATCCCTTGTAAGGGTGATGGCCCGCGCTACCGCCTCATCAAAGGTTGGAGGCGCTGCGGCGTTGAGCGGAACCCTAACAACAGGAGGTAACCCAAAAATATACCTCTCGATCTTCTTTTCCTCCGTGTTTGCCATGTCTGGCACCAACTGGCAAAGTTCGTTGAACCGGTTGTTGTAGGCGTCGATATCCGTTCCTACCATGGTGTGGTTCCAGAATTCCTGTTGTAGACTCTGGATTTCTGCGCGAGAGCAGAACTTCCTCATCATCATCTCCTTCAGTTCCTCCCAGGTCTTGTGGAGAGCAACTTCTCGCCCCAATGTTTTCGTTTGAAGCTTCCACCAAGACGAAGCTGCCTCTTGGAACATACAGGTCGCGTAAAGGACCTTCTGGTTCTCACTACATCCGCTAATGGAGAGAACTGTCTCCATCTTGTCAATCCAGTTGTAGAGCCCAATGGCCCCTTCGGTTCCCTTGAATGGCCAAGGCTTACAGGCCATGAATGTCTTATAGGAGCATCCTTTGTCCAAGGCTCCTGATTCGGGTTCTGGGGTCTCATTCTGACGACCCTGACTTGATTCGGCCTTGCTGGCCTCATGTGTCGCAATCGCCTGCGCGATTATTTCCGCGAGTTCCTCGGGTGTCATGGTAATTCCCTTGGCTTTAGTTGGAGGCATTCTCGCTTTAAAAGAGTGAAAATATCAGACTTAGCGCATGTACTCTGAGCACATAATGTTATCATTATTTACTAGACAGTGTGACCCGTGTTCCTAAGTGTGTGTATAGTTTCTTTTGAAAGTATTTTCTTTGAAAAATATTTCATGCGATTCCCCAACGGTTATAGTCTAGGTTAAAACTTCTTTTCCTAGTTCGCTATAACCAGTGCTCTGATACCAATCTGTCACACCCGGCCCTGAGCGGCGGAAACAGCCGGGCGCGCGCGAGTGGGAATTGATACTTAAGCACGGGCCATTGCAAACATTCAAAGTAAGATTTTCATTGCGCATGAAAAGTTTAATACAAATACATTACATCGTTTAAAAATTACATAAAAACATCCAAGTATAAAAATTGTTGAAGATTTCCACGCCATATCCCCATGCGCGGCGGGAACAACCACGCGCATCGAAGGGATAGAACTAAAATCTTCCAAAAAGCTAGTTTAGATGTTCAGCGTGAGGTGCTCTAAGTGTGACTCCATGCGCTACCTAGTTATCTCCTGAAAGACACGTAAAAACATTTGAATCAGTATAAACTGAGTGAGTTCACAAGTCTTAGTAACTTGATAAATCGTATTGCATCATAATCTTGATACAAATCATTCTGAAACATAATTCTGATAGCATCATTAAAACACATGCTTGGTAAGACATAGTTATATCAACATATTCTGATAAAATCGTTCCGCGGGTTACGCGCGAACATTTCTGGGAACTGTGCTCGTCTATGCAAAGTGGCGCTGCCACTACGAGCTAAAATAAGTAATACCGTCCCGCGGGTTACGCGCGAACGTTTCAGGAACATGTGCTCGTCCATGCAAAGTGGCGCTGCCACTACGAGCTAAAATAATAATTCCGTCCCGCGGGTTACGCGCGGACGTTGTGCCGGAAAACAAGGCGCTCGTCCATGCAAAGAGGCGCGACCCCTACGAGCGGGTTCAAACCCATAGTACTGCCCCATGACCATACTAGGCACTCGTCCATGCAAAGAGGTGCGACCCCTACGAGTGGGTGGATCAAACCAGCAGTCCCTACCCTTAGAGTTCCAATGGTAAAGTGATCACTTACTCGAGTTCTAGCGCACATACATCGAAAACCTTAGATAACCGTTTGCATTGCTCATCATGAAACATAACTTAAACACATAATCGCTTGCATAGCTTGTAAGTATACCATGATAAAACATTATTTAAGTACGTGTCCCTCGCCCCGAAAACAGTTTAAAAATAGTGAAAACAGTGAAAATAGGGGCTGTGAGACTCACCTGTGGTTCTTGTTAAGGGATTAATCGAGATTCGGGTTTTCTTGGTGTTGGCCTCGGAATCGAAGGTCTAGAATACGATTAAATAACAAGTATATATATTAAGATCAAGAAATAGGAGAATATAAGGGTTGGATAGTAGGTCTCAAGGTTATATTCTCGGCTTACCTAGTAACAGGATCGGAGCTGGAAACAACGGATGCTTGGGAGAGGATTAGTGCAAGTTTGTAGTTCTTTGAAGTGTGTTTTGGGTGATAATTTAGGTTACAAATTTATAGGCAAACTCAAGGGAACACAATCCCTTGCTTTAGGGGATTGAAATCTTTTCATATCTAGGGGTAATGATGATAAAGTATGGAAATTATTATTGTTTATTGTTTACTTAAAAGTGGAGGAGTGGACAAAAGATCTTGATTTGATTTGGACAGGACATGCAGGTCTGGGGTTGGTGAGAATAGGGTGGCTGACAGTTGACTTTTCATGTTACAGTGTGCTTTTTCAGGTACTTTTGTCAGTGTACAGTAAAAAAAAGTGGAAAATCTCTGAAACACGCTACTGTTTCCTTTTGGGCGGGAGTAATCTCCTTATGTCTGGAGAATAGACTGTTCTGTGCGCATCACTTTGTGCGCATAGCTTTCTGCGTGAAGGACATTTCTTTGCTGCGGGTAGGTGCGTAACCTTCTCGCAGTTAGGGATATTGAGTTTCATTTGTAGATTCTCCAAGTGGTCTTGGTATTTCAACATAGTGATCAGTCATGTTGAAGTCAATTCCATCTTGGAGCTTCAGACAAACTAGCTCTCAATGTTCCCGCCATGCGGGGAGGTTAGTTCCCTTCCGCACGCGCATAAACGATGTAGGATGCACCCGCCTTAGCATCATGCGGGATGGTCAACCCATAGACAACATAACGTTTAAGTTACATGAAAACATAAAGCCAAAACATTCACGCATGGCGCATATAACATATGCTCACGCTGGTTCTTAACATGGTGCGCTCGCGCAGGGCGCACATAACAAATGCACGCGCTGACTAACATGGCGCGCTCGCGCAGGGCGCACATAACAAATGCACGCGCTGACTAACATGGCGCGCTCGCGCAGGGCGCACATAACAAATGCACGCGCTGACTAACATGGCGCGCATCATATTTACAATCACCTAATTATTAGGTTGATTACTTAGTTTAAGGGATTGGGAATTTACCGGGTGTCACACGGTACGTGAACGATCTTCAGATATTGCACGTACTGTCAAGTTATAGTTATGAATATGAATGCCATGTATAATGTATGAATGATTGCTTGTTGGTACGTGAACGATCTTCGGATATTGCATGTACTGTCAAGTTATAATTATGAATATGAATGCTATTTATAATGTATGAATGATATGTATGTATGTTATGAATGAATGTAAGAGTTAGAAAGGTAGAAAAGGGACTGGACCCTAATAATATCCAAGGCAGAAAAGGGACCGAGCCCTTTAATAATATCGAGGCAGAAAAGGGACTGGACCCTAATAATATCCAAGGCAGAAAAAGGGACCGGACCCTAATAATATCTGAGGCAGAATAGAATAACGTAAAGTAGAAATCTGAATAAAGTATGAAGGTAAGTATATATATATATATATATATATATATATATATATACTATGAATGAAGTATAGAAGTATGAATGAAAGTATGTAAGTATGTATGTAATGTATGTATGTAATGTATGTTATGTGATTAACTAGAACTCACTCAGCGTAGCTGACTTTTAGTATGCACGCAGGTGAGTAGGATGAGACAGCTCGCTTAAGGGGAACATGTGGCATTGAATAAGAGGCTGGCATCTGAAGACTTAAGACGTTTAAGTTTAATGCTTTGGTTATTTTGAAAGACGAGAAGTTGTTTAAGACAAGTTATGGTTTGTTATAAAATGTTTTATGAAAGTTTTATATTCCGCGTAAAGTTTTAACTAACTCTGATATTAAGAACTGTGTTTATGAGTAAATCCAACGTCTAAAGTAGGGCACCGGTAAAGGGGTCTTACAATTTGATTGAGTGGGGTGTGTGATAAGAAAGTTCATTACATCCCCCCCCCCCCTCTTACAAAAGCCATGGAAATAGTGATATTGGTCACGACAAACTCCATTGATGGTTGGTCGCTCCAACTACCTTAATGATTCTGGTGAATTTTTATTGTCTAATTCAAATTGTATGAGCTCATATTGTTACATATAACTCATATTCCTTACTAGTCTACAGATAGCAATACCCTATTTGTTATTTATTGAATGCATACCAAGACATTTATTTGAGACTATGAAGTCATCCAAAAGTGACTTATTTGCCCGGATGATTCTGGGTATCCGAATTTCACTATTAAAAAGAACTAGTAATTTACCCGCGGTTTGTGCGGCTTCCAGGTGTTGAGTCGTTAACTCGACATGAATTCGGTCATTTTTGTGTTACATTCATTACAATACCATAACATAAACAAAAACAAAAACAAAAACAAAAAAAAATTAAAAATCAAAGAGGACTAATGAGGTGATGTCGGTCGGTAAAACTCGGGCATTGGTAAACTCCAAGCGGTGTCGGTCTCATACGTTGAGACGGTTAGTCTGTGCAAATTTGATGTGTTCCGGCATGTTCATTACGCTTTTGGTTACATTTGTTACGGTGACGGAACAAAAACAAACACAAACAATATAAATATTGATGTGGGCCAATAAGGTGACGTTTGTTGGTAAATCGAATGTTCGTAAAACCCGAGCAACGTCGGTCTCAGGCGTTGATGCGGGTGAGTCTACGTGAAGATTTCGATTTCCATGATCTTCGTTACGGTACCGTAACTAAAACAAAAAAATTCGTTCGGTTACGTTGGTTACGGTACCAGAAGTAAAACAAATAATATATATAAGTTGAGGTTGGCCTATGGGGTGACGTTGGTCTAACTCAGGCGTTGAGGCGGTTAGTCTACACAAATTCGGCCGGTTTCATCACATTCATTATGGTACCGAAACTAAAACAAAAGAGTTCGGTCGGTTAGCGTTACGTTTTGGTTGGTTTCGTCACATTCATTATGTTACCGAACCTAAAACAAAAGAGTTCTATCTATTAGCGTTATCTTTTTTGTTATGATACCAAAACATAACAAAATGATAAAAAAGAAAAACAAAACAAAAAGAGAAAACAAAAAGAAAAAAAAACAAAAAGAAAAAAGAAAAAAGAAAACAAATCAAAAAGAAAAAAACAAAAAATAGAAAAACCAAATAAATGGTCGGTGCGGCGCCAGATGTTTACTTCTATTAGATAATTGAAGCTAATTTAATTTTAACTAAAATAAATATTATCCTGTTAATATTTAAGTTTTGGTAAAGGTTGATATCTTCTAGAAGAATAATAGAACTATGAAAGCAAAGAATAAAATAATAAAAAAGTTAGAAATGCCAACATAATTATATGAATTGCTGAATTGGTAATAACTAGTGGAATTACCCTATGAGCGGGGGAGTTGGGTAGGTTTTGGTTTAGTGCGTTCCTCTATCGACACCCATTATAGCAACTGAAAAAGAAACGAAAATTTTTGTAAGGTTTTACACATACCGATAAGTATAAAGACTCAAAGACCTAGACGTCGTAAATGGTATATTCGGAATACTATTATGCTTCAATCATTTGACTTATTCCATTCCTAACAAAACTTTTGTCGTAGCGCTAAAGAAAAGAGACAATCATATTTGAGAAAATTTTAACAAAGCTTTTATGAAAGCATATATAAAAATAAACACGTTTCAAAGACACAGAGAACAACAAAATTAGTTTAAATTAATTTTTATAAGAGAAAAAAAAATCTTGAAACACAGCTTTAGAAAATAAAATAGAAAATACTAACAGTCATTGGATGGATGATATGGAAGTGTCTTTATTTACAAAGGGGTAAATTAAAAAAGAAATTTGATACAGTGTGAAAAAACAACATTAATAATACATGAAGTGCTTAAGAACCATATATTTTTCTTCATAACTGAAAAATAAATAGAGCGGTCGAGAATACTAGAGATAGACAAAAACATGTTTTAGAAACTTGTAACCTGTGTCTAAGAGATAGTAGTAGTAGAATGGTGTCTTATTAGACCATGTATAGTGATTTGGTGAGAGAGTTGTGGGTGGCGTTTCAGCCCAAAACTCTCTCCTACCCCCCCCCCCCCCCAGGTTATGTACATAACTTTGAAAGATGTGGCGTTGTAGGTTGTTTGTGAGAGACAGAAGGGGAAAGGGATGGAGGATAATAATGATTACATGAGAGTTATGGGTTTTTATTACTTTACTACCTTTTATAAAACTCTCTTAACGCTAACTGAACCGTCAAGTGCGCAAAACGCATAAGTGTGAAAAGTTTTAACTACGTATAGTCTTAAAAGTAAACTAGCATCTCACAGTTAATTTAATATTTATACATTAACTTCCCCGTGTTAATATATAGATATAATTTTCCAGCCACCCAACTTTAGCATTTAGTTGTTTTAATCATTTTTTTATAACACATGATTACTTTAGTACTGTAACATATGTATGATTTTATAATGCATTTTTTTTAACACAAATAATATTATATTAAAACTAGAAACAAATATAAGAAAATCATATCCTATTTTTCTATTAAAATATAATCTTTATGAACACATGTCAAGTTTACGTTGCTTCTCATGATTAAAATCCTGCTAAACTTTTTAACTTTGTCTACCCATGAAACATAGCACGACGGATCTAAAATATGATTTGACCCTCAGCCACTCTTCAATCGGTCGTCCTTTATGATATTAAAGATATGATTAATAATGGCGAAATCATTTTGTTAATTTTGTAAATTCGAAGTTAATCAGCCCTCCTCATCTGGTTTAATATGTATTATTATTGTTCCCAACGCGTTTTCATGTTTTGAAAATGATTCATGATATCTTCAATCTCGACTTTCAAAAGCACATCTTTTCAATATAACAAATGCAAGCATCATTCATATAGTGGATTGAAGCCTTGAAGTCTTGAAATAATCAAAGAAAGAGTTGACCGTCAGTTATTGTTGCATGGTTGAAGCCTTGAGGTGATGTTTGAAGCCTTGAAGTGAACTGCCGAATAGTCGAAGACGAGTAGACAGCGTCTAGACTCTGGACGATAGAAACGGAAATTGGTCATTCTTTTTGTTTTTTAAATTTAATTTTTTAGGTATTATGTTTAGTTAAGAATGTTAATTGGATTGGGCTTACTCACCATGAATATATTGACATTTAATGTTCGTTAATAATTTTGTTTTAGTTTTCTTAAAGCTATCTATATTTTATAATTTATAAAAAAATATATTTTATAAAAAATTTACATTACTAAAAGAATTTTAACTAAATTTTGCATAATCAATGGGCTCGAATGTTTTTTTAAAAATGATATTGGGTGCATTCGTCGAAAGAGAATAAGTTCGCTCGTTAAGTCGATACTATAGTTTATATATAAAACCGTAAAAAGACCAAGTTCGGCCGAACATTGTGTTTTCTATGTGGCTCCGCACTGGTTAGGATTGCTATCTTTGACATTCCTAAGTATATATATATATATGTCCATGTTCGGTTCGCTAGCATCAACCGAAACTATGCCAAATTAACACCATTGGTACCCCCTGGTTAAGTCTATATATTGGCACACCTTGTTGAGTGATTGAGTCTATTAAGGTTACTAAAAAAAATCATGCACTAGATATGATACTGTTTTTAAACTATTACTCCTCAGTCCTCACCATAGAAACCATAAATCAATCCCAAATCCAAAATTATTTATCTTGACATTTTGATTCTCCAACTTTCTATCACTTGTCCGACCCGGGTGTGTGCAAGAGAGCAAGAGCTTCACCTGCATGCAACTTTGTTGAGAACCTCATCTTCCTGACCTCTTCATAGGTGGTGGGGACATACTGCCGCGGATGGTCATCGTCCACCAGTTCTGGTGGCGCTACCACCGTCTCTCTTGGTCCCAAAAGGAACGACGCAATCGACACTCGTATCTTAGCTTCTTTGCATTGCACCCTGTGTTTCACATTACAAAACCTCCCATTGCTCCACACCTTCAAGTACAACCAAACACCATATTCTCAACATTGATCAAGCAAAAAAAACTTGAAATAGGTTGTATGAAAACAAACCGTTGCTAGGTCACCAAGGTTAACAAGAAGGGTGTTAGGCCATGGATCAACGGGGATGAATTCTTCGGACTTGTTCATGACTTCCAAACCACCGACGCCTTCATCATCTTGGAGGATGGTGAGGAAACCCGAGTCTGTGTGTAATTGGACACCGGAGGATCCAACGCTTTCAGGGGTGAACTGGTATTGGTTTATTCTGAATTGACATGGCCAATTGTCAAATACTGCATTTTCACTTTTCACTCCTAAACCTTCAACAAGCTTATTTCCAATACTTATAAAAAGCTTGTGTACTGCTTCGGCGTATCTCATAATTGTGTCTCTGTTATAAAAAGAAAACGAAACAACAAAAGCGAAAAATAATTATTCTTAAAGTACATAGTTATGACTTATGAGATATGTTAACCTTTAGCCGGGCATTTACGTTTACTTACGAGTTACGATCATAGAACATAATGCACAATTCTATACATGAAAATGATTGTTTAAACAGCTCGTGACTCGGAATTTAATAAAAAGTAGCTCGATTGAAGTTGTCAAGAAAACATACGAGCTGAGCTCAATTGGCTCGTTTAAATTTCAAGCCGAGCTCGAGCCATACGTGATACGCCCGCTTTTCTTGTTTGGCTTATTTAAATCAAGTAGGTTGCTTAAGAAACACATTGCCTGTTATATATTCATATGTAAAATTAACAATTTTCTATTGTAACGATAAAAATAATCGAGTTGGGTTGGGTTTTACTTGAGCTTCGATTGAACTCAAACTTCGGCTTGTTAAAGTTTTTGAGTCGAGCCAAGTTGACAAAATTAACTTCAAGCCCGAACTCAAACTAGAGTCTAGAGTTAAGGTGGCTCGCTTGTTAAGCATATGCATACTTAAGTACCGATAAACCACGAGTAGTATTAGCAATACTAAAGTAATATATAATATGAATATTGTGTATAGGAATTGTAATTTTCTTATATTATGCGTACTGTTTAGTATATATATATATATAAAACTCTTAACACAACAATTGGTGTAGAGAATTCACATTAACAAGTACGGTGCAAACGAGCCGAGCCTGAGTTCGACTAGGCTCGTTTAACTTACGCAGAGCTCAAGCTCGGCACGTTTAGATCTTCATTACTAAAGCTCAAGCTCGGCTCGTGAGTAGGTCTTCAAGTTCGAGCTCGGGTCGGGCCAAACTCGTTTACTCTTTATTACTTAATTGTTATACATTATAATTATTTTTTTTTTCAATTACAATTTTATATATAACATAATATATATTATTTAGTTATTTTTTCATAACTATATGTATATTTATTAAATTTAGGCTCATGAAAAAGCTTGACTGAGCCGAGCTTTAACATATTTTTCACGAGCTGATCTCGAGTAGCTTGGCTAGTTTACACCCCAAACTTCGAGCCCGAACTCAAGATAGAGCATATACATACTTAGATATATACAGCAGTTTAAAACTTTAAATCATTAAATAAAACTTTTTTTAACGGTAAAAATTAAAAAAAAAAATTAATAGTAGCCAACGACAAACAGTCAAACACTTTCTATATCCACGTGTCACATAGAGAAAAGAAAACCGTTGACTGAAATCCACGGTCAACGGTACTGATCGTTACTAAAATCTACCTTTTATGTGGCGATAGATCCAACTGAGAACAGAAGCTGTCGACGTCAGCAGGAGATGCCATATCGTACACTCCTAGGGCTTCGTACAGAGGATTTATGGGCGTGGGGGCCACATAGCCGCTGCCGGTGATGACGTGGAGGTTCCGGCGCTTGATCTCCTCCGGCAGGTCGAAGAGAGACCGGACGACGGCCTTCATGTCGGACATGAGAGCCGCCGGAAGGACGTGGTGGAAGTTGAGCAGCCGGAAACAGCCCCAGTCTTCACTTGCTGCGATCAGTTTCGATGATTCGTTGGGGAAATTGAGATAATCGATCACCGGAATATTACCCTGGGCGGACATTTTTGTGTGTTGATTGATAACTTGCGTAGAGAAGTAGTACTTTTATTAAAGTGGTGTAAAGTGAGCTGTTTTCAAGCGAACTGAAACTCATTTTAATATAAACAGATTCCTTTAAATAAGAAAGTAAGTAAATTTTACACGTCCATGAGGTGGGCAAATAATCTGGTTAACTGAACTGATTTGAAAATTAAACTGAAATCAAAACGGTTTGAAACCGATTATGTAGAAACCGGAAGGGCCGGCCTAAGGGTGTGGCAGGGTAGTCGACCGCCACATGCCCAACACCCAGCTAGGCCCAAATTTTTTATTTTTATTTATATGTATTTTTATTAATGTTTCAACACAATTACATAACCACTAACTTAGTCAAGTGGCAAAAAGATATGACCTCTAATCAAGAGCTTGTGAGTTCCTGTCTTATTTGAGACATTTTTATGTTTATTTTTATACAAAACTTATTAAACAACTCAAATTATAACCAAGTAAGTTCACTTAAAATTAAATTGTTTAAACTTTAAACCCAACAAAATGTTCGTTTTACTTAAGGTACAAAAAAATTTCGCCTTTGGTCTAAAAAAATTTTCGTTTTCTTGGAGCCGGCCCTGGAAACCGGTTTGGAATCGATTGAAACCGTAGATTTGGAACCGGTTTGTAATTTTCTCCACCAAAACCGGTTTCAAACCAGTTAACCGAAACCGATCATAACCGAACAAAAACCGATGGTAACATGGTAAGTAACCAGTTTCAACCTGAACCGAAATCAATCATAAATCGGTTTTGACTTTTGTTAACCAAACCGGACCGGTTTTAACCCAAACCAGTTTGTGCACCTCTAAGCTAGGGATTGGCACCGAGAGCAAAAATTCGGAAAAATAAAATATTGGTACCGTATTGAACCTTTCGAAACCTTAAAAAGTCTGTACTGAATCATTACTGACGGTACTCGATACCATTTGCTCATCCCTACAATTAGGTGAGTTGGTTTGTTTAACACTCGAGTTGACATTGAACGAAGGTGAGCTCTCTCAGGTGATTTTTATTTTAGCAAATATATGGTTGAGGATTTTTTGTTGAACCCGGCTCGCTTACAACTCGAGCTCGATTGTGACTTGACGGGTGGGCTTGAAATTAAAAAAAAAAAGAATAAATATTTGGTTGTTTGTATATCAAAGAAGAAGCGGATCTCATTGTTGATTGATGGTCGACAAGTGAGAGATCTGGCTCAAAGGTAATTAATTACTACATTGGATATCTATCATTAAGTGGCTGTAGTTTAGTGGTAAGAATTCCACGTTGTGGCCGTGGAGACCTGGGCTCGAATCCCAGCAGCCACACTTCATTTTTTTCTTGTTCTTGAAGCTTTGCAGCTTTTTAAGTAACGAACTCAAGTAGCTCACCATTCATATATCCAAAGAATTCAAATATATTTTGTGAACAAAAACTCCAATCAGAATATTTATTATGTGTATTGTCGATTAACCTTGCTTAACTGTGAATTGCATCGTCCATTGTGGCTGTTTTCTTAGCCATCAAGAGTAATATGGATCGTTGCATCCTGAACCGTCCATACTCCATTGGATAGCCAATTTTAAACCAGGATCGGATGATAGGAACGAACACACTTCCCTTTTTTGTTTTCTTTTTCTTTTAACAAAATAAACGCATAATTGGCTTTTCGTTTTTTTTTATAATTAATACTTTATTTAAGGACACTCTTTTTGGAAAAAAAAATCTCCTTTTACACAAATATCATATACACTTTCTGCAAATATCCTACCCCATGCAAATATCACTTGCTGCCAATAATTTGACCTTCAAAAGCTTGTATAAAGAGCCATAAAATCGGAATCAGTTCACATAACAAAATCAATATTTCAATTTTCCATACCAAATTGTCGATTTCTCACCGCGAAACCATGATCAAGGTGCGCTTCTATTTCTATACATGCAACTTTATAATTAACAGCTCCACAAAAGTAGCGTGAGTTTAAATCCTTGCAAATGCAAGTTAATTATGTGATATTTAATTTGAAATGGACGCCCTGCTTGCGGTGCGCGCATATAATGTATATATGTGTGAACCCTCGGGTGGGCAAAAGTAAAATTGCACTAATTTTGACGTTATTTTACTAATCTCGTGAAAATAACGTTAAAAGTGGCGGAAGGTTAATCAGGCATCATGTGGTGGCGTTGATAGCCGAAAGACAAGGGCACATGCACCGATCAGCCGGTGTACCGATGATTGAGTGCTATGTGCCTTATGTCCAAGGCTTGATGCAAAACTACTATCGAGCCGGGGGTCTCACCGGAAGCAGCCTCTCTATCCCTATGGGATAGAGGTAAGGCTGTCTACATCTTACCCTCCTCAGACCCTACCATAGCATTGCTATTGGTGGGATATACTGAGTACGATGATGATGATGATGATTAATTTGAAATGGTTAGTGGAATAGATATATTTTATTGAATTTATTTAATGTATGTATCATCAAACAGCTAAATCTGGTGCAGCATATGGAGGAGAAACCAAATGATGAAGTGCTTCATGGATGTCAAATGATCAGGGCTGTTGAAAGAGACCGTTTGATCAATGGTCTAGCAACGCCAAGGTTTGCTACTTATGTTGAGAATATGATGAAATATGAAACTAAGAAGTCAGAGAAGGCGTTGAGTTATGATCATAACGCAAATACTCTACAAAGACCGACTAAAGTAGAACGCAATTGAATAACACTTTCAGAGTTGTTCAAAAAAACTAAAACAACAGACGAAAAAACTAAATGTAACAAGGATTCTGCTTCACCTGATGAAAAACTGCACAAGGTACATTTTCATATCATGTCGCATCGAATAAATTTGAACTGATTGATGTAATCTAAGTTTGGTTCATATGTACAAATGCAGATACTCCAAATGGTTCATCTTGAAGCCTTGGCTATTGCTCAAAACATGCGAAAATATGTGAAGAAAAGCATTGCGGTCACCAATGAGGAGCTGGAGGGGTATAGAAACCGACATAATAATATGCTACCCAAAGATATTATTATTTTTCCTTATGGGTCTATTTCTGAAAACCGGACAAAGGGTAAGGTGTCCCATCCCACGTATGCCGTGAAAAGAGAACGTTGGATCAAATCAGGTGCAGAATGTAAGTATAACTGCACACCATTACACCATCTAAGACACTTAATTTCCTGCTTGTTATGTAATATATAGTGAGATTTATTAGCAAACATATTTTGTGTGCAGACCTGATATTGGAACTATAGAAGGATAATAGTATGTGACCAGTAAACAGTGAGTGAGTCTGCTGGAAACCACCAAGCCACCATTAGACACTTGGGCCTCTAGGATCTTACTTTATATATAAAATGTATGTGCTAGCTATCTCTAAAATGTAATTTGTTTGTGGTTTTATTTTTCGCAGCAATATATGAACACAAAATTAATGCTGCGAATACAAGAAAAGACAAGCATAACAGACACCTAAATTAAGCATCCAAAGCGGATATACCGGACTAAACACAAACATAACCGAATTAGCACCTTAAAACACCCTAACATTCTTAGCTTTCCATATAAACCAAAATGTTGTGTACAAGATAGCATAGAAAGTTAAGCTTCCTTGAGTTTGTCGAGGCGCACCAGCAATTATGTCTAGCACACTTTGTTGAATCTGTTTAAGATACCAAATGAGTTAGAAAACATTTGTTGAATAGGGTAGATGAAAAAAATCAGTAACTTACAATTATGCATTTTAGAAATCGAACTGACAGATTGGGACAAATAAAACTAACTATGACATGGACAATACAGTTTAGGACCGAGGGATCGAGGAGTAGGGATGCTTGATCATTTAGCATCACTACTTTAGGTCCAAAATAGTAATTTTTGTTATAATTCAAACAAGCACAAAGCGACGGGCTAGCTAAAAGATACGTGTTTGGATGAGAGTTACCATCATTGTGTTCTACATCCAGGGCATAGCCTATATATGTAGTAGATTGAAAAGCTCCAAAAGAAAAAGAAAAAAAAGTACGAAAAAACAAAAGGAACTTGACAACCTTGAGTCATGATCAAACTATAAATCTTCAAGGGAAGAAATTGGCTCTTCCCTTTGGATTGAGCATGAAAAAGATTCATCACAGGTAATGATACAGGAGCATCCGATCCGACATTACAACCCGACTCGATGGGTGACCTGTGTAGAGAATAAGTTATAGATTTATTTGAAATTTAAACTCATTTTTGGCTAGCTTTAGTTGTTTCTATTTTATGTGTAAGGGACAAATCACATAAATAAAAGTTGTTGAAACCTATAATCAAGATGGTAGAGCTGAATCGCTGATAAGTCATTTACCATCAAAAGTATATAAATGTTACAGCAATTGTATTTGATATTTTCACATAAGCTGCATACATAATCAGAATGTATTTAAATCTATTGTTTAAAGTAAAGAATGATATGTTCTATCATCTTTCCAATGCTCTCGGTGTCGAAATGTACGTGGTCTTGCATCTAGTTGTAAAACCCTTCTTCGACCCAAACGTCAACTAAAAGATTCACCACATCCTGCAAAAGTCAACCGTCACTTAGCAGACACGTTTGTTAGAAGAATCACATATAGAACACAAAGAACTTACAGTTAATGGAATTGGGTCCGGGAATGGTTCACCAGATGAGAGCAAATCTTCAAAACTTGTGGTCCAACTGTAGCAGATAGCATAACAAATTAACAACCAATTGTCAACTGATTATACTAAACAACTTCTTATGCAGATATCTTATTTTTATCATGGACGTGCACTTTCTTATCGTACCAAAAAGTCAAATAGAAAAGTTAAACCTCAGAATTGGCTGTCTAAACTTGGAGTGTGACTTTTGAGAACTGTCACCAACCCAAGCTCTTCTCATCTCACGCCAAGCCAACTCCGCTATGTGGTACGTAATAATAAATTCATAAATATTTAAAAAAAAATTGTTGGCTTATAAAATTAATGAATAAAAGAAGATAAAAATGCAGTGGCTAAAGGACTAACCGTGGTTAACAAAGAGAGGATTTGAAGCATCTCTTTTCGTAGACTTGTTTTCTTCTTTGACTATTTTAGAACCCTTTGAACTCTGGCTACTGTTAATGACAAGTTTGCTTTCATCAATATCCATCTTTGATGGTTAATAAAAAACCGTAAGTACGCCTGCAATTAGCTGCATTATGACATAGTAAGAATAACAATAATAAAGGTTACATAACAGACACAATTACTTTTAACAACCGTGCCTTTAGAGAAACTAACGACTGCTATCCTGTGTAACCAAAAGTCCACTCAAAAATGTCACAAAATTAAACCTAAAAAAATATATTCTACATGTTCACCTAAAGGATCAACATCTTCTTGCTTCTTATCAGTGGTGTAGAACTCGCTAGCTGCTAGTCGGGCGACGCTGACTAGCAATTAATAGGAATAGGGATTAATCAGATTGGAAATTTATATGTAATTTTTCAAAATCATATATATATACACAAAAAGGTTTGTATATAATTTTTCAAATACTTCAAAGATTTTGAAGGATATTCGACCAATATTTACCGATTTTGACCAATTTTGATCGAAACTTGACCGGTAGCGAATTTAAGGGCCGGTCAGGTGAAATCGAATGGGTAGACCTCCGATTTCAGATAAAGTGCGGATTAATCATAACTTTTACAACTTTGCTTATAAAAATAGCATAGAATTTGCTGTTTCAGTTTCAACTAATTTGAAACTGTACTTATACAAAATAATGAATTAGATTCTAGTTATACATTACAGACATAAAGCATCATTCAGTTACTAGCAATCCTTATCATAACGCACAAACAGTCAAAGTTTGACTTTTAACTTTAAATTTAACAAGAGAATAAGCATTTTGGAAGTAAATAAGTACAAGTGTTGGTGAAAATCAGATGTATCTGAAATGTTTACCTCTGTCTGAAGCTTCAATGGTGTTCACGATCTCCACTCATGTAGATGTAGGGGTGCACTTGTATACTTTAATATTATTATTATTATTATTATTATTATTATTATTATTATTATTATTATTATTGCCAGTGGATGGATGGATGGATGGATGGATGTTTTTTGGACTTTGGTGGAGTGTTAATTAGAGGGTTTTTTCTTCTTTTTTCTAGAAATTGATGTCTTAATTTATTTATTGTTATTATTATTATTATTATTATTATTTATTTTTTTTTCTGAATGTATTTTTTTAATAATTGTTACTATTTTAGGTGTATGTTTGATATTGAATAACCTATATCATCCAATCAATCGTACCCAATAAAATCTTACCATATAATATTGCTTAAAATAGAAGTTGTTATTGAGAATTCACTTTTATTTTTCTTATAACAAAAGATAATATCATTTTTTTATTCGAATATGATGACAAATGACATAGTTTGCTCTTAACAACTAAAAGTTAGGGAATAATAACTTTTTCAACTAAAATATTAGGGAATAATAACTTTTTCAACTCGTTTCTTATCGTGTTTAACAAGTTAAAAACGACATGATTAACATAAATATCAAACATGAAATAACTCGTTTAAACCTTGGCTTTGATTATTTGAGTGCGCCAGTATATGTTTTATGTATCAGGGAGTGATGAATCATAGCCTCCTAGTCTTAATTATTTTTAAAAACTACAAAATTGCATAACATACTTTTTTTTACTAAACATGTATTATCGTGTCTAAACAAGTACCCAATTTATCAGTTGAACATTGCAATAATTTTAGAGTGATACTATACAGCTTATTTCGAATACCAAAGCAATAATTTGTAAACTAAACGAGTTGATGAATTTGAGTGAATAATTTTGTGTAGTGTATTTTAATTATTTTAGCAACGAGCATATGCTTGGGTTCGAACTTGAAACTAACAATCTGGAATCATCGAGGAAACACTACACGTACGTATCTTCTATACTTTTCTACAGAATCTTATTGATTCCGATGAGATCCCACACAATCCACGGGTCTTCAAATTGTTAACAGATTGTGTATGTATTGTATACTACTCTCAATTACATATATAACTTATCTGTTTCTTCAACTCACTTGATTTGGTTTCTTATGTTTTACATCTATCTACTTAACATTTGTTTTTGGATTCAATAAAGCTCGTTTAGTTATCGAGCTCAAGTTGACTTGTTTAGGTTCGTTGAATTTAGCGGGCCTTGTGTATTATTTTTAAATTTTTAACTATATTGGAATTCTACATATTATTTTCACACCACACAGTCAACTTGAGCCGAGGCTCGTTTTAGCTTTTTCTCAAAATATTTAAAAATAATTTAAAATTGTATATAGATTAATTAATATTAACTAATAAACAATAATCAAGCAGAGCCCGAGTTTGAAAAAACGAGTCACGAGCCGAGATCTAGCTTTAGAAGAGAAGCTCAAAACTAGCTGAACTCGAACTCTCGTAAGTCAAAATGAGCCGGGCTCAGCTCGTTTAAACCATTCTTGTTCTTCTGGAGTGTTGACTTTCAGCATTATTTTGACTTATTGCCATATACTTTTTGTTTGAATTTCAGATTTTGAATGATTCTACCTGACTGCAGGGACATGATATTGCTACTAGAATTCAAATATATGATAATGTATTCCTCTAGGTGCTTGTGATTGTATGAAGCATTGTAATTAAGGTTTCGAAAATGGCTTCTGGATTAATACTCAGAAGGAAAAGATATACATTCAATTCCCTAAAGCAACCTGCATACTTTCTGCAAGGATTTTTACACTCTGACCTTAAGGGATCGCCGCATACTCGTCCAACTGTAAATAGAACCAATAATGAATTTGTAGCTTTTTCGGTGAGAGATTATCTTGCTCAGAATGTGTCCAGGGTTCCTAGAACTAGTTTATGGAATGTTCACACACCGTTTAAGGTAGCGGAATCCGTAAGATATTCATCCGCAGTTCCACAAAAGCAAGTAAAGGAGGCTTCACCTGCGGATTGTGACGAAGCGGTTGAAGATTTGAGCATGGTAAAAGCGAAAGCAAAGTCGAAACAGGTTCAAGAATCTGGAAAAGATGTTAAATTTATTGTGAATAAAGTGAAGGGTATGCTTTTATGGATCGGTCAAACTCTAAGAACTATTGCTTCAATGAGCAGGTTCACGATTTTTCTTTTGTCGTTTTCCTATTTTACCCTTTCGGTTTACTCACGTTATACAGCACAGGAAGGATTGGGTGATAAAGTTGCATCATTGGAAAGATGAAATCAAGATCACGGTTCAGCATTACTGGTTAGGTATGAGGCTTCTATGGGCCGATGTCAGAATAAGCTCTCGATTGCTGTTGAAGTTAAGCAGTGGAAGAAGTCTAACTAGAAGGGAAAGACAACAACTCACGAGAACTACTGCTGATATATTCAGGCTAGTTCCTTTTGCGGTTTTTGTTATTGTACCGTTTATGGAATTCTTGCTGCCAGTGTTCTTGAAATTGTTTCCAAATATGCTGCCATCGACGTTCCAGGATAAGATGAAAGAACAGGTAATGATAAATTGTATACTTTTAGTAATATATGTTTATATTTGTCTGATGTAAGTTTTACAATATAGGAGGCTTTGAAAAAAAGATTGAATGCACGGATAGAGTATGCAAAGTTTCTACAAGAAACGGTGCAAGAAATGGCTAAAGAAGTTCAAAACTCACGTAGCGGTGACATAAAGAGAACAGCAAAAGATCTTGATGAGTTTATGAACAAGGTAGTATCGGTTTCAGTGTTCTTGGTTTTAGTTAACATATTTACTTTTTGAGTAAGTACTAGGTATCATACGTGTTATGTGACATATATCAGGTTAGACGTGGTGCACGCGTTTCCAATGAGGAAATATTAGGATTTGCTAAGTTGTTCAATGATGAGCTCACTTTGGATAATATTAGTAGGTTGGTTGTTGTCGGTATTTACATTTTATTCAATGGATGCATTTTGTATTTTTTTCTTATAAGTATATACTTTGATATTATTATTGCAGACCTAGGTTGGTGAATATGTGCAAATATATGGGCATCAGCCCGTATGGAACAGATGCATATTTGCGTTATATGCTTCGCAAGAGACTACGCGAGTAAGTTACCAGAATACCATATCCATATCTTAAATTTATTATATAAATTTGAGTGTGTGAAACAGTAATAACTTACTGAAGACGAGCTTCGTAATTGTTGTAGAATAAAAGAGGATGACAAGATGATCCAAGCAGAGGGTGTGGAGTCCCTTACTGAAGACGAGCTTCGTCAAGCATGTCGGGATCGTGGGTTACTTGGATTGCTCTCGGTTGATGAAATGAGGCAGCAGGTAAACTTAAAGTCTTAAATATTTGAATTATTTTAGCAAGTTCAATGCGTATAAACTCGATACTAATGTACTCATATACTCATAATTTTAGATTCGTGATTGGTTGGACTTGTCACTTAACCATTCAGTACCATCTTCATTATTGATTCTTTCTAGGTAAAACACTAATTCTATGATGTTATCTTTTTTTATAAATTTGTTGAGTCATCTATAATATTGCTGTTTGTTTGGAACTTTGGAATGCATGTTGCAGAGCTTTTAGTGTGTCTGGTAAGGTCAAACCAGAGGAAGCCGTGCAGGCTACACTATCCTCATTGCCCGATGAGGTGGTTGATACAGTTGGAGTTACCGCCTTACCATCTGAAGATTCGGTTGCAGAAAAGAGGCGGAAGTTGGAGTTCTTAAAAAAAGAAGAAGAACTAATCAAGGTCTGTTTATATTTTTTCGTTACCTTTGATGCTATAAAACAACAAAATTATAATTTCGTTATTATTAATATTATCAATTTCAGGAAGAAGAAAAAGAAGAAGCCGAGCAAGTCAGGATGCATGCCTCTATCGAGAAACAAAAGGATGTTGCTTTAGAGGAAATGGTTACTTCCACCACAAAAGAAATAAAAGAACATTCTAGAAAATCATATAAACAAGAACAGCTTAGCGAGCTTAGTCGCGCTCTGGCTGTTTTAGCTTCAGCTTCTGTATGAATTATTTCATAAGTTTTATATAAACTGTTTTTTGTTGTCTAAATCAACATGATTACGATTAGCTTCGTTTCAGTCTGTTAGCAGGGAACGTGAAGAGTTCTTGAGACTCGTCAATAAGGAGGTATTTAAAGTTACGACCCTCGTAACTATCTAAACTTACGTAACGTGTATACATTTTGTTTGATGATTTTATGATTGTAGATAGAGTTGTACAATAGCATGGTGGAAAAAGAGGGTACTGATAGTGAAGAAGAATACAAGAAAGCATATCGAGCTGCCAGATCAGACACTGACCATGCTGCTGAGGTGGCACTTGGTCAAAAACTATCTTCATCTCTTATAGAAAAGGTCCTCCACTAGTTTTCAACTTTTCATATCAGTTCGTCGATCATTATCGACCCGTTAATTACTTTTTGTTACTCGTTTTAAGGTTGACGCGATGATCCAAAAGCTAGAAAAAGAGATCGATGACGTGGATGCCAAAATTGGGGACCGGTGGCGGCTGCTTGATAGGTATGTCTTGGATTTTTTTTATTTTTATTTTTTGGTTTATTTCACTTATTTGAATGCAAATAATGCTGTTATCCTTTTTTTTTATTTAAAAAAAATAAATAATAATAATAATAATGTTGTTATCCATGCAACAGGGACTATGATGGGAAGGTAACACCTGAGGAGGTTGCATCTGCAGCAATGTACATAAAAGATACATTGGGCAAGAAGGGGCTTCAAGAACTTATCAACAATCTGTCTAAAGATAGCGGTCTGCAACATATTTTAATAATACGCGCCCTTTTGTTTATGAAAACTGTTACTTTTATTTTGATAATATGTTTGTGTGTTTCAGATGGGAAAATCAATGTGGAAGACATCATCAAATTAGGAGGTCAGAAGGATGAAAGTGAAGAAGGAAGAATATAGAGGTGATGCTCAAAATTTGCTTGCAATGTGAAAGGGTGTTTTTATTATATATACAACACCTACCCATTATGGCTATCATTTAGTGATTTATACATCAAAGTTTAATAAAAAGATAGGCACATATATGTACCAATAGATTGCATATTGTCTTTGATATTTGTATTATTTATATACGTTGGTTCAATTCATAGTTTTGATTCTGGGAAAAACTGGAGCAGCATACACCTTTATGGATAAATAAATAAAAAAACTTATTATACAACATTTATTTTCTAGTTATGAGGGTTTCATTTTTTGAGGTTGTAATGTAATATCATAAAGTATTGTGTAAAGCAAAAAATCGTGTGCGACACGTTTAACATGACAAGTGATCATGAACACGACACATTTTTTTACCTAAATTCTAACACGAACATATTTAACGGATGGATTATGCCATATAACATAGTTAAATTTAAACCAATTCAATAACACAAATTTTTACATGACTTACTTAACTTTGTCAACAAATATTAAGATTATGAGAAGCCAACAAGGTAGAAGTTTTAAATGCAGCTTGGTCTACCGGGGGAAATTTAGTTATGAGACTACATCGTTTTGAAAACAATATATTAGGAGTGTCGTGTCGACCTATTAACTAATTTAATGCAATTAGTTAAACATGTTATGTGTGTTATAAATGTGTTAGATGGATTGACATCAAATCATTTATTGTCAGAGAGTTGTATTAAAAATTGTAGATTATGAAGTAATATGTTTAAAGTTATATGTAGTAGATGGACAATGACAGTTTATCATAAAAAAAAACTGCTATTCATAAGATAAACAAAATTAACTTATTATACGTGTGTAAAACATAATACGAGAGTTACAATTTGTTGGTTTTTGAGCCACCTGTGAGGAATTAGTATGGTTTTAAAGTTATAATACATAGTAAATGAAAAATGACAGTTTACTCACAAAAATCTACTATTCATAAGATAAACGTATTAACTTCTTACATGTGTGCAAACTATAAGATGAGAGTTATAATTTATTGGTTCTTAAGCCACATGTGGGCTGTGAGAAGTATTGGTTTAACTTTTTTTTTTTAATCTTTTTCAAGGTATAAACAACAATGCTTATGGTACAACCTGATGGTCCACCATCGTAGTTATCTCCGGTAACGTCCGGAAATGTTGGTTACCACCACATGATGTTAGCAGATCGACCATGAGTGAAAGCAAGCGGAAAGATGGAAACATCGTCGGGGGTCCTGTACAGAGGACCTAAGCAGTTCTCTATTTATTGGCCGTTTAAAAAATACGAAATGAGTAAATGTAAATTTAAAATATTTAAAGATGTTAATTTATAGTATTTAAAAAGTTTTAAAAAATTGATTATTTGAGCCAAAATAAATTACGAAACAGAAACTCTGACCACTCTCTAAACCCTAAAAACCCAATTTTCTCCTTCACCATCGCCGCCGCAAAACCCTAATCACCACCGTACACAATGAGACTCTTAACCCACAACATGCTCTCATCAAACATCAAAGGCGTAATCAACGGCTTCCCACTGCGTATCGAACCGGAAAGCGTGGTCGTCAAGCAAGTCGACTTCAACCCGGACTTCCTCAAAAACATGTTCTCGAAGATCGACTGGAAGGCCCTGGTGGACGGGTCAAAGGTCATGGGGTACGCTGAGCTTCCGGACGAGGTGCCGGACCAGTCCGTGGTGGAATCGGACGAGTTTTTGAAGAAGTTTCATCACGCGTTGCTTGAGCTGCACCTTGAAGAAGGCGCCCTTGTGTGTCCGGAGACTGCACGAAGGTTTCCGGTTAACAAGGGGATACCGAATATGCTGCTTCATGAAGATGAGGTCTGATTGTTGGTTGTTAATTGTTCGGTTTGGTGTAATTTGTGGTTTAATACTTTCTAGGGGTTTTGATATTATGAAATAATCATATTGTTATTATTATTATTATTATTTGATGATTATGTTTATATTACGAGAGCTCGGGCTAGTTTCGAGCTCAGGCTTGTTTCGAGCTTTTTTTCTAAAGCTTGAGCTTGGCTCGTGAGTTGTTTTTCAAGTTTGGCTGGGGCTGTTCAAAAAACTTGAAGCTCGGGCTCGTGGATCGCTTCATTTTTTGTAAAAGCTTGAATAAAGCTAGCTAAAAAAAGCTTGATTTGAAATAACCTGAGTCGACTCATTTTTGTAACCGAGCCAAACTTGTCCCAAGCTCGGCTTGGGTCATGGCTTGGCTCGTTGGCTTGATCTCAGGCTGGTTTAACTTCAAAATCGATCTAGAACCTAGCTAAGTTGCCTCGTTTAGTTTCGTGCTTGAGCTCGAACCCTGGCTTGGCTCGTGAACAGCCCTAAGCTTGGCTGGACTTGTTTGTTAGTTAATTTACGTAAGTTTTTAATTATTTTTGTATTTTTAATGAACCATTTAACGAGCCTAGGCTTGAGCTCATGTAGTACCTTAAACGAGCTACAGCTCAACTCGAGCTCGGTTGTGCTGTTGTGCAATGTAAAATTAATACATAGAAGTATTTAAAACTCGTTAGGGCTAAGGCTCAGGCTAGGCTAGGCTAGGCTCAAGATTGAAAAGCTTTGCTCGTTTTAAGCTTTTTATCGATCTGGGCTCAAGTAGCTCGCACTAGCTCGGCTCGTTTGCATCCTTAATAATTATTATTAACTTGGACTTCCGATTCTGACCATTTATTTTTACTGATTTAGTTGATGCATAATGGAGAAGTAGAACAATCTCTTTGAAGTGTTTTAAGGTCTAATTTTGATATTTGTTGGCTTCCTTGTGCAGTAATCAAGGTTTTTATTTTAAGTTTTAGTGTTGGTTTTTACTAGTTTTATCCTTAACATGTTTGTTTCAGCTGGTTTTATCCTTTTGGTAGCTTTGGTGTTCCTTTTAATACATGTGTGCATACTATACTTGTTAAACCAGGCAGATCGGGTTGTGCGAGGTGACGGGTTATAAACCGCTTACAAACAAATGCTGTTTTTGGTTTTGGTCGAAATCTGTTTTGATAGAAGCGGTATGGGAAAACGAGCCCATTAAAAAGATGGAATTCAGTTTTTAATGCTTAGGACACTGGCTAGACTTAATTCGTTAGGTAGTGTTCAATTCGTATCCCATTGTTACATTGGTAGGACATAATGGTAGTGTTCCAAGTGATCACATTTCTTGGAGACATATAGCCAAACACCTTGTGTGTACTATTTGATGCTTTCCTTCTCTCTTGTCAATCAAGAAACCCAAGTCACAGATTTTTCAGAGTATCTATTCCGGTTCCTGAAACCAGTTTTATTGATTAATATTGTCACTTTACACAGAAGGCTTGAATCTCCATTAAAATATTCAAAAACAGGCCTAAACTTGAGAATTATTGATTAACCTATAACAACTTTCTAGATTAAAAGTAGACACAAGAGTCATAGAGCCACAGACGGAATTAAAGGTTTGTTGATCGAAAGTAAACGACAGAGTCTTTGAGTCATAGATGGGACGAATTGTTTGTCGATCGAAAGTAGGCGACACAAGAGTCATTGAGTCACGATTGAGGAGTGAGTAATGGCATTGGTTAGAAGGCCACTCACATTAGTAAAAGAATGCTCAAAATTGTAAAAACAGAATAAATTGAAAAGAAAGTCTAAAATTGGCTTAAACTATTGATGGCTATCTTTTAGACTCCAAAGTCTAAACAATCTCACTGTAGAATAGGCTTAACCTCGTTAAGTTATTGAGCTTCTAGTGATGGTCTCGTTTACACCTCTAATATTAATTACAACTGTATTTATAATAAAATTTATATCGAAATACAATTATATGAAAAATGCATCACTTAGTAACTAAATTTATTCGGTAACCATGATCGGTTGCCTACTTAACCTTTTTAATAACATAAAGCAAAATGAGGTTTTTCCAGAGCTCTTTTTGAATTTCATATTACCATATTACCCCATTTAGCATAAGCATTAAATGTGAATTAGTTAATCACAACGCACATCTTGAAGAATTTTGAAATGCTAGTATACGTGAGAGGTGAGAAAGATCCAGCAACCACTACTTCTAAAGCGTCATTTTCGAACATAAAAGATAAAAAGAAAAACACTCATAAATAAATTTCTAGGGGTAGCAAATAAAGTGCACGACCATAGCCCGTTTATGTTGAATGTAAACAAAGCAATCTCGTCATCTGAAAATAAAGTGATCAACTTGAATCATTAAACTCAGAATCAACTTTAACCGACAAGGTTAAAGCATTTTATCATATATAATCATTGGAATCAATTAAGTTAACTATTAACACACAATATTAACTTAAATCCACTAGCAATCTATGCTTTTAACATAGATAAATGATTATATTGGAGAAAGTATTCAAGTTAAATTGGGTGACTGATTCTGACCCAAGCGGTCGCTTTCGATCAACCAGCATATCAGTCTAATTAACCGAATATAAGCAAGCAACGACACAAACCCTAATCCACATCAATCGAGTACCGTGCTCAAACAACCAATACCATTGGCAAAGTGGTACATAAAATAAAGTAAAAATAATTTATTTTTTTATAAAAACTGGTCACATCAAATTATGAAAAAATATCTATCTATAAGTCTATAACAAATACAGATTTGGGTACACATTAAAACATTTACAGTATTATTTAATAACATGAATGTCACGTGGACCATTAACAAGCATATGGTACCCGACACTCACACTCCTTCCGCCGCTTCAACTCATCCTTGAAAAGTAAAAACCACCAATGACAAAAACAGCCACCACTTGCACTCTCTTCACGGCGGCCGAAACGCCGTTAAGCTGCAGTAACCGGAGCAGAGTGCAACCGTTGGCAGTTCAACTCACAAATCTGAAACTATTAAATCGAAAATGTAAAGGTCTGGAAGTAGTGAATGCTGTTTCCGGTGCCGGTAATGGAACCGTCGGTGACGGATCTCCGGCGACGTTGCTAGGTATTCGCACGGGTAATGGAGCTGCCACGTCACTTAATTCCAAGTAATAACCCTCTTATTTATTTATCGCCTCAGTTACTTAGTTTAGTTGTTATTATTATTATCAATGATTTCTTCCATCCTTTGTAAATGGGGTTCAATTGTCAATTTCAGTTAAGTGTTTAATTGATTAATCAGTTAGTTACCTGTTAATATCAACAATTTATTCAAGGGGGTTCAGTTTGAGTCGGTTTTGGGCTAAAACCGAAACTTTTGGTTTTTAAATATTTAAAACCGTTTGGTTTTGCTTTTTAGGTTTTTTAATTGGGTTCGGTTTTGGTTTTTTTGGTTTGCTGTTTGAGCATGAAAATTTTAGGCAGAGAAACAAAATTTGGCCCAAAATAATAAATTTGGTCTAAATTATTTTTTTAATTAATTACTTATTATACATTTTGTGCTAAAATATGTAAGTTTCATGTATATTAAATATTTTTAAATTACCTAAAATAAAATTTTTAAATTCGGTTATGTTTTTTTTTTTTTTGTTGTTATTACATGCAAAACCAAAACTGTTCAGTTTTAACATTCGGTTTGATTTTTTTAAGTGTTTTTGGTTTCTTGCACACCCCTAAACTTTCAATTTGTAATATCATCATCATCATCATCGTACTCAGTATATCCCACCAATAGCAAGGCTATGGTAGGGTCTGAGGAGGGTAAGATGTAGACAGCCTTACCTCTACCCTATAAGGATAGAGAGGCTGCTTTCGGTGAGACCCCCGGCTCGATAGTAGTTTTGCATCAAGCCTTGGACATAAGGCACATAGCACTCAATCATCGGGACACCGGCTGATCGGTGCATGTACCCTTGTCTTTCGGCTATCAACGCCACTACATGATGCCTGATTAACCGTCCGTCACTTTTAACGTTATTTTCACGAGATTAGTAAAATAACGTCAAAATTAGTGCAATTTCACTTTTGCCCACCCGAGGGTTCACACATATATACATCATATGTGCGCACCACAAGCAGGGCTATCAATTTGTAATATATTAGTATTATATTGTCAATTTCAATGGATTGACTGGTGACCTTTGACCAGGGTGAAGCGCCACACAATCTCGGTGTTTGTTGGAGATGAAAGTGGTATTATTAACCGAATTGCAGGGGTTTTCGCGAGAAGAGGTTACAACATTGAGTCACTTGCTGTTGGTTTAAACAAGGATAAAGCTTTGTTCACTATCGTCGTCTCGGGAACAGAGAAGGTCTTGCAGCAAGTTGTAGAGCAACTCAACAAGCTTGTGAATGTCTTGAAGGTTGTATTCTGTTATCATTCAATAAGCTTGTTAGTTGTTATAATTGCAGAGTTATTAAATTATGTTTGGTGTGCTAGGTGGAAGATCTTTCCAAGGATCCACAAGTGGAACGTGAAATGATGCTTGTAAAGCTTAATGTTGATCCGAGTACAAGAGCCGAGGTGTTGGCAATTTACATACTTTTATGATGTTTCTTGCAATTTATCAGTCAATTATACAGCTTAGAAAAAGTAATGTATTTAAGTTTGATAAACTTTTGTTTTTTACTTTCAGATTATGTGGCTAGGAGACATCTTTAGAGGCAATGTGGTGGATACATCAGAATACTCTTTGACTATAGAGGTGAGTTCCTATCAATCAAGATTCATAATAAATGCATGTTTATGTCGTAATAATTAATAATGCTAATCTATCTCATCTGGTTAATTAAGGTTACTGGAGATCCCGGGAAGATGGTTGCTGTTCAGAGGAATTTAGCTAAGTTTGGAATCAAAGAACTCACAAGAACCGGAAAGGTAATTGTTCAAAAGGCAATATAATTTATAAAATGATTAAAACCTGTAACTGAATTTACTGCATTTTTAGATTGCTTTAAGGCGGGAAAAACTAGGTGAAACGGCTCCATTTTGGAACTTCTCTGCAGCTTCTTATCCAGATCTAGAAGCCCCGAGCCCAGTTGCTGCTGTTTCTAGTATTCCTAAAATTGTTGATGAGAATCCTATTACAATGTCAGGGGTAAGTTGTATCTTTGCAAGCCTCCTTTATAATCAATCATTTTCTCTAATTTTATAATTTATTTGAATGCAGGGTGATGTTTATCCTGTGGAGTCCTATGATGATAATTATATAATGGATCAAGTTCTTGATGCCCATTGGGGAGTGCTCTACGATGAAGATGTAATATATCACATTATCCCTATATTTACACTTCAATTCTTTATTATTATAAAAGTCAACTACACTTTTCAAATTAATGCAGTCAACCGGTCGTCAATCTCACACTATAAACATTCTTGTGAATAATGTTCCTGGAGTTCTCAACCTGGTTACTGGAGTTATATCAAGAAGGGGTTATAACATTCAGGTAATATAATAGTATAATTTGTTTTAAATTATTTTAATAGAATAATATCTGGTTGAGATGTAGCTAACCCTTTTGGCAATTAACCGGTTACAGAGTCTGGCTGTGGGTCCAGCAGAAATTGAAGGTTTATCTCGCATTACAACTGTGATTGCTGGCACAGATGAATCTATTGGCAAGTTGGTTCAGCAGTTCTACAAATTGATAGATGTTCATGAAGTCAAAGATATTACACACTTGCCATTTTCGGAGCGTGAGTTAATGTTGATCAAAGTTGCTGCAAGTGCTGCTGCTAGAAGAGATGTTCTAGACATTGCCACCATCTTTCGGGCCAAGCCTGTCGATGTTTCTGATCATACCATTACACTTGAAGTAATTGTTTTTCTTTTTTCAATTCTTGTTTTGTTCTCTCTCTATTTATTTATTTATCTATTTATTTATTTATCATCTTTCATGTTTCAGCTTACTGGAGACTTTAATAAGTTATTCGCCCTGCAAACGTTATTGGAGTCCTATGGAATTTGTGAGGTGGCAAGGACTGGTCGAGTGGCATTGGTGAGAGAGTCAGGAGTCGATTCTACTTCCTTACGTGGGTACTCTCTTCCATTGTAATACAGGCAGAGGCGCCATAAGATTACTAGCTTAAAGTTAATCTAACTTGGTTCGATTCTTGTGCGCCAATAGTTTCTAGGGTCCCCTTTCTGGCGGGCTACTTTTTGTTGTACTATGTGACATGGAAATTGCAACAGTCTTTACGTTTTGTTGTTTCTTATTTTCATGTTTAAAAGACAGTTTCGAGTAATTGTATGGATAATTGGTTCCTTGTAAAATATTGTTGGCTGAATTAGCGAGCACTTGAAGTGCCGTACAAAAGAATGTTGGTGTCCTGTCTTCTGATATAATATCTAGTGAAGAGATTATGTAGTCGCCATTTTTTGCTGTCGTGAAAGGGCTGAAACATATGTGAAGACTTGAAGAGTAGGGTGGTTAGTCATACAAATTTATGGCAAAACTGTTGATATATATTTAGGCCATTTTATAACGTTTACAAACTGTCATAACTGATACTGTGTGCCATGACTGCTGCCAATAGGAGAGTCTTCACGAACGTTTGCGACCACACCACCATCAAGGTGTGATGAAATGAGAACTAGAACCCAGAATTGGAAGACAAAAGGAACAAATGTGTTCCCATCAAAGCACACATTATCTTCATCACTCAATAACTCATCATGCTAACAACTCTTTCATTTGTTATGAAATTAATAATCAAGACGTTTGGATCATATGTGGGACAAAAGATTATATGTTTTTTTTGTTGAAGTTATATGGAGAACAACCATAAAGAGGCCCAAGTCACTGGAAGAAAGACGCCGAAAGAACAAATCCACAGGCGCACACCCTTAAAAGTCCAATCTAGAGACAAAACTTGGATAGAATGTACACGCGAGGACCACTAGACAATTGTACATTGGAGAGAAAACCCAACGGGGTAGCACCATAATTCAGGGCCGGCCCAACTCTTTTAAAGATCTAAAACGAAGCAAGAATTAGAGGCATTTTGAAATTTTGTTGTTTCAAAGCAAAACAAGTCACTACGAATATGTTTGTCTTTTCAAATAACTTAAGAGTCATTCCATAACCGAGTATATTTTTGGTTTAAATTGGAGGCCCTACGTCACATGAACATAAGGTACACGCAAGGACCACCATGACTGTTGTATACGAGAGACAATTCTACTACACAGTGAGAAAACGGCCTCCACGATCTCCACCGCGTAGGTCACAGAGGGTACAACTTGGATATTCCAATTGACATATGGCCCAATAACAATTCAAACATTCATCTATAAATAGGAGACTTCTCCAAACGGTAAAATGATTCGACCCTCTCGACTTTCACTCCATATTACTCATAACTTTCGGTACTTATCATATTGATTTCTCACGCCAAATGATTGTTATAGGAAGCCAGTTTCAGATGACAAGGCTAACGACATTGTTAGTTTTGCACATCCAGTTCACTCACTCGGATTCAAGGTCTTCAGTATCCATTTACCTAATACCCATCGGGACTCCAGTTTATACTTTATTTGTCTTCAGTTTCTTTATTTGTCATTTGAAAATGAAAATACTTTGTTTAGGTATACGTATAATATAATCTTTAATTATAATTTTACAAAGAAGTTACTACAAGTCTACAAGTATGTCAATTTCTTGTCAAGCAAACTAGAATAAGATTACTAGTGTTTGCCTTAAAAAAAAAGACAACCGAAGTAAGCCCATTAACAACTAACAAGCTTGTTTTTGCATAATAGCAGGAAGCTTTATTGGAGCGAGCGATTGATTGATTGATTCAAAAGTCAAAACCCTTTGGCTTTTGCTATGCTCCGACCAATCGGCCGGGCTCTTCGGCAGGCCACTTCCTCTTTATCCCACAACCTCCGCCGCCGTACCTTCTCCGGCGCCTCTGCCAGACACTTCAACACCACACCTCATCCACGTCACTCACAACTAAACCTAAGACCATGCTCTTCAGTTCTAACTTATTCAACAAGTTTTAATTTGAATCAATGCAGATACGTCACAACCGCCGCCTTCGCGTCCACCGCCGTGGAACAGTCAACTGGCCGGATTGACGCCGTCGCGGATACGATCGATGCGTATTCGGCAATAGAGCTTGCACTGGATTCAGTTGTTAAGATATTTACAGTTGCTAGTAGCCCTAATTACTTCCTTCCGTGGCAAAACAAGTCTCAGCGTGAATCCATGGGCTCAGGTTTCTTAATTAATTTATTAACTTATTATTATTATTATTATTATTATTATTATTAACAATTAACAACTGCTGCTTTTAATATGAATAAAATTCTCATAAATTAATATTGGGCTCGTTTTGACCGACTAGAGCTCTCATTTTGAGCTATTCTTTTAAAGCTCGAGCTTGTCTCGTGAGGCTTCTTTATTATTTATTATCTAATATCTAATTTATAGATGTTTTTAATTATTTTATATGTTTTGAGAAAAATCGTAAATGAGACTAAAGTTTGCTCTGCTCGGCTGTGCGATGTGAAATTAATATATAGAAGTCTAAAAGAGTTGAAACTAAATATACACAAGGCTCGTTAAGGTGTAACGAGACTAAATGAGCTTCCTTTACAAGGCTTGAGTTCGGGCTTGATAACCAAACAAGCTTTATTTAAGACTTGGGCTCGGCTAGTTGCGAGCTTTTTAGTGATCTGAGTTCAAGTAGCTCGTGAGCCGCTCGGCTCGTTTGCACCCCTACGCATAATATTTGTAAATTGGGAATTTGGGATACATTCAGCAATAATTCGGCACTTTTTTTTTGTTCATAACTGAAACTGCAGTTTTGTTAGGGTTTGTTATTTCTGGCAAGAGGATTGTGCTTATTATTTAAAATGTTGCTTCTAATATGAACTAGGTTAGTATCTCGTGTATTACTAAGGTTGAATAAACTTGTGTAGTACAAGATATA
Source organism: Bidens hawaiensis (assembly GCF_021521415.1). NCBI lineage: Eukaryota > Viridiplantae > Streptophyta > Magnoliopsida > Asterales > Asteraceae > Bidens > Bidens hawaiensis. Next base: position 191,841 of record NW_027492978.1, on the reverse strand, counting down.
TTTCTTTAAAAAAGTGAACTTTGACGTGATAGTTATAAATTCTATTAAGTTAATTTGTTAAACATATTTTTAATCTCTTATAAAATACAATTATTAATTTGTTATCATTATTCTTCTTTTCTGTTTTAATATTTCAACAACCATAATTTTGAACTTGGAGATTTTTGGAGACTTGAATAGAGGCTTTTAAGTAAAAAAAAAAGTAAAATTTTATCGATTATATCGGTGTCAACTCGGTAATTATATTCTTATTCATTGATTAGAATTGAATTAATGTTTAATTATGAGATTTGAAATATTTGAATTTTGAAATGCTTTATCAAAAAGAAAAGATTTAAATGATGAATTTTCGTTAATATTTACGGAAAATGAATTTTAATTTAAATTTTAATTTGAAACTTGGAAGTTATACATAATTATACTTGTTTGATGGAACTAAGAATATTTCAAAAAGAAATGTTGAGAATGATTGTGGTGGTGACAAGTGGAAAAATCCTAGGTGGATACCCTAGGAAGAGGACATGTAGCATCCAAGTTATTTATTAGAATAGGTAGATTATTCGCATAATATTTATAATTGGGATACATTCATCAGTAATTAGGCAATTTTTGTTCATAACTGAAACTGCATTTTTGTAAAACCTGTAGGGTTTGTTAGGTTTGGCAAGAGAATTGTGCTTATTATTTAGACTATTATTTTTAATATCAGTTATTCAATTAGTATTTATAAATGGGTACATTTAGCGATAAATTGGCATTTTTTGTTCATAAATGACACTGCATCTTTGTGAAAACCTGTAGGGTTTGTTATTTCCGGTAAGAGGATTGTGACAAATGCTCATGTAGTAGCTGATCACACATTTGTACTTGTTAGAAAGCATGGTTCTCCTACCAAATATAAAGCAGAAGTTAAAGCTGTTGGTCATGAATGTGACCTTGCTATTCTCACCATTGAAAGTGATGAGTTTTGGGAGGGTATGAAGTTTTTAGAGCTTGGTGACATCCCATTTATGCAAGAAGCTGTTGCAGTTGTTGGATATCCTCAAGGTATCAGTAATAATATTAGTCCTTTTAGCTATATGTTCTTGAAAATTGAAATAAAGGTTGATTTAACCGAATAACTATGTTTAGGCGGTGATAATATATCTGTTACAAAAGGAGTAGTTTCAAGAGTTGAGCCTACACAATATGTTCATGGAGCCACTCAGCTGTTAGCAATACAGATAGATGCAGCCATAAATCCAGGAAATAGTGGTGGGCCCGCTATCATGGGCGATAAGGTTGCTGGTGTAGCATTTCAAAACCTCTCTGGAGCAGAAAATATAGGGTGAGTCATATTCCATAAGTTAGACGTATTAATTAGAAGATATGTTCTTTTCACTTTGTGTGTTTGACTCGTTTTGTAGTTACATAATTCCTGTGCCTGTGATAAAACATTTTGTTGATGGTGTTGAAGCTAGTGGAAACTATTCTGGTTTCTGTTCTCTTGGCTTGTCATGCCAACCTACTGAAAATGTCCAACTTCGTGAATACTTTCGCATGCGCCCTGAGTTAACCGGGGTGCTTGTGAGCAGGATTAATCCACTTTCTAATGCGTATGATGTCTTAAAGAAAGACGATATTGTCCTTGCGTTTGATGGTGTTCCTATAGCCAATGATGGAACAGGTAAATTTCATCTTCTATTACATGTTTTGCATTCATATATCTAATTTTCTATATGTATATATGTTAAATTTTGCAGTTCCTTTTCGGAACCGGGAGCGAATAACCTTTGATCATCTGGTTTCCATGAAGAAGCCAAATGAAACCGCTATAGTGAAAATATTAAGAGATGGTGAAGAGCTTGAGTTGACAGTTACTCTTCGTCCAGTAAGTCATTTAATCTTTTTATATCATTTGCTTCACAATAGTGCGTACGGTGTCTAAACATGTTATTATTTTGCAGTTGAAGCCTCTTGTACCTATTCAACAGTTTGATAAGGCTCCAAGTTATTATGTTTTTGCTGGTCTGGTATTTGTTCCATTGAGCCAGCCATACCTTCATGAATATGGTGAAGATTGGTACAATACGTCTCCACGCCGACTCTGTGAACGCGCATTGAGAGAATTACCACAAAAACCTGGTCAAGAGCTTGTTATTTTATCTCAGGTTCTGATGGATGATATCAATGTGGGATATGAGCGCCTTTCTGAGTTGCAGGTATTATTTTAAACGAAAAATATTAGTTTGTGGTTCTTAATATGATTTTATGATTTGACTTCTTGTCGTGAGCAGGTTAAGAAGGTGAATGGTATTGAAATTGACAACTTGAAACATATGTGCCAATTAGTTGAAGATTGCAAAGAAGATAACCTGAGGTTTGATTTGGATGATGATAGAGTGATAGTTTTGAATTATAATAAAGCAAGAACAGCTACGTCTCATATCTTAAAGCGCCATAGAATACCCTCTGCCATGTCAAATGACTTACTAACCCCTGATACTTTATCTCAGGCGGTTTCCGCTTGAGCTGAGTTTCAAGTGCTATGTACCTTTTAAGTTATTTTCTCACATTGTAATACTTAGTCATTCATTATTTTAGATAGCAAATTTTGCTGGATGTGTGCTGTAATTTGTATGATTGCTGCAGTAATTTTGGGAATGGGGTGGAAGTGGTTTTACACTTTTACTCAAGGATGCAGTTGAAATGGATCCCCTTTTGGGTCCAAACCGGTTTTAAAAGACGTGTTTGCGGTTTGGTTTAGTTTGGTTTGGTTTGGTTTTAGGTCAAACTTTGAATCTAAACAAGTTTTAAATTGTTGTTTGCAAAATTAGAACTTGATCAAAATGAATGTTTTTGCCCACCTTGGGATACCAATTCTATTTTTGGGGAAAGAACAACTTCAATTTAGTAGAAAATAAATTTACATCAACAATTTCTAACTATATGTGATTTTAATATATTATTGTCTCTTTAAATTATAAGGATCAATAGTTCTCCATTTCCTACTAATAATTTTGCTATGGGTGAAATTTATTAGGTAAGTTTGTTAAATAGAGAAAAAAATAAAAGAGCCACTTGTGAAAAAATTATGTTAATTTTACCGTATGAATATCAAGGATCCTATAATAAAGATAGAGGGTGTGGGTTATTTATACACGACTGGTAAAAATGACTAAACGTTCAAAAAGACCAAGAGAGACTAGGAGAGAGTTTGAAGAGAGATCTATAGAAAGAAAATTTTATTTCTTTAGGAGGATTTACAAAATGGAGGCTATAAAACTAAGACATTATTAATTAAGCCTTACATATAAAAATAATACATAGAAAAGCGCTTGTCTTAATCTAGAGTGACTTGATGTTTACATTATTCTCACGTTACACTTGTAGACTTATACTAAGGCTATAAGTTGTGGGAAGATATGTTGCTGGCATTAAACCCACGTGGCCGCCAATGTAGCATCACTTTTGCTAAACACCGCGTCGAAACGTTGGTATCGAGGGGGTCCTTATTCTTATACTTAAAACGATTAGTGTATGTTATAAGAAAAGCGAAATACATGGTTTGTTTTGTTTTGGTTTTAAAAAATATAAACCTTATGTAGAAAAGTTTGTTATTGGATTGAAAAAGGTCTCCCTAGTCACATATATGAATTTTTTTGCTCCTCATAAGACGTCAATATGTTATATTTCATTTTCGTCAACCCCAACATGAAATGAATTTTAATTCCTTAGTTACAACAGATTAAAAAAAATAATAAACAATTGTTTTTTACGTATATAACCCACATAGAATGCGCGGTGCCGAGAAGCAACCAACTCTCAGTGGAAGTGGAAGCCGTCAATTCGATTTCTCCGTTCTCTGACTGAGGTACGCCTTAACATTTAATTTAAATTTCGAAACCGCCATTGTATCCGTATGTTATCTGATTATCATTCTGTTTGTGTTGCCGTACTCGTGAGTTTTGTTCAACGAATTTGTTGCTTTCACTAGTTTATCATGATACCTACTACTGATATTCTTAAATTCACGCCTAACATAAAATCGTACGATACATGATTTAGCCTTATTCTGATGTAATGCTGCTTGTGTACTGTTTTCCGCTCTATAATTCTATTCCGTTCACAACTTAAACTGCCTGTTGACCGAAGATCCGAAATGTTGACCGTCTAATGCAGATTCCTGTCGACGCGTGTGTACTGATTTGCTTTTCGGTTAGGAAATTTGGTAGATGTCGATGCCAATGGATTGTGTAGTGTAAGATCTAAGTAGCTATTACGGATTCGTTTAGCAGCTAGTCCTTACTGCTCAATGATCTAGAGGTTTTTAGTTTTCTAATAATAATTATCTAATCTGTGGTTACTATTTAGAGGTTAATTCTGGTGAGAAATTTTGTGTCTGTGATTTGCGCAGTTAATGTCACGTTTCAATTATCAATTTAAGAGATGTCGCGTCTCCGTTTTTTTACATATATATTTCATGCTGCTGTAAAACTTATTTTGTCGTGTTAGCCTCTGTTATTTCGGATTAGGATAATAAACAAGAGTTGTGCATTCTTGTTACTTGTAGCCAAAACCGTGAGACTCGCTAATTCAACTATAACTTTCAATACTTTTATTGAGACAAAGCGTAAATCGGTACCTATGTGGATCACTATCATATGGCCATGACCTGGCCCCTGTATACATGTAAAGTCCTGTTAATATGTCTGGTTTATAAGCCTATTTGTGCGTAGAACTTGTTGATGAATTTGTATATGCTAAATTATTTTATGTTGCTGCTAGCTTCTTTTGATGTGATTTTTCATTGTTGACAATTCATATGTTCTTGATCTCGTGTTTGTACTGTGGTTATCCAGTCTTTGACAGACAGATACAGATACATTTGAAATGGAAATTGAAAGGACAGAGTCTACAAGGAAACGTACCAAACTTGTACGTCTTTTTGGATCTTAATTTTGATTGTTTCCATCGTTTACCAAAGTGAAAAAAGAGGCATTATTTGCTCTAAGGTATTAGTGATGCATTATTCAATTTTCAGGTTGAAGAGAATGTACCAGTGACAGAAGGAGCAATAGTGGAGGTTGCAGAAGAAGATGCTGAAGCAAATCCACCGGTATCTGAGCACATGGAGGCGTACATGAATCAAATTCTTGAAAAGATTGATAGCTTTACTCAGCAGGTAATTTTCTCAAGGTTCATATCATCCAATATGATCTGCATTCTAAACTCGCTATTATAAGTTTATTTTTGTTCTATTATGAAGGTGTCTGAACTTCTTGAAACCGGAAAAGCATACTTCAGAGATTTGAGTGCTGAGTTTGAAGAACGGGTGATAGCGTGAGTAAAATTAAACATTTAAACATCTAAAATTGTTGCTAATTAATGAAACTTGATGCCCACAGGATACACAAGGAACAAATGGAGAAGTGGCAGGATGAAATCAAAAAGCTTCGGTTCTTAGATGCTTCAAATGAGGAGATCCATGCCATGCTGCAAAATGCTCAGCTTGTGCTTCACAATGTTCATAATGATTCTTGAAGGTAGAATTTATATCAATCATTTAAACCCATATGCTTCAAGACTTCCTTTAATCTTGTTATAGATAAACTAGTTAAACTAGTTACAAAAACTGAAGGTTTACAAAAGACGGTTCGGTTTTACTAGTTAATAAAACTTCATGTTTAAAGACATTACAATGTTTCTAGTAGGGATTTACCACATTTATCCGTTATACAAGCCAAGCCCTCTCAGTTTTACAAGTATGGCTATCATCAAATCGTTTCCAAATAATTATGTTAGGATTTATGTTCTTTCAATCATCATAGTTTAACTAACTTCTTGCTTTAAATACGTGGAGTTTGGATTGTACTGATTTGATTTTAGGCTTACACGTCGTTCTTAATTGAACAATTGCTGTTCGTTTACACACACAGTTACCAATTCTAGTTCAAGTTTAGAAGGGCTTCAACTCGATTATTGATGTCCAAAAGACAGCATGCTCAGCTGAGTGATCAACATTAGGAGCAATAGGACAAGGCAAAACTAAATTGACAAGAATAATTTTTGCTTCATTTTGCATAATAGATTCACGAAAATGTTGGCATTCTCGACCTTCTAAATCAATATACTAGATTAATCAAAACATTCACAAAAATGTTGGCATTCTTCAAGTGCATGAATCACCAAATTGTAGCTCTCTTGAGACATCGATCCTTCTTCACCCAGTTTTAACGGCTTTTTGAGTTAATCATTGAACCCGATGTTTTACGTCTTTTGTCCACCGCTTTAGAATATACTGAGATGGGATTGCAGAAGGACCAGAATAGAGTTGAAGAACAAGCAATGCATGTCTACAAAGATAACCCTTTAGTTCAAACAACCGACAACTACACGATACTTCAGAACTTGATTCATTATAACAAACATTGAAATCCAAATTCTTTACAGAATCAGAAACCCTATATGCAATAATCATATCCATTTGCGACTCCTTTTTAGGCATACAAGCAGAGGAACCCAAAACCTCGGTTTGAAATTTTGTGAAAACCGCATGCGTGTATACACCCGACATGTGTTTTTCAAACGGCGATGGTGATTTTAAAGTAGGCAGTTTTTTCAATGTATCAGAATCCCCTTTTGCTTCCTCTTCATATTGATCTTGAAGAATAGATTCATATTGTTTAACAAATTCTCGTGCGCTCGTTTCCTCATGTACATATTTGTCAAAGAAACGGTTTACACTCTCGGACCGTCGAAGAGTCGACATTCCTGCCAAACAAACATCCCTCATGTAAACCGGGGCCCACTGCTTACGGGTTTTGTATAACGAATTCACCCAATCAGAATCTCTGAGCCCGGGCCTATCCACCATTTCAAACCATCTTTTATCAAACTGCTCATCGGTAAAGGATCCATAAACGCATTTTTCAAACATTTCCATAAAATCACCCTGCTTTGAAGCGTCAGGCATCCTGTCAAAGAAAAGCAGTGTTTTGAAGACGGGAACACTTGTGAAACAGCAGTTTCCAAATTCTCATGTTTATCAGTAATAACAACTTTGGGAGCCCGCCCGCCCATCGCATTTAGCCACACCTGCATTGCACAGGAATAAGCAGACATACTGTCGTCATTAAGCAAAGCACACCCGAGCAGCATGAACTGATAATGTTGATTCACCCCAATAAAAAGAGCAAGTGGCATTCGATAACCGTTTACATTATAAGTTGTATCAAACGATACAACATCACAAAAATTGACATAATTATATCTGGCTTTTGGATCAACCCATATTATGTTTTTCAACCGTAGGTCTATCGCAAAAACGAAATGCGGATGAACAATCTGCATCTGTGTGAAAAAACTGCATAAAATATTCACTTCGCCTGCTTCTAACGCCATATTACCTACAAAAGAAGTCGAAATTTAACAAATAAAAAAACAATGGTGAACCTTTGCTTTAGAAACTGGTTGTCACTTATCAAAATTTTTGAATAATAATATCAAATGTCTAGCATGGCACTGAGTTAGCAGAAAATAAACCATGCTAATATAACCAATAATATTATCTAACATCATAAGTCATAAGACTCATAACTATAAAATAACCTACGAAACTACAAAAGTACAAAATTCAGGCATGTGTTTACCTAAAAACGATGGTAATGCTGAATTATATCACACGAGGGTTTGTAGAAGTATTTTTTTATAGATGTAACGTTAACTTGGTAACCAAGACATTACTATATTAATCATATTGCAAATAAGGAAACTAAACCAACATATTAATTAGGTCCTTCCATATTCACCAACTTGTGATTTAGTCCAGAATTTTGGTCCGGAATTACCGACAAATATGATTAGCCGAAAATTCCGTTAAGGTTAAGGTGTCTTCGTTTACTGGGTTTAACCGAACCGACAAATATTTACTTTTGGTGGAAGTATTTTCCGTATTTAAATGTTTACTTTTATCATGTGTATATATGTTAGTCAATGTGATAGAAGTATTTGTTGGAGTATTCTGTTATACAATTGAATAAACGAAAGCAATAATGAAAATAAACGAAAGCAATAATGAAAATTGAACATGTTAGTCAATGTGTAATCAAACTGCCTTAAAAGCGATTTAAGCACTACCAAGGTAAAAAATAGATGTTGTCAATCACTCTCCAATGTTAACACGTAGATTAATTGAAGTATTCTTGAATAAATAAATGATAAAAGCGTATAAAGAAACATGTGCTTTCGAATTACACTTACGACTTTGAATCGGATCACCCTTTTAACTTAAATCTGATTCTAACTATTGATAGCCGCCGGTTTAACCATACCATGGTTAACCAGCCATCGGTTATGGTTATGGTTAGCACTTTTCGATTAACTGAGACCCTCGGTTAATTGACTTTGCACACCCCTAAACGACATATTCCAAACAAGTTATGTTTTCCCACCATCCATTTAATTGGGTCGGGCTAACCCGAATATTTCATTAGTTTCATAATTAACTAATTAATAAAAAGTTAAATCACATCCTAGTGGGACAAGCCAACTCGTTTAAACTAAATTTAGCATTTAATCTAAGTAAAAATAATTATTGAAGCTGTCTTTAGTGAGATCATGGACCATATTATTTCAACTAATTTATAAATGGATGTGTTATAACTTTTTAAACATTAAAATGTGGGTTAACACGCGAGCTTCTCCTGGTTCAAGGTCAGCTTGGCTCGGCTTGTCTATAAACAATCCGATTTCAAATGAGCCTCAAGCCAAGAGGTTTTTAAACATCCCTAGTTCAGGATGTTTTCAACACATAATATAATTTATAGTGGTTCATGATGAAGTTTAAAAGTGTCATGAATTCAATAATGTGTCATTTGATCTATCCCTGAAAATGACCAATCCTGTTAATCACCATCAAAAGACAGTTACGTTTTAATGGTCAATAAAACTTAATGTTTAAAGGCATTACAATGATTCTATAAGGGTTACATAACCATCTCCTATTCTCGCTTTTTCCCCATTTAATCGACTATGGCCACCAAACCCAAACTGAAGCACTGGTAAGTGAAGTGGTAATACACCCGAGTCATGAAACCCAGTGACCGATGAGATTGCTGGAGTCAACAGAACTTCAACAGGTATATTTTATGCCAAGATCCTTTGAGATTTGATGATAGTTTTTTTAAGCGTGTGAAGAAATCATCTCTTGCGACATATTGTCATACCATCACCAACTGGTACCTAGCAAATTAACGGGATTGCACTAATTAGATTATGTGTGTAACACATTTAATACATAAAACAAAACAGTCAAAACTATGTTTCAAGTCAAACACTGCAACCTTTTATCGAATGCAGGAGGTTCAATAGCGAGGAGACGTACCATACTAATGCTAACACGCTCGTCGTCCATTAAAGCTCTGTTAAAACTTCTGATGCTCTCGGTTTTTTTGTCATCAACCTGTACACAAAAAGAACCTGTTATCTTTTTTGAACTTCAAATCTATTCACATTATGTGGTCAAGCTAGTTTATTAAATTTACCAGTGGGTCAGCAACTTTTCCATGCCAAAGCACGTTATCAATTACTATAACACCACCCGGTCTCACCTACAATATCAAACAAGTAACACTTAATATCACATTCCAAAACCCTGCATCAAACAACTGTATTGTGTTGCTAACCAGTTTTAGCAGCAACTCAAAGTACTCCTGATACATTCTTTTCTCGGCATCAACAAAAGCAAAGTCATAGCTGCGGAAAGAAGGGCAAAAATGTAATTACACTCCACCAAGCTTCACATGTCAATTAGAACGAAGATTTTAATATGTTAAACTAACAATGGTATTGGATGATCAATATTCACCTGCAGCCTTCCCCGTTAGCTATCATTGAGTTTAGAGTATCCACGGCTAGTCCGTGTCTTGGATCCACCTAATTATCAAACAAATATATTAATCATTAGCATCAGGTAACAAACGAACAACAAAAATAATATAATTCCTTTAATGTGAAGGGACATGAATTCCAAAAATATGTAAAACGAAAGACACGTCGTCACCTTGTGTGAAACACCAGCACGAACATAATACCTCTTTGCAACCTCGAGTGAGTTCATGTCCCTCTCACAAGCAACTAGGATCCCGGAATCCGGTAGGACTAGAGCAACAGCCAATGATGAGTATCCCTACAGCATAGAAATAACAGTTGGCAACTTGGCATTAGTAGTTAGGTACGTGCCCGGTGTAAGCTGCACTTCACCTAGTCAATGGCAAAGGTTACTTAGGGCCCGGGGTCCACCCCCCCCCCCCCCCCCCCCGTTTTTTTACGCAATAGTGTAAATTTACCCGTTTTCGTCCGAAATTTTTTATGCGTAGTGTAAAATTAGCCATTTTCAGCCCAAAATTTTTATACGTAGTGTAAAATTAAGCCGTTTTCGGCTGAAATTTTTTATACGTAGTGTAAAATTAAGCCGTTTTCGGCCGTAAATTTGAACCCGGCCCTTTTGTGAGTGAAATTTTGTATGCATTTTGAGTCACCCCCCCGGTGTCTTAGTCCAAGCTTCGTCGCTGCACCTAGTCCCACTTGACACCTGTTAGCTGCGTATTGGTGGGACCCTAACTGGTTCTCATGATAACAAAAAAATACATGTAAATGTCAAAATAGCGAAAATACTACATACAGTGTAGACTCCAACTTCTATGCATCTGTTTGCCCTGAGAATCTGGACAAGCATCGCAAGTAGTTGCGCTTGATCGGGAGACACCTGCATTTGACTTCCGCGCATGCTCGCAGTCTCCTCTCTAAGTTCTCTTAGAATCTGTAAACCGTATAAATATATTCACTCGTATTCAATTAATCAACTGAACATTTAACACAACACTCGAAGTAAAATGGTTTGACCCCTAGTCAGGGGCGGCTCAGAGGGTGTGCGAGCCCCACCATCGGCCGGGGCACATAAGTTTCAGGGGCGCAAACTTTTTTTATACATATTACATATATGTGTTTTTTGTTGTTAAAATAAGGTTATTTGCAATGGTTTAAGAGATAATTACATGCTCAGAATGGTTTATGCTTATAATAGATCATTAGATAAAAGTTTTATCCATGTACGCTAGCGAATAAAAAAATTTCTTTAAGGTCTACGGGCCTTTTTATTTTGGCTCGGCCGGGGTATTTAAATTATTGGAGACGGCTCTGCCCCTAGTTATTAAGTCTAGGTTCAGAAAGCTTACCGGTGGTTCTCTAACATTGGTGAGCAAGTAGTCGTATAACCGCGGGGTCACACTGATGACCTGCTTATTGCCATAGGTATAATCAGTGGCTACAGTGGTCACAGCAGTTTCACTCAAGCAATTGGCAGTCAAATGTAACAAGTTCTGGTGTCCAAATGGCCTAAAACTAGGGCTAGCAAAGGCAGTGGGTAATCGGTTCGATACCGAGGGGAACGGGCATCCGGTGACTCCATGAATAACAGAACTAGTCATGAATTACAGTTACAGCACCAGCTACCAAGCAACTGTGTTAAATTATATATAACTGACAGATTAAAAGAGTGTAGCTGCAAAATTACCTTGAAACGATTAATTAACTTATACAGGTTGAATAAAACCAAATTGAAATGAATTAAGGAAACTTGGAAGTGGTAGATAGATTTGTTCAAGTTCTGATATGTTGAACAACGGCTCAAAGACTGTATGCAAGCTTCGGTTCCTGGATTATTTGTTTTTTTTTTTATTTTTGTTAATTTTAGGGTTAAATGAAAAATACTAATATTGTTTAACGGTAGGAATGTTTGGGTTCTCCAATGCCCACTTGTATTAGTACGGGTGGGAAAATAATGGATTTGAGTTATGTCTTGTACAATGCTCTCAGTTTGAGTTTTGAGCTTACTCAGGTTTTCGTCTCACCGTGTGTTACGTTAGAGAGTTATGTCTTGTGGCGGCACATCGACTATCAAGTGGCAGCCGACGTTATTGTTTCTTGGAGGAACGCCCAAACCAAACTCTAAAGTCAGTGTGAGCCCGGTTAAGACATCATAGTCTGGCCATAGTGGGGCAACGGTGCTCTCCAATTTAGAGAGTGTGTTGGCCTAAACACAAAAAGAAAGTCGTTCATTTAAAAAAGATTTTGAATTTTTATATGTGACTCATATAATAAACTTCGTGAATAACTTTGACCAATTTAACTGTTTTCTTTTTTATTTTTGTTAGTCCATTAACTTAATTAACACGTTAACAACTTGATTATTGTTTGTTAATCTCTTTGACAAGCTCAGATTAATGAGTTAGATAGGTTGTGTTCGGCTACACTGTTTTAACTCATTAGAAATTAATGAGTTAGATGCACTTTTTTTATTTGAACGACCAACAAAGCTCAGCCACCCAGGTATACCCATTGACAAAAGGTCACTCACAAACGCAATCACTGAGATAGCACTAGTGACCCAGCCCATCACTCGAAGATATAGGGAGAGGTAAACTGTTATCAGCATATCATAAGTCAAGCCTTGTCTCTTATCGACACAAAAAAGAATGGGTATTATCATCAACTCGTTTTCAAAACATTATGGGGGTTTGGTTTGAGCTTCTTTCACTTATCAGAGTTTGGATTTAGTGTTTCAAAATCAGGAATGTGACACGTCTGATGAGGCTGTTCTTTTAAAGTTTGGCAACACATCATATCATTATGGTATCGTACATACAACATTTATATATGAGACCTGACAACTCATTCATTTAATGATGACAATATTTATACAAAGAAAACTTGGAGCACAAACTCTTCTACATATACTTAAATGAGTTGTTTTAATATTTTGTATGTTTGCAGAAGTGGAAGATATGATTATTCGAATCAAGACTCTTTGTGTTTTAATTTGTCCAATTTATCTTTATTGATAATAAATATTAGGGGTGTGCAAATTAACCATCATAACCAATAATAGAACCGACTTTAACCAATAACCAACATAACCAATGGGTTGATTTAGTGAATTTTTTTAAAACCCCCAAATACAGGTTGGTTTTGGTAATGATAATTTCAAATCCGTCAAAACCGAACCGCCCCATTTACAAAATTCTCAATTTTATGGAGTATAACTAGACACACGGTTGATACCACGGTTAACCGACTCGCTATAACTTTCAAAACCGATTAACCGAAACCACCATAACGGATCGGTTATGGTGATGGTTATATATTAACCAGCATATTGGTTATGGACTTGTTATGGGTTTGACTTAAAACCGACCCATGCACACCCCTAATAAATATCATGGGCTCCAGGATTTATGGTACATCTAAAATAAACTTTTGCTTAATCAAATACCATGAAGCCACATAACAAGACATTCAAGAACAAACAAACAAATACAGGTTATTAAAATCAATCCAACATCATAAAACTTTTGACAAATGACAACAGTTAAAACAAGATTAAAAGTAAACAGAAAATTTCAAGTTTCAAACACTCGGATTAAGGTGAAAAGATAGGCTATTCCTCCTCTTCCGCCTCTTCCAGCCACTTCACAAATGGCTCCAACGCCTTCACAAAGCTTTGCCTGCGATATTAAAACTCCAAGATTACACATTCAAGATCTCTAAATTCTTGTAAATTTTGCATAAAACTATCAAAATTACATACCTTCCTTTAGGATTGGTTCCTTTAGCGAACCAATGAAGAATAGTGTCTTCAGCAAGAACATCTTGATCATAAAGAGACCTCACAACTTCCGGAAACAACTTCATCAACTTCGTATCTTCATAACATTGAACTTGAACTTTGTAAAGCAGTTCCAACTCAAGCTTTCCGCTAGTGCAGAATGTGTTCTATAACTTTGCCCATGTTTTCACCTGCAAAAAACAAATATCCCCAAATTAAAATCAAAGTTACTCTTTTTTCGTGCAAAATCTTATGAATGAATGAATTACCTGGCGAAGAGCCAAATTAGCATTCTGCTGTTGGTTCTTGCCCGACCATTGAACAGCATCCATCAAAACATCCCAAAGAATCCTGATGACCTCAATGTCTGGCAATTTAGCATCTTTCACATGCTGTCTCACTGTTTCTATCACTTCTTCAATATCAGCGTCTTCTGATATCTGAGTCGTTAAGGCTGATTTCATTTCCTTCACTTTCACCTCAAAGATTTTCTTGTCATTATACTCAACCAATTGCACCAACCCTGCTTTGCTGCAGTTTCAACAGTACAAATAATGTAACTTGAATGGTTGAAACAAGATGTGTAAACAAGCCAAGCCACTCTTGAGCTACTCATTATCGGCCAGAAAATAGCTCATATCAGGCCGAGCTTAAACGAGCTCGGACAGCAAACGAGCCCGAGCTTCAGTTATCGAGCTCAAGCCAGCTCGCAAGCTTAAACAAGCCTGTTATTTAGATCATTTTATTTATAATATTTAGTACATATTTGTTTAGCCATTATTAATATATAGTTATAAAAAAATAACTACATAATATTATTATGTTATATATACCACATAATTATAATTAAAAAAATTTATATAAAATTAACTATGGATATATATAAAGTAATTAATAAACAATAAAGGAGCCTAGCTCGAGCTTGAAAAACTACTAGCCGAGCTCGATCTCTCAGTAGGTTAAACGAGCCTAGTCGAGCTCAAGCTCGGCTCATTGACACCCCTAGTTGAAAAATTAAAACCGTTTCAAAACAAACGGTTAACTTACGTGAAATGCTCAGAGAAAGCTTCTGCAGATCGTTTCCCGGACGGAAAGAACTCAAGCAAATTATCCTCCATTTTGCCACGTTTCAAGATGGATATAAGATCATCAAGGCTATTATCAAGCAAATATTCCTTGAAAAAATCTGTTATAAAAGTAAGAACAAGCCCTTTTCCAACTAGGTTATCCTTAAGAAGCGGGTGGAACACCGTCTCGGGTGGCAGACCCGATAGTTTCTGGGAAAATGCGAGTGCTGTGAAAATCGCCAACTTGATTCTTTCATTTTCCTCAAAAAACTCAAGCGATTGAAGAAACCTTCGCATAACATTTTCAAGATTCTTAATAAGAAAAGGCCTCCGCCTCAAAATCTTCTGTATGTAAATGACAGATGGCAAAATGAGGTCCCGTTTGGCTTCACAGTCTAAAATTGAGTACGGGTGGCGCTCGCCCTCATCAGGCTTAGTTGTTCCAGGTTGAGTACGCCCTCCGGTGAAAACGACCTCGAAAAATGTGTCACCGTATCTGTTGAAGTTAAGGTCTGAAGATTCGATGCTCTTAGCAACTACTTCCTGCAAATGGGAATATGTATGATGAAGCTGATATAATAATACCAGAAAATATAGTTGATGAAAGTTAACTGTTGATATGATAATACCAGATCGCCATCATTATCCAGGTAAATTTGAACCACTGCATCTGCAAATGCTGCAGGGTCTAGAGGGGCTGCAATGTTCCGTTTGCGGGTCTTGATCCGCTGACCACTTTAAGTACAAATAACGAAAACATAAGAGTTAATGAATTTCAGGTAATGAAGTGCAAATAATATATAGATATTGTATGCGGTAAATGAAAAAGAAGAGACACTGTGTGCGGGAAACAAAAAAAATTGTGTGCAGGTGTGTGTTGTCACGACGCCATTCAATTGATTAACAAAAAATAACATAAATTAGAGCATTGCTAATTTTATGCCACCACTAAAACGAGTTCTTGTTTCTTTGATTTAGAAAAAATAAAAACAAAAAACTTGAGCTAAAGCATAGTGAAGTGATGGTAAAAATTACTAATGAGGTCAAAATTGCTCTGGTTTCCTTTGTAAACAAGAATGATTACGAGAATCCTGAAGTTTTATGCAAACTGAGTAATTAATTAAAAACGAAGGCAAAAAATTTACGACTCTAGCCTCTCAAATTTGATTTAATAATATAGTTTTTAGCTTTCTTATGTAAGAAAACAAAAAAGAAAACTTTTTGGCTTCCAATCAGCTTTGTCTATAAAAAAATGACTAACAGAATACAAAAACATTAAAATATATATATAGAAAGAGAGAGACCAAATAAAAGAAAGAACATTTGAACTCAAAATATGATCTATTTAACTTCATAGCCTAAGACCATTACCATTGCATTATTCTAAAATCAATCTAATAAAGATTCCATCTTGTACAAAAAAAAATAATAATCTATAACTCACAATATTAACATTTACCTAACCAGATTTGTCACTAATCAAAATTTGAACAATATAAAATATACTTAAAAGATGTGTAACTATGAAACCACACCAAGAGTGAATGCCAAATTTGAATTTAACACATTCAAGAACTCATGTATTTATTAACCCTTAACAATAAACAACACAAAAAAACATTAAAATCAATTTATCTAGGTCTAAATATCATATCAAATAACTATAATAATAATAAAACAACAGTAACACTTACCCTAGAGTGGGCTTCTCCTTCGAGCTGCAAAATGAAAAAATATATATATATATATATATATATATATATATATATATATATATATATATATATCAAAAACATTGCATTAGGTCAAGAAAATGAATATTAATTCAACCCATCATCTCAATTCATGAAAAAGATTAAAACTTTATACATAATACCCACAAACAAAATCAAACCCACGTTCCGATTTTACCCAGAAACAAACCCCGTGTACCAAAAAGTTTGGATTTTTTTTTTTAAATAAAAAATCAATAATGAAAAAGCAGATCTGGGTATTGAAAAAGAACCAAGAAAGAATAAAGATTTGATTTGAATTTGATACCTCATAAACCAAGTCGGAGATAAATCGAAGATGGGGCGAGTCTCTCCGGCGATTATTATATGAATCGGAAAGAGGAGAGAGAGATAAAAGAAAGGTGTTTGGGGGTTGGGAGATATTTATTGATGACAAGGGTTGTAAACAAAGTACACACCCATGTCCAATTTTTCACCTTTTTTATTTTTTTTATTTCTTTTTAGTTGTCTATCTTTGGGTTACTTTCTTTCAACATCGGATTACTTTTATACGGCTGTGAAAAGTTAATGTATACACTACTTAGTTATTACATTTAGCATGTTAATTTAAATTGTATTTTATTCAAACTCTATATGTTTTTGTTTTAGATGTGTTTATTTTTTACATATTTATTTTGATTATCGATATAGATTTAAAAGTAGGATTAAATTTGTTTTGAAAAGAAAGTTAAGACGTTTTTTGTTTTAGTTATGTTGACTTGTCGTTGTATTTATTATTCAGATTAATTTGTAGTGTCCATATGAAGTCATTCTACCATTTCTTTAATCACTCATGTAACTCTTATGAATGAAGTAATTGGTTCTTTCATGAGTTTATCTATCTAACAATGTGGGGCTATGTTACTAATGTCTCTAGCTATGATGTGGTTTCGGATCCTTTGTGCTAAAAGCAGCAACTGTCACGAGAAAGTAAGTGACTGATTTAAGAATCCAATTGTCACAAACCATGAGATGGTTACTCGTTATGCCAACTTAATTATCCTTTATACTTTGGTTCCTCTCGTCAAACAATTAGATTGGCTACATTCTCATAACCACCTACAGTTTGTCGAGGTGACACGATTGTATGGTCCACTCCCCCCCCCCACCACCATTACCCTTAGTCATCGTGAGGAAATGCTAGTTAACTTCTCCCCGTCACCTCCAATTGTCTTTTAAACATTCGAGTTTGTTTACTTCATGATGTTTGAAGGCACAACTCGTCGTGATGCTTTATCATTGGGTCAAGTTGCACTCTTTCAACAACATTCAACTTCTTTGAAGGTGTGTCTAAGCATTCAACCTTCCATCTTTGAAGCTGCACCTTCTTTCAGCTTTGTCCTAATTAAGGAGCACATTTGAGTTAATGTGTTGTTATCATGTGGTTGTGATATCATCATATGACATGCATGTCAAGTTCACGTGGTTTAAATTACGAAAGTTGAAACTTGACAAAGTTGTAACTAAACAACAAAAGTTCAATAAGTTGAAACTTAACAGGATAAAGATAACAAGTTGAAGCCCGTTGTCCTAAAGTTTAACATACCAAGGCTAGCTAGGAAAAGAAAAGACATTTATCTAACTTAAATGATTTTTAGCTATTGTTAAGGCATAACTAGCCGCATGGCTTATTATTAACTGTTAAACTAAGCAAAGCTCACTATATCACCTTCGAACTGCCGAATATTCAAGTGGTGTGATTGTTTAAGCCATCGGTGGTCCATAACAGTTGAAGGATGAGCACACTTAATGTGTTATTAATGAAATTAGGTGCCCGTATTGATGATACTTGTTTATCATACTGTTTTTTATCCATGGGTAAACTTACATTTAATTTTGACAAGTGCAGAGATACTAAACTCCTAAACACTTTGTTTGATTGTTGTTGGTGGTTGCAATACTATCAAAATTTAAGAATCCACAAATTCTAGCCTATGAAGAGGCATACTATCCAAAAAAGAATCTACGAACTTCTTTGATAATAAAAAAATAATTCACAAGCACCTTTCACCCGGGTCATCCCCAAAAATATTTAAAAATTCAAGGACTCGGGTTAAATGAAAAAATAGGCTTTAAAAATAAAGACTTAATAACATGTATATAAAAGGTCAATATTACAACGATATTTATGATAAAACTAACAAAATAAAGTTTTTGTAACATTGATCTAATTATAACTCGTATACTTAAATAAATCGTGAGTCTCTTCTAGCGTTTTTTTTTTTATTTTAATGAAAAGTCATTTTGGTTTTTAAATACAAATATAAAATAATATGATAAAAAAAAAACATTAACAAAATATAAGACACAATGACTAGATAAAAGAAGGGCATATTAAATTAACTAACAAGCCTTCATAGTTAAGACCCCAAATTTAAGTGAGGCATGTGCTTCCCAAAAAATAAATCATAAAAACTAACAAATGCAAGAATCGAACCTGAGCAGGGAGCATGACATAATGGAATCCTACCAGTTGAACCAAGTTTTACTTATGAACCTACTACATTGGTTTGTTTTTATATTGTATAAAAAGTGCAAAAAATATGTATGGGCCCTAAATGATATTGGGTCTTGGGCTGTTGCCCTCCCTGTCCACCCTATAGGCCGGGCCTGTCTATCACTACGACATGACTGCTTGTGAATTTGGGGTTGATGACATGAGTACCCGAACCCCACTCACACAATATAGCTTAGAAACGAAAAAGATATAAAAAATAAAACTCAAAAATGCAAGAAGCTATAAGTAGTAGCTTATGAGCTCAAAAGCTCAAAAGATAGGAAGCTCATCATACAACGACTTATAGTTAATAAGCTTAATATCATCTTGCTAAAGTAATGCTACATTAACACAAAGTCATAAAAGACAAACAAACGGGACTTAAAGTAAATATCTTTAAAAGTAAATATGGGAAATACCTCCCTTGATTTATATAAACATGATACCTTTAACAAAAAATGGTAAAGTCATCCGCACAAGTAAAACAAAAGTGATGACCTTTACTACTTATATAGGCTAAGCTATCGGAAGAAAGCTCACATCTGCATATAAAAGAAGTATCCTCGCACTCGATAACATTCTTGATCGCTCTCGTACTTTCACACTACACTCCCTCATGTTTTTTACACTTATTACCTCTAGAGAATCGTTCATCTTACTCTCACATCGAAGGCTAGACTTCTTCCTACCGTGTTTTGTTGCTCTTAGCAAGTAGGTTAACGCTCAGAGCCGAGGACATCCTCCATACAGTCTTATCATCGTTAATTTAAAAATTAATTAAAAAAGTAAAAACAATGCTTGATTAAACGAGTTGCCGAACATAGTTACCAGCACACCGATAATTAAATTCTAACATCAATCCTTTAATTTCATTTCTTTGTTCGTCTGCCATTTGAGCTGCTTGTTTGCTTTCTGTAACCCTAACATCAATCACATCATATTATTATATCATACCTGCAATAATCTCTAAACTAATATTAATAATAATATCCTCAGTCAACATTACCATCCAAAACCCCAATTATTCACGGACTTATAATCCGTTACGATTTTATTCATTCTAAACCCTAACAACACTCGATTTGCTTTCCTACGGTTATTCACTTTCAGATTTCAGATCTGCTGCTGGATGATAGTTTGAATCAATCCCTAGGTGTTAATAACAATAATATGGATGTGGATTATGGCGGTGATTTGGCCTGTCTTGACCCGGACTTGTTGCAGTTGAATGAAGTGTCTCCGTTGGCCATTAAATCCAATCCGTATGTGCCCGAGAAGCTCTTCGACCAATGGCTTTCGCTACCGGAAACCACAACTTTGGTGAGTACTGTTGTTGTTCATGTGTATGCATTTGTGTTATAGGTTATTGGTGGTTAGGTTTAAGTGAGCAAATGCTAGTCGGTTGGTGCTTCTAGGTAGTTTGTAGTAGCTTATCTGGCCTAAACTAGGGTTCGTATGAATGGTTTACGTTGAATATTTAACCATGGTGGTTGGTTTCATTAAAATCAGATATTTATATAAGAAACTTTAATAATATGCATATGCAATTTGAGCAGAAGGTGTGAATGTAGGGGTGTAAATGAGTCGAGCTCAACTCATTTAGAGTTCTGTTTTTAAGCTGGCTGCTCATAAGAAGGTTTTCAAGCTTGAGCTCGGCTCGTAAGTAGGTTTTCAAGCTTGAGCTTGGCTTGTAAGTAGGTTTTCAAGCTCGAGCTCGGCTCGTAAGTAGGTTTTTAAGCTCGAGCTCGGCTCGTAAGTAGGTTTTTAAGCTCAAGCTCAAGCTCAAGTTCAGCTTGTAAGTAGGTTTTCAAGCTCGAGCTCAGCTCTTAAGTAGTTTTTCGAGCTCGAGCTCGAGCTCGCTTGATTATTGTTTCTTAGTTACTTAATATATGTATTTGTATAACTAATTACATATATATTTATAGTTATAATTCTTATATGTATTATAATATATACTATTTAAATTATTTTTATCATAGTTTTGTATATAATATTTATAATAATATTAAATGAAAAGTTTGTTTAGGCCCGCGACCAGGCTCGAGCTCGATATGTGAAGGTTGGGTTTGATCTCGTTTATTAAACAAGTCTCAATAAAAGCTTGAGCTCGGGCTCGAGCTCATTAAGCTTGGCTCGCTTCAAGTTTTTAACGAGCCGATCTCGAGTAGCTCACGAGTGGCTTAGCTCATTTGCACCCCTAAGTGTGATAGTTTTAACTAGTAGCTAATGTGTTTGGCTGGTTAAGCATTGTTTTGGTACTCTTTTTATTGTATGCACTTTTGTCTTGCTTTCTTATTTCATTTCACTTTCATAAGCTTAGTTTGTTAATTATACTGGAGAGCATTGATGTTGTTTATTCTTTAAATATAGGTTAAATCTTTGATTAACAATGCTAAGGCAGGCATTCCATTAAACGTGTCTGGATCAACTAACAGCCCAAAGGCGACATCTGGCAATGTGCTACCTTCCATGTTTCCTGCTGGCAGTGCACCTCCACTCTCACCAAGAAGTTCATCTGGCTCTCCCCGTCTTTCAAAACAGAGGACAGGCCCCTCGTTTTTAGCTTCGCCTTTGAGGTCGGTTAGCGAGCCAGCAAAAGAGTTAATACCACAGGTTTGACAGCAAAAGTCAGTTTAGTCAAAAGTAGTTAATGTGTTTGAATTATGGGTCCTTTTTAATGATCTAGTTTTGACTGAAGTAAATATGCAATGGTTGCAGTTTTACTTTCAGAATGGTCGCCCACCACCAAGTGAAATAAAAGAACGATGTTTGTTTAGAAGTAATCAGTTTTTCTATGGTCATGCGGATGGACTGCAATTGCTTGGTAAAGGGGCTACCTAATTTTAGTTATGCATATTATATAATGAATCATAAGGTAATTCTTTAACTGGATATGGATAGTTTAATTGTGCTAATTTTGCGTTGAATGATTAGAGTTCAAACCGGTTACGAAGGAAATTTGCAAGCTGCCATCATTTTTCTCTACTGCGCTTTTCAAAAGGATTGATGTTAATGGAACTGGTGTTGTGACAAGGTATATATTTATCTAATCTTTTGGGGCCTTGGGGGTAGTTAATTGTTATTTGGATATCCATATACATAGTTGGTGTCATGTATAGTGGTCGATTTAAACTACACGATCAGCAGCTTATCTGGTCATTTATTTTGAGTCATTTTTTATCAACAAGTAGTTGCTGATTGCTGCTAACTTTATGTCTCTATTTTATCTCTAATATGAGTATATTTGTGTGTTTATATGCATGTCTGCTGTTCTTTAAGGATTGGGTATAGCATAGAGAATATAGGAAAATAGTAATCTTAGCAATGTCGTCAACTGGTCATAGGTGAAAGAACTTTTGAGAATAATAACTACTTTTAATATTGCTAGCAAGCTAATCTTAAGCATGCTAAGTATTATTCCCATATTCTGGCTTTGGTGGCTGGTCTCTATTGCAAGCATTTTTCATAGAATAAGCATGATACAGTTTAGATTTACATGACTTGATATGTTGACTTAGACTTGGCAAGCACATTAAGTAGAGTATTTGATATTAGCCCTTGTATCTTAGCTTTTGGACTGTTATCTATGCTAGTGATTGCACCTACTCTATGACATGATAGAGGACCTAACATGTTATGCACCTCACAGCTCACGGTAAGTAAATGCAAATCAGTTATCAGTGAAGTTAATTTTAAAGAAAATTTACACAGGAAAACACATAGTTACTCTTTCCGGAGTGAAAATACTAAGTACAATAATAGAGGAAAGAAGTTGTATGCTTGGTTACAAACAGTCTCTGCTTTGTTTGTTCATATGCTACGTTTACCTGAAACACTAATGGATAATAGGTCGATTTTAAAGTCCTTGAGATATGTCCGTGTCTGTAATTTGTATTTGATTGATAAATTTGAGTTGGAACATTGTTATTAAATACTATATTGCATAATCTTCTAGCTTTTGACTGATATTGTGTCATTTATTTTGTGTTTCTGAACTTGGTTTAAACAATTAAACATGCCTTGCAGGGAAGCATTTGTTGAGTATTGGGTCCACAACAACATGCTTACGAAAGATATAGCTACACAGATATTTACAATATTGAAGCAGCCTGATTTGAGATACCTAACTCATGTATACGTCCTTACTTAAACCCCATATTGTCTCAAAAAGGATTATAAAAACCTTCCTTTTAAAATTGATGTTACAATGTGAATTACAAAAACTTTATTTTTGTTATGTTCATACCATGGTATTCTTGGTAACGTTGTTTCAACACAAAAGTCATCTCTGCTTTTGGAGTGAATGGGCCAATAATAAAAAATGTACATTTTTTTGGATTCCTATACCTGGTATAAGTTTAAGTGTTTAATGATGTGGTGGTTAAACAATATTGAAATAGGAGGACTTCAAACCCATACTTCGTGAACTTTTGGCAACTCATCCAGGTCTGGAGTTCTTACAAGGCACACCTGAATTTCAGGAGAGATATGGTAGGCCTCTTATTTCTTCATTTATTTAATTTTACATGTCATAAGATTGAAAAGGTGATGGTAAATGCTATTTTTTTTTGTACTTTAGTCTGGTGTGCCTATGTTTAACACTATGAGGTATGCTATATATATCACTGCATGCTCTTTAAAGTCCATGTAAAAGTTCTGTTGATTACTTGTAGGAATATGGAAAGAGTTGCATGTAATGTGGGTGTAGGAATTGCTTTCAAAGAGCGCTCTTAGTCTCATTTAAGTTTGCTTTACTTGTATTGCGTTTCACTTTTGCTGCTTAAATACCACATTAGATTGAATATTTTGATTATATATAACTTTATTAGCTCCGGTGTGGCTTTAGGGCCTACAAACGTGCATTAGGATCTTCTCAGAGGTACTGGATTACAACACAATGAATAACCACATTATACATAAAAGCTGTCAGTAGTTTTGTTTATTATATTGTTTTATGTTTTTGAAATATGGGTCAAGATAAATTAGATGTTTGATTGTCTATCTAGTGGTTTGAAAGGTTCTAGTTATTAGAATTTGGATTTAGCAAGTATTTTCAGTCATAGAAGGTTTAAGTTTGGGCCAGGTCGCTAGGTACAAATAGTTGATGGGGTTTATTTTTATGGCACGGTATTAATTATTAATAAGAATCGTGAGAGTGACCTCAAATATCCGATTGTGCACTGTATAGGTTGATTGTTTTTCATGTACGTACATCGGGCATCTGCAGTTCAAACTATTATGCAGCTTGCGTTAATGTTGTTCTTTATATACTCAAACTGGCAAGAAAAAAAAGGCATATTAAAGTAGCTATTAACATATAATTTAATTGCAATTGTCAGCTGAAACGGTAATATACAGAATATTTTACTACATGAATAGAGCGGGTAATGGTCGTCTAACCCTCAGGGAGCTAAAACGTGGAAATTTAATTGCTGCAATGCTGCATGCAGACGAAGAAGAGGACATAAATAAAGTTTTGAGGTAATGAAATTTTTTATTGCTGTTGTTGATGCAATAACAAGTGAGAATCTTAACATCATCATTTCTTTCCACAGATATTTCTCATATGAACACTTCTATGTGATATATTGCAAATTTTGGGAGCTCGACGCAGATCATGATTTCTTGATTGATAAAGAGAACCTTATAAGATATGGCAACCATGCATTGACCTACAGGATTGTTGATAGAATATTTTCTCAGGTTCGTGTAACCAAGATAATATATATATATATATGTGTGTGTGTGTGTGTGTGTGTGTATGTATATGTATAGACACACACACACATACAGACAGGAACACATTCCTTTCAGAACTAGTTTTCTATTGACAAGTGAGAACTGCGAGAGCCCCATAATGCACTTATACATTTTGTTTTAATGACTTAATGAGATAGTGGGTAAGCGGTTATGTAACCGTTTTCTGTATAACACTTAACACAAGAGGTACAAGTGCATTATGTAGTTCTCGCAGTTCTTAACATATTTCTTGGATCTGATTTGAACAATCGGCTATACACACATGTGCACATACATATACATATATATGTACATATAGGGTGAGGTTCGTTACAGAACAATGGATTACTGCGAGAACAAAAAGGATAAAACTACATATTTATACGTGCACACATGCATGTATATTGGGTGAGGCTTTTTACAGAACATAATATTATTCTGAGAACAAAAAGGACAAAGCTAGATCATCTAGCTCTTTTAAAACAACATTTAACTGCACACATGAAGGAATATAACTTACATTCGACTTGCATATGTGTAACTTCTATAAAGAAACGAAATTTGAAATTCAGGAGAGATGAATATAGATTGCATTTCAACCATTTTCTTATATGTTTTTTTAATATTAAGATTGAAAAAATGACCAGGTTCCAAGAAAATTCACGAGTAAGGTTGAAGGGAAAATGGGATATGAAGATTTTGTTTACTTCATTTTGTCTGAAGAGGATAAGTCATCTGAACCCAGCCTCGAGTACTGGTATGCATTAGGTTCATCCTTTCTCTATAAGTACATGTGTTTTGTAAGATAAAAACAAAAATGACAATTGCATATATGGTTTTAAGGTTCAAGTGCATAGATTTGGATGGAAACGGAGTGCTGACAAAAAATGAGATGCAATTCTTCTATGAAGAGCAGCTGCATCGCATGGAATGCATGGCTCAAGAGCCTGTTCTTTTTGAGGACATATTATGTCAGATAGTTGACATGGTTGGACCAAAGGTATTTTCTTTTTACTCAGATTATTGTTATTTATAACATTTTCTTTTGTTTAAGGTATTGAAATTGTATAATTGGTGCAGGACGAGGGATACTTTACTCTTCGTGACTTGAAAGGTAGCAAACTTTCTGGCAGTGTTTTCAATATCTTGTTTAACCTGAACAAGTTCATGGCCTATGAAAGCCGTGACCCCTTCCTTATCCGTCAGGTATCATACTATAATATCAGTTAGTTAACAATTTTATTTATTTAAAATACAAAATTAAAACATTATTCTGTGAACAGGAACGTGAGAACCCGACATTGACAGAGTGGGACCGGTTTGCACATAGGGAATATATTCGGCTTTCAATGGAGGAAGATGCTGAAGAAGCCTCTAATGGTAGTGCAGATGTATGGGATGAATCTCTAGAAGCCCCCTTCTAGTTACTAATTCAGGTAGTTACCTATATATGTAATTAAAAAAAATACATTGTAAGTTAAATCCCAAAATAACTGACAGTTCTTCAATCTTGTTTTGCTGCAGACAGGTTCAAACATTCTTTAATGAAGTTGGGGCGCTGAACCGAAGGCTTACCGAGTGTGATCAACGCTGAAAGGATTAACCTGCACAAGATGAATCTAAAATAGCCAAAAAAAATGAATTTTTCAGCAGCCAGTTTCCAAGTTTCATAAGATCAAGTCAGTCAGATTCTCAGGTGATTATGTTTGAATCATTTAGTGTTCTTGAGAAACTGCTTTCACAAAACATTTGTTATGTTCATAAGATCTTTAAAAAAAATATGTGCATTAACATGTTCTAAATGGCATAGGCTGGTGGTGTAGTTTTGATTTTGACTTTGGTTTTGATTCCCTGGACATATTTGTTTTGATGTCGATTTAGATTTTTGTATGTAATAGAATGACTTGATTCTGCAATGTTTCTTGTTTTAAGTTTGTAGTTTCGATTTCATTCTACCAACACATTGGCAGTGGCAGGATCTGGATCTAGATCTGGATTCAGATCTTTAATAGTGTATAGTTTTTCAAACTTATTTTAGGTTTATAACTTAAGAGCACTTGTTTTTTTAATTAAATCTGAAAATAAAGTAGAAGGAAGAGCGGGCGTAGCGATTAGAGGCGGGCATAAAACCCGGTTTCAGACTCGACCCAGTGTACCCAACCCGCGGGCATAAACCTGGATCTGGAACCGACCCGGGCCTGCTGGAACCAGTTCCCACCTCTAGTCAGGCAAAACTCGGACCTGACCCAGCCAAAACCAAACCATACCTAAAACCGGTTCCGGTTCCTGAAAAAACCCTATTTGCCCACCTATAGTGGCAATTAATACTTTCGTGATTTGTTCTGTTTTTTTGGCTTCGTTATGGTTTGATTATGTGGACTGTTATCAAGTTTGTCTGTTACAATTTGATGTGAGATAATCATAGGTAGTTACTGTTTCTTGTTTTTTAATGTCAGACTATTAGTTCTGTTTCAGGCTTTCAGGGGTTTAAAGTCTTCATTTTTCTGTAGAATTCATGAGTGTTAAGTGTGAAGTACTCTCTTTACTTCATCTTTTTGTAGGTTTGACTTTGTAGTTGATCATGATCCAAAACCATCATTCAAAACTGTAGTGAAGTTAGACAACCACCTGCATTTGATGATTATCAACTTTTTTCAACCATATTTGGGGCTAAAATAATCATTTTTTTAAAGCAAAAATCATCTTGGTTCAAAATTCATTTTGCATGCATGGTCTTTTCTCGGCAAGATAATACTAAGGCCATCATCAGTGCGCATTTGGTGAGGTGGAGGGTGATGTGGAAGAGAGAGATGGAAATGTTAAGGAGAGAAATAGTTCGAGTTAGGTATTTAATATACATGAAAAGGATGGTTTTATGGTTAAGTTGTGAAAATCGTTTGAACGTTGTATTGGTAATGGTCTAACGGATTGTTTCTAGGATAGCAATAAGTTTTTCCCTCTTCCAAAAATTACTATTAGTTGTCCAGCTCGGTGGACATCTAGAATTAGTGGTTATGTAAAAGTTTTCGGTTGATAAAACTATATATTCATTAGATTCAAAATACTCTTTAAGTTGTAACTTCTATTTAATCAACTTTGATGGTATGCTTAATTAAATTGTTTATATATTTAAGTTTGTTGAGTTTGACTATATTGTTCATGCCTGATATGCTACTAAACAAAGATTTTGCTGTTTGATGTTGTATCCCCACGTTTATAAAAGTAGTGTACATACATAATCAAATATGAAAAAACTATCAAATTCCAAAAAAGTGAAAAAGATGGATTATTAATGAACTCAATTCAATGTAAAAAGATGATGTGATATTCCAAAAGTTGTATTATATACAATACCATATGAATTTCTAGAAACATGTTAATGTCTATAACTAACAACTAAAGTTTCCTTAAAGGGCACTAGCACTAGACTTACCACGATGCTCGATGACTACCTATTTTATAATTAACCGAAATTTAGTCATGTTGGAAAACACAAAAGATTAAACGTTACAATGTCACATCTTAGACTTAACGCAATTAAGTATTAACTCTCGTCTTAAAATGCACGTGTCACGTCTTATTGTATAATCCTTGGACATACTCGCGCTAAAATGCATCATTAACAAACAAATAAGAGTTAATTTTTATCTGAGTCTATGATGTTTATCCGGTTAAACTACTATATTACATTTTTTTTTGGTCAAATCATGGCTTTGGGTTTTATTTTTTTTAACAGCTTTGGCTAACCTATTAAATTTATCTATCAAGTGGAGTGACATTTTAGATACATCTTAGTGGCAATTTATGCAAATTGCTAGTGATAACAAAAATAAACCTAAGCTGTAAAATGACTGAAATGCCCCTCCATCTAATAGAAATATTTAAAAAAGATGATCAAAAGGACTCAATTAGTTAAAAAATTAAATATGAAGCCATCAATATAGGAAAAAAAGAATCTTCATACTTAGATAATTTAATTAGATTAACTCATTAACTCAAACAGAAATTGTCTCTAAAATAATCATAACAGAAGACATAAACATATACATATGGTAAATGTTAGGGATGTAAATGAGTTGAACCTCAGCTCAACTAGACTCAAGCACGGCTCGTTTTAAATTACCAAGGCTCGAGTTCGGCTTGTTTCAGGCTACTTTTCTAAAGCTCGAGTTCGGCTTGTGAGTTTTTTCTCAAGCTCGGGCTCGGCTCATTAATTATCTATTATTTAAATAATTTACATACATTTTTTTATTTATCTTGAGAAAAAAAACTTTAAACGAGCCAAAGCTCGGTTGTAAAGTGTTAAGTTAATATACAGAAGTCCAAAAAAAGATAAAAACTTGAAAATATACCAGACTCTTTTACACTCGACAAGCCTAAACTAGCTTTCCATACAATGCTCGAGGTCAGGCTTATTTGAGCCGAAAAGACTTAACTCGTTTCAAGCCTTTTATCTATCCGACTTCCGAGCTCAGCTCAACCGGTTTTTACCCCTAGTAAATGTCTGTCCGGTCCGGTTGCCATCGTTGTCCTTTGAAGTTTGACCTCTGGAAAACAAAAAATTAAACCAAGTAATAATAATATTATTATTCTGCTTTTCAGCTTCTTCGTAACATTTATAAATTTATTATTATTATTATTATTATTATTATTATTATTATTAATCCAAATCCAGAAGAGAGAGAATCATAGAAAGAGATCTGAGCTGCTTTTGAAGAACACCAACACCAACATGATTCATAATTGCATATGCATCTTTTGAAACCCTAACTCTTTACACATCAATTCATCTTCTTCAGGTATACATCTATCTTTTGTTTGTTTGAATTCTAATTTAGTAAGTTACACGGATCTGTTGTACATGATGTACTTATAAACTTGTTTTATTTATATGTCCAGATTTGGGGGAATTGAGCCCTAATTTTGTTTTTCCCCCAATGTTGGTGTTTAGAAATTAGGTGAATTGATAGATTTGTAATTAGTCACATAGAATTGATGGAGGATTATTCGAAATACTCGCATAGTCCCGCTCATCTAGCCGTAGCTCAACGAGACCATGCCGGTCTTAAGAAGCTCATCGCCGCGCTCCCACGGTTAGCCAAGGCCGGTACGGTTAACACCGAGGCGGAATCGGTAGCTGCTGAGCTGGAGGCTGATGCGGTTTCGGCTGTTAT
Source organism: Bidens hawaiensis (assembly GCF_021521415.1). Classification (NCBI taxonomy): domain Eukaryota; kingdom Viridiplantae; phylum Streptophyta; class Magnoliopsida; order Asterales; family Asteraceae; genus Bidens; species Bidens hawaiensis. Next base: position 161,947 of record NW_027492978.1, on the reverse strand, counting down.
TGACCGGCGTGATGTTCCGGGGCGGGAAACGCCGCTTCATCTTGCGGTTAGGCTTAAGGATCCGGTCTCGGCGGATATTTTAATGGCTGCTGGTGCGGATTGGAGTCTTCAGAATGAGAATGGGTGGAGTGCGCTGCAAGAGGCGGTTTGTAATCGGGAAGAGAATATAGCTATGATTATTGCGCGTCATTATCAGCCGTTGGCGTGGGCTAAGTGGTGTCGGAGGCTGCCGCGTATTGTTGCGTCGGCGAACCGGATTTGGGATTTTTACATGGAGATAACTTTTCATTTTGAAAGTTCGGTTATCCCGTTTATAGGACGGATTGCTCCTTCGGATACTTACCGGATTTGGAAACGTGGGTCGAATCTACGTGCTGATATGACTCTTGCGGGCTTTGACGGGTTTAGAATCCAACGTTCGGATCAAACTTTTATGTTTCTTGGAGACGGGTATTCACAAGGAGACGTGTGTTTACCTCCTGGTTCTTTGATTGTTCTTTCACATAAAGAAAAGGAAATAACAAATGCATTAGAGGGTGCGGGTGCACAACCCTCAGAAGCTGAGGTGGCACATGAAGTAGCCTTGATGTCTCAAACCAACATGTACAGGCCTGGGATTGATGTGACTCAAGCCGAGCTTGTTCCTCATTTGAACTGGAGGAGACAAGAGAGGACCGAGTTTGTGGGCTCGTGGAAAAGTAAGGTGTATGATATGCTGCATGTGATGGTGAGTGTGAAATCGAGGCGGGTCCCGGGTGCTATGACGGATGAGGAACTTTTTGCCAATGAAAACGGAGGCGAAAATGTTGACCATGATGAGTATGATGATGTTTTGACACCCGAAGAGAAGATGCAGTTAAATTCGGCTCTTAAAATGGGGAATTCTGAAAATGCTTGTGAAGATGAAGATCAAACCCACAATGGAAATACGGATTCTGGTTCGTTTGAAAATTCTGAATCCAACACGAAAGATAAGAAAAGTTGGTTCAGTTGGAACAAAAAGGGCTCAAAAACTAATGATCCCGAAGATTCAAAGATTTTAAAAAAGTTTTCAAAACTGAATGAAACTCAAAAACCATCAGCTGAATCTGTAACAACTGTAACGGTAACAGACGATAACATTACCGATTCTAAGAAAGGAAAAGATAAGGGCACTAAGAAGAAGAAGAAAAAGGGAGCGTCAACCGACACTAAACACGAAAGCGAGTACAAAAAAGGGTTAAGACCCGTTCTTTGGTTAACACCCGATTTCCCTTTGAAAACAGACGAGCTTCTTCCATTACTTGACATCTTAGCCAATAAGGTGAAGGCCATTAGAAGATTAAGGGAGCTTTTAACCACTAAACTACCTACCGGTACTTTCCCAGTAAAGGTACAATATTTTCGTCTTTAATATGTTGTTTCAACTGCCATTACTTTTTGCTGTTTTTAATGTTTATTAACATCTGTGTGCGAGTGCAGATCGCGATTCCAATTGTGCCAACAATCAGAGTACTTGTAACATTTACAAAATTTGAGGAGTTACAACCCGCATCAGAAGAGTTTTCAACACCATTATCGAGTCCAGCTCATTTTCAAGATTCAAAATCTAAAGAAGCGGAAGGATCAACATCATGGATCTCATGGATGAAAGGTAACCGTGGTGACCAATCAAGTGACAGTGAGGGTCGAAGTTTCAGGGATGAAACGGACCCGTTTCACATACCAACAGATTACACGTGGGTCGATGCGAACGAGAAGAAACGCAGGATGAAGGCCAAGAAAGCCAAGATCAGGAAACACAAGAAGAAATCTGCAGAAAAAAGTAACGAAAATGGAGCGAGACAGGTGAGTGAAGATTTGGAGTGATTTGTTGTTGGATTCGGGTTATGACATTTGTGTGGTAATATTTGATTTTTAGGGTTCTTGTTCGTTCGTTGGTTCTATTGATTGTTGTAACTTGTATGCAATCTTTGTTTCTTTGTTCCAATGGTTTTGGTAGTTCTCTCAGGAACAGTTCAACATGTTGTATTAATGTTTTAATTATTTATTACTGCTCTTAAATTTTCTTTACTTTTGAAATGTGACATTCTTTCATTGATTTAACATCTAGTTTTTACATACCCAGAAAATAAACTTCAACTGATGCATTAAATGATTAGAAATTGAGTCAAAAAGCACTAATATTTAATTAATTATCAGATTATGGGTGTGTTTGGGATTGCTTATTTAAATGAAAAAGGACTTTTGATTAAAAGGACTTATAAACTTATGAAATTTTGAAAAGAAGTTTTTAAAAGAATGTTTGGATTAGCTTATGTGTTGGAAAAACTAAAATGACCAAAATTGACACTTTTTTTTTAAATGAGTTTAATGGGGTTTAAGGGTGAGAGGGGTGTAATAGGTAAATCAAATTCATTAAGTTAATAAGTTGCATATTCCTAGCTTTTCAAAACCCCTCTATTTTGCCTTCACCATAAATTAAAATCCAAAAACCTTATGGTTTGCCAAACACCTTATACACCTTATTAACTTTTCAAAAAGTTTATAGGTTATAAGTTGATGAAAATAAGGAATCACAAACACCCCCTATAAACAAGCCCGATCTTATAAAATAACTTACGAGTCAAGCTCGAGCTTTAGAAACATAACTCGGAATGAGCCTCGTTGAGGTCGGTCTCGACTTGATTACACCCCTAATATTTCAAATCTAATTCACTTAAATAAGATAACGGTCGCTTAATTCAAAAATGTGAATCTGAAAACCCTAATTAACCAGCAGCTTCATTGGACCATCAATTCATCAGCAGCAGTAACTCTGGAATTGATGGGTCGATTCTTAATCTTTCCGTGTCTTCCATCTTCTTCCAAGCATTCAAAACTAACCAAAGCCGCTTCATCTTCTTCCTTCAAAACCCTAGTTTCCAAATTGAGGTAATTGATTGCCTTCTTTTGAATTGTTATTGATTTTATGTAAATGTTGGTATTGTGGTTGTAGAAATTGAGGTCTTTTATTGTAGTTTGTGTGATTTTGTTTTGGGGCTTTTTGTCAAACACCTTGCCTTCATGTAGGACTGTAAACCTTTTCGTGAACTGTTTGACTGGAAGATCGTTTACTTTCATTCGGTTATTAAATGGACGGACATGAACAAGAGACCGTGTTCGTTTAAATGTGTTCGTGAACATTCGATCATTTGTTAGTTTACGTCCATTTATGTTCGTTAATGTTTGCTCATTATAGGTTATGTATATTTTTAATGACTTTTTCTAATCTTATCATATAGAGTTAAGCAAAATTATTAACTGAAAAACAAAAATGTACATTTGAGTATTAGGTGATTAATTTATAAGTAAATTAATATATATATGGGGAGGGTTAACGTACAAATGAAATTAACGTGCTAAACGTGAGAATCAAGTAGAGTAATTATATATACAAGTAGTATAATTATCTAATTACATGATTTACATCATAGAGTAATTATATAATTACTCTACTTGATTTTCACGTTTAGCACGTTAATTTCATTTGTATTTGATCCAAACCTTGTATATATATATATATATATGAATGCAAATGTTAGCCAGACCGAACTGTTGACAGTTGGCACTGACCATTCTCAGTTAGCCAAATCAAATAAAGCATTGTTTGTGTTCGTGTTACCATTCATAAACAAGTTCATTTCCTTAATGAATGAACGCGAACAATAATTTTCGTTTGGTTAGGTGTTCGTAAACTGTTTGGTTCTCTGATAAAAACTTAGCGGACGAACATGAACAAGTCCTTGTTTGGTTCGATTCGTTTACAGTCGTGTTTCATTTTTCGTGTTATTGAACTTGTAGGTTTAATGGTGAAGATCAAGGGAGTGGGAAATTGGGCGCTCTTGTGGAACTTGAGAGTGCAAAAGAGAGGGAGGATGAAAAGAACAAAGAAAGTGGAAAATTGGGTGTTCTTGTGCAGATTGAGACTGAAAATGAAAGAGATGAAGCAAAACAAAATGATTTAGGTGTTCATGTGGAAACTGAGAATGAAAGTGGAGCCATCTCAGATTCTACTGTTTCAAGCTACATATCTTATCCACCAATGCATAGATACCATAATTCTGTAACCCGTGAAGATGAAGAATATGTACTGGTTCAAGCAGATTCACCCGAGTCCTTATTTTCTTTGTCAGTCGATCCAACGAGGCAATCAAAGTCTTCTCCAGTTGGAGCCGATGATAAAGAAGTCGTTGTCAATAATCATGATCATGATAAAAGCGTTGATTCTTTGTTAAATCCAATTGAGAATCTTGCAGATCGGAAAACAATGAAGGCAAGATCACCAATGTCTAGTTTAAATTTTCTCCTCCAAGAAAAAGAAAATTTGTCGTTAGAACAAGGAGTCTCTAAAGTTTCAGACCGAAAGGAGAGACTAGAAAACAACACTGTTGTGGCTGCAAGCCTTGCAAGTTGGTTGGTTAAGTCCGAGAAGTCAGCAACACCGAGCAAGGAAGAAAGTCAAACTTCTTTGAAGAGCGTTGAAGATAGACCCATTTTAGGAGCTTGGAGCATTGACGAAGTCAAACAGATATCTGCAAGGTCAACTCCAAGAAAGTCACCGTGCCACAACCCTGATGACACACCGATCATAGGAACCGTCGGGAGTTACTGGATCCATACTGGGCAAGCTACAGATTCTGCAAAATCCACAAGAAACAGAAAGGTATTATACGCTTTTTTCTATTCATTTTTAAAGTTTAAAACTTTATATAAGTAATTAATGTTTTACATATGACTACAGAAACTATATTATTACAAATAGTAAGAGTAAGCTTCTTTTTTTTAATTAAAACTGTTTAAGAGGTTTTATGCGTTTAATAAATTTAGACTTGTTTATATGTATATAGGTAGAAACTGACACCTTTTAAAGTTCACAGTAAGTGAATTTAGATAAATTTCTGATCAACTATATCGTTTTTTGTAGAATAATGGTTTAAGCTGTCACTCTTCCTCTAAGAGAAGGTTGGAAAGAGCATTCGACAAGAGTGATGTTTAGTTACTTTATAAATTGCATCTGGCCGACTTCGAAATTGATTCTCTATTGGATGGCCCTCTCTATCTCAGTATACATGTTCCCTTTTTTGAAACCTGTGAATACTAGAAGTTGGTTTATGCTTACTCTTGTTCTCTTTAGAGAATTATGTTTCGAATAATAAAGTCTTCCGTATGAGAAACGTTTTTCGTTGGCCTGTTTTTCTGTGTATACATTTTTGTAAAGGCTGTTTTGGTTATTTGGGAACAAAAGATTCCACAATGGTTCCAAAAGCTAACCATAAGATAGTGCACTTTTTGACATATTAGTCCCCATGCAAAAAGTTATGAAGATAGTCATTTTAGGGGTTGTCAAAAAGATTTTGGAAACCAACAAAAGCTGTAAATAAATGTCCATAACAAGGTTCTATATGCATTCATTAGTGGGAACTGAAAAACCATGGGGTGAAGAAGTATCACATTTAATAAGTGACTCTTGGGTTCAACAGAATCAAGTCACATTTAACTCACAATGTAAAATGAAGATAACATTTTTATCTTTCAACATGTAAAGATTCATCATTTTGTTGATGATTTGAGAGGGAAACACACTATATTGCTGTAATGTTGTTATTGTAATTTGTATTGGTTGGGAAACTCTATCTTAATATAGAGTTTATTATAGTTGAGTGAGTTCACTATCTTGACATGAACATATTTTGAAGAATTGTAAATCTAAGCATTTGATGTGCTTGCTAAAGAAGATGATCACTTCTTTTGAAGAGTGAGACAATTGTATCAGTGATCCCTACCCTTTAGAAAGACGACTAGTGAAGAAAACTCTCGATCGGTGAATCAGGGAGAAGATGTAGAGTGAATTAGTATGTTACATTCACTTGAACCTCTATAACCTATATCCCTAAACTTTTTGCTTATTTGCATTTATTTTTACTTATTTGTATATATTTTTATAAGTTGTGAAATAATCTAACAAAGTTATTTGCTCATTAAAACTGGATTAAATCTAAGAAAAACTATTCACCCCCCTTTAGTTTTCTACATAAAACAAGATTCAAATTCAAAGACCTAATGTATCTAAATCTTCATGCAAATAATGTAAAAACATGAAATTAATGAGAACATGATAAACAATTGATGGAAACGACGCAGCAAGAGGGATTTAATAGATAACCTATAAAATGAGGTTCGACTAAGTTAACCCTAATCAAGTAAATCAAAGGCACGGAAAAAAGTCACATGCCCTAAAATTAAACAAAAGGAAAACCAATAGTCTGTGATTGCGGATGAACTGAACATCACCGATGACTGGAGAAATCGAAAAAAAAAAAATCTGTTGGTCTACGCACGAGACGATGGTGGATTCAAATCGTAAGACGTGGTTTGACGACAATGAGTGGTAGATTAAAGCACCAATTTGAAAAATTATGTCACAAATGATGATGATGGATCATCCATTAGGAAACGATTAACGAATGTTCAATAGGATTATATCCGCAACTTAACCATAGGTGAGAACGAAAAAAACAATAAAAAGGATGAAGAACAAAAATATGACATAAAGGGTAGAAGGTCAGGAAATTAAGACACATCATATGCATCGTGACAAGAAACAAACAAAAAAAAAAGTTGTACAACACATGGTAAAGGTTGTAAAATCTTCAATAATGTAAATCACATATATATTCTAACAAATAATCAAATTGGCTGATTATTTGAAATTTGATTATTCAAAATTTAAATATAAGAAAAAGGTTAAAATACAAATGAAGAAATAATTGAGAAGTGTAAGAAGTATTCGTGGCATAAAAAACCCTAAAAACTTTAAGAAAAATAATATAAAAATTATAACTCAAAATATAAATAAAAAAAGAATTGCTTCCCCAGTCTTTTTCGTTAAAAAAAACACAATGTGAAGGAAATAAGACACAATGACGTAAATAAATAAAAAACACACCGATAAATAAAATAAAAAGACATAATAGACCCTAAAAAATAACACAATGTCGAGCAATGTATAACACAAAGTTGAACAATATAACACAACTAGCTTTATAACTTGTGTGATGCACATGATTCTTAAAATAAATACAATTAAGCTATAGAATTAAATGATTAAATTAAAAAAACATGTATTATATCAAATTAAATGGTTTTATAAGTTTAAATTATAATTTCTAATGTAATATTCATACGAATATGTGGTGTATCAAGCAATTTCTTCATAATTACGAAAATGATGCACCTAGTGATTTTGTAAGTTGCAATTATATTTTTTAATGGAATAGCAAATTCTAAGAAAATATGATAAGAAATTTCATTATGAATGACCTAAAAACGAACATTATATATAAATTAGCATGAATATTACATAAAGATAGATGAAAACTCTATGGATTCATTAAGGTTGATTAAATATGTGAGAATAAATTGTTATTCATTCATGGTTTATTATTGTTTTTATCATCTTGGGCCTATAAATATTGTTTATTGAAGTTCACACATTCGATCATCCCCTGCACTCAAAAGTGTATATAAATTGATTTAATAAAAAAATAGATTTGATTTCATTAAAGATAAGTATATATTATATTGACATAAATACCTGCCTATTTTCAATCCTTATAATTTAGGTAGTTAATTATTTGATTAAAGTATAGATTGATATGTTTTGATTACACTGACGTAAACATATTTTCATTAAAAACAGAATAATAGATTGAGTGAGTAATTTAGGCTAGGAATGAATCTCCAGTGATATATGTTAAAGTTATTTTATTTTATTAGAATAAGTATGTATCAAGAAAAAAAATACACGATATCAAGAAAAAGAAAACACGATCAATGACGATAAAAAAATACAATGATAAATTAAAAAAACACAATGTTTTTTTTTTTAAATTTGAAATTCAAATTTTATGAAACTTAATAAATAAATAAAAGATTATGAGATATACATGGAATGTATTTGTTTGTTTAAAACACAATTACTATTTGATATTAATCAAATGTTTGGAATCTAAAAATATATAATTCCAAAGAATATTAGGGTTGCTAAACAACTTAGAAACCCTAATCCCCTCTGAGCCGTCGTTGATCTGCCGTAGTCAATTCGATTTGGTGTTTCAGTTTATATTCAACTAAACCGAAAGTCGTTTAAGGTTTTAGTGTTCGAGTAGAGTACGTGTAATCCGAAAAGGAGTTTTTGGGTTTGATTTATGTAGGTGTTTTGGTTTACTTGATCTAGCGACTAAGTCATTGTCTCACAGTGTCTTAGTTGGTTCAGTCCACCAAACTTTACAAGGTAAACATTTGATCTCATATATAGTTTAACTTTTTATTTTATTCGTATCTGGTATCTTAGAGAACGTTCTTGAATTTGTCAATAATAGTTCATACATATCCATCCCTTACTATTAAATTAACTTTCTTTATTTAAAAAACACGTGTATAAAATCCAACCACTTCATCGGTGCTAGACATTATCGTCTCCTAAAACTCGAAACAATTAAAACTAATAATTTTTTTTATTAGTTACATTATCTTTAATTTAATTTCGACCTAAATCCCTATCCTAAAAATATGATAAACCCGAATAAATAAAAACCTTGACTAATATTATTATTATTATTTTAAAATCCATGAATTAATTCTTTTAAGGTTAAAAATACACACACCCCTTGCTTTATCTTTTGATTCTTGACACATAATATATATATATATATATATATATATATATATATATATATATATATTGCCCATGGTATTGCTATTGCACATGGGATATATACAATACAAATATTAAAGGTTCTTGAAACACTCATCGGGGATCGTGGCTCCATCTTGACCGTCGAAAAAGCAGATACATTTGGAGTAATGTAATGTCACAAGAAAGATTCAATTCCTTATTTCCTTTCACGCGTCCAAACTCATAATCACAACACAGGTAAACCAAATATTATTATTATTATTATTATTATTATCAAGAAAGAAAAAAATAAAATAACATAAACCATAAAAAACGTTACTACCCTCAATTCATGACTTATATTATTATTCTATTATATCAACAAACAAAATTAAAAGGTAATTAAAGATCTTGATTAAATTAATGCTTTATTAAGTTGTTGGACCAGTATACTATAGTATACCTTTGTTATTGTTATTGTTATTGTAAAAACATTTTTCAGTTTCTTTTTTATTTATTTTTTATTTTGTTCTCTAAAATTATAAAAAATCCAATCTAACCCCCCTCAAATTTTCAGTTTCCTACATATTATTATTATTATTATTATTATTATGTTCTTGATATCATCTACCATACCATAAATTAATTCATACCCAGGTATTATATTAAAAACAAGTTTTGTAAAGAGGGTTGGTTGTTGTGACTTTATGTGATGATAATAATTCATAGATATTATCTAGCTAGGGTTATATTATAATTATATTATAACTCTGGGGTCTATAACTATAACCCCTAAGTTAATTGATTGATTGATTGATGTTTACTGGGTAAATTTGGGGATCTGGGTTTGTTTCTGTTAGATCAGACTTATGTCTTTCTGATTTTAATTAACCATAAATTGATTGATGGTTTTGAGTGTCAGATTTTTAATTATTTATTTATCCATTTTTAGGGTTCTTGAAGTTTGCAAGTGTATTCAACATCTGGGATTGACCTGCATTTGGTCAAGAAACATTGACCTAATTTTTGAGGGTAATGTTTATTCATCTTTTTTGAACTTTCGGTTTCTTTGAAGTCGCGCATGCGTATATACATATCTTCGATCCGATCCGATGTAGCGAGATGAACAAAACTAGGGGTGCAAACCATCCTCGCCGCTTCGCGAGCTACTCGAGATCGGATCGATGAAAAGCTTGAAGCGAGCCGAGCCGCTCGCAAGCTACTCGAGATCGAATCGATAAAATGCTTGAAGCGAGCCGAGCTTGAGAGTTGAGTCTTGTATCAGAAGCTGGTTTAGTTATTGAGCCTGAGCTCGAGTCTTGTATAAGAAGCTCGTTTATGCTCGTCGAGCCTTAACACGCGTTGTGTATTTTTAAGTTTGACCTCTTTTTGGACTTCTATGTAATAATTTCACACCGGACAGCCGAGCTTGACCTGAGCTATGGCTTGTTTATGGTACTACACAAGCTAGAGCCGAGCTTAGGCTTGTTTAAGTTTTTTCTTTTTAGATATATAAAAATAATTAAAAATGTATATAAATTAATTTATAAATAATAAACGATCCGGGCTCGAGCCTGGTCACGTCCGGGCTCGGCTTGGCTCATTTGCACCCCTAAACAAAATGCATTATGAAACTCTAAATTATTTAAAACTTGTTGGACATTGCAGACAATTTATTCAGAATATCAGAGAATCTTGATTTTGTGAAGTTTGTATATACATGATGGGGACCAAATTCATCATGCATCATGTCAAAGAAGAGAGCATAGATATCCCTTCAATTCCACCCGGGTTAGAGTCATTTGCAGCCGTTCCTCTAAAACGGGTTGATGACATCACAAACGGGTCTAATTCTTCGGTTTCCACTAGTCCTGACCCACAACCACTCAAGAAAGAAGCCGAGGTTGAGCCCGGTAATAATGAAAAGATTAAACGGTCTGTTAGGCCCAGACCCGGGATAAACTATGGCTGGCTCGGTTGCAGTTCGGGAGACGAGTCTGACTCTGAACAGGTTAGTCTCATAATATTATCTTTTACCAAATCTTTATTTGTATCCTATTTATCTTTCTTGACTTACAGTTTACACTTCAGAATCACAAACTTCAAGCACTCAAATGTCTAAAGGGGTTATTCGTGGATGTGAAACGTGTCATAACTGCCAAAAGGTTGTTCAGTTTGTTACACTTTGTTATTTGAGGTTTGAATTATTATATTGTTTTATACTTTTGCTTTCAGGTTATTGCAAGATGGCGTCCAGAAGAAGCTCGGTTGCCTGATCTTCTAGACGCTCCTGTATTTTACCCGACCGAAGAGGTAATAAAAATCAACTGAAAACTCAATAATTTGATTATTAATTTGTGATTGACTTTAACTGGTTTACAGGAATTTGAAGATACATTAAAGTACATTTCAAGCATACGTGATAAAGCCGAAGCGTACGGGATTTGTCGTATTGTACCGCCTCCATCATGGAAACCACCGTGTGCCCTTAAGGATAATAATAGTATATGGGAAAATTCAACGTTTGCTACACGTGTCCAACGGGTTGATAAACTTCAAAAACGGGGGGCGTTGAGTCAAATGTTGAGATCTAATTTCCATAAGAAAGGGAAAAGGAGAAGAGACCAAAAGACCCACGGGTCAGAAACCGTAGCTCCGGTTGAACTGGTGGTTCGCGAACCTGATTTTGGGTTTGAACCCGGTCCAAGGTTCACGCTTAAAGAGTTTCACAAGTATGCAGATGATTTTAAGAATCAGTATTTTAGAAGAAATGATATGGTTACTGATGCGTCCGGTGACTCGGTTATGAAAGATCGGGAACCGTCTTTAGAAAATATAGAGGGTGAATATTGGCGTATGATAGAGAGACCCACTGAAGAAATTGAGGTATCTTGCTAATACTAGGCTTGTAAACAAACTAAGCTTGTTTGTGCTTGTTCGTTTAACTTAGCTGAACAAACAAATGAACACAAAGCAGTTGTACGAACAAATTATCTTGTTCATGTTCGTTTATTAAGAAGATGAATGCGTTTGTGTTCATTTATGTTTGTTCATTAATATTAAAACGATCGGTTCACGAACATACACGAACAAAAAAGCAATTTACTACAAATACAATAACAACACCGTGGTTTGTCTTGTGACAATGTAGGTGCTTTATGGTGCTGACCTGGAAACCGGTACATTTGGCAGCGGGTTTCCAAAAGAGGCTTACCAGGTGGCAGGTTCAGATACAAAGTACACTAAATCCGGTTGGAACTTAAATAACTTACCGAGGCTTCAGGGATCACTACTCACTTATGAAAGCAGTGATATATCGGGTGTTCTTGTCCCGTGGTTGTACATTGGCATGTGTTTTTCATCATTCTGTTGGGTGAGTAGATCTTGCTTCTATTATTCATTTAAATGCGTCACTAGATGTTACAATATATAATAATTATTATTTTTATTATTTTTTAAAAACAGCATGTTGAAGATCATCATTTATATTCAATGAATTATATGCATTTTGGTGCTCCAAAGATGTGGTACGGTGTACCCGGGAAAGATGCCATTAAATTAGAGGCTGCCATGAGAAAACATATACCCGATCTTTTTGCTGAACAACCCGACTTGCTTCACAAACTTGTGAGAAATATATCTATTTCGAAAATAAGAGATAAATATATAGTTCTAAATGAATACTAAGTGAACTTGTTTATTGTAATCTAGGTCACACAACTTTCACCATCGATACTTAAATCAGAAGGGGTCCCGGTTTATCGGTGTGTTCAGAATCCCGGGGAGTTTATTCTGACGTTTCCCCGAGCGTATCACTCAGGGTTCAATTGCGGGTTCAACTGTGCAGAGGCGGTAAATGTAGCACCCGTTGACTGGCTACCACACGGTCATAATGCCATTGAGCTTTATCGTGAACAGGCCCGAAAGACATCAATTCTCATGATAAATTGTTGCTTGGAGCCGCACGAGACGCTGTGAAAGCTCATTGGGAGCTTAATTTGCTTAGGAAACACACTCCCGATAACTTAAGATGGAAGGACGTTTGTGGGAAAGACGGGATACTAACACAAACACTTAAGGTAATAGAAAACGATAACAAGAATTTCAAATAATGTTTTGCTATCGCTTATTCAAAATTTGTGCAATTTGACAGGCGCGTGTGGAAATTGAGCGTGTGAGACGGGATTTTCTTTGTAATACAACGCAGGCGTTAAAGATGGAGGCGAGTTTTGATGAAACAAATGAAAGAGAATGCAGTGTTTGTTTCTTTGACTTGCACTTATCAGCAGCAGGGTGCCGACAGTGTTCACCCGACAAATATTCATGTTTAAATCATGCGAAGCAGTTTTGTTCTTGTGTTTGGGGTTCAAAGTTTTTTCTTCTTCGGCATGATATTAAAGATTTAGCTATTTTGGTTGAAGCATTAGAGGGAAAATTGAGTGCTATTTACAGATGGGCAAAGCTTGATCTTGGACTTTCGTTATCATCTTATGTATCTAAAGATAACAAACAACCGGGCTCAGTTTCTGAACCACCAACCGAAGAACAAAAGGGGCAAGAAACGGTTCATGATTTGTTGAAATCAAAGGAATCGTCGATTTCACATGAATCGTCACGTAAAGATGTTATTCTACTTAGTGATGACGAGGGTGATGACTCATCAAAACCGCTTAAACAAGTCATCAAAAGTGAAGTTCAAGTGAAAAATGATACGGATTCTTCTACCAAACCGCAAGATCTCATGGTTACAAAAGGGTCTAGTAGTGGAAGTTTGGAAGTACCCAAAAACGACGAGAAAGTTGTAATTATTGGATTGTATGCAAAATCCGGACAGGGGAACAACACACAAACCAACTCAGGGAAACAAAAAGGTCCTCAAAAAGGCCCTCGGATGGCAAAAGTGGTTAGAAGGATAAGCTGCAATGTTGAGCCGTTGGAATATGGTGTGGTCCAAGCGGGAAAGTTATGGTGTGACAATCGTGCCATTTACCCTAAAGGTACAATAGTTACCACATCAATTGTTGTATAATACCTGACGAGTGTGAGTTTGAATATTTTGTCTTGTTGCAGGTTTTAAGAGTCGGGTTAAGTATATTAACGTGTCAGATCTTACGGATTCGTGCTATTACCTTTCAGAAATCGTTGACGCGGGAAAGAATAGACCTCTGTTTATGGTAATTGAAAATCATCTCATATTTTAATCTATTAATAATTCAAAGTTAAAAGCATGTTTGTTTTCTTCCAGGTTTCGTTGGAGAAGGATCCGAGTGAAACGTTTATTCATTTCTCGCCAGTAAAATGTTGGGAAATGATTAGGGAGAGAGTTAATAGTGAGATATCAAAGAAACATAAGTTGAAAGTACCGAATCTTCCTCCTTTGCAGCCTCCCGGGAGTCTTGATGGCATGGAAATGTTTGGTTTTTCGTCACCATCCATCTTGCAGGTAAATCTTAAACCCTAACTTCATCAGCTCTGTATATCTAAACAAGACGGTATGATGTTGGTTTGGTAGGGTATCCTGTCAATGGATACGAATCGAGTATGCACGGATTACTGGGAATCGCGGCCTTTTCACTCTCAATCCCATAACAAAGAGGATAACATATTAAAGATTCAGGAGTCAAACACTAGATAAGGGTACATGCACCAATCAGCCGGTGTCCCGATGATTGAGTGCTATGTGCCTTATGTCCAAGGCTTGATGCAAAACTACTATCGAGCCGGGGGTCTCACCGGAAGCAGCCTCTCTATCCCTATGGGGTAGAGGTAAGGCTGCCTACATCTTACCCTCCTCAGACCCTACCATAGCTTTGCTATTGGTGGGATATACTGAGTACGATGATGATGATGATGATGATGAGTCAAACACTGCTTCGGATACCATCATTGCGGGCCTGTTTAAAAAGGCGAGTTTGGAGGAGTTAAATGCGTTTTTGAGTGTTTTGAATAATGAGGGCTCAACGAGCAGTCAACAAGAGGTAACAAAGCTTCTCAATGACGAGATTCTTAAACGACCCGGATGACTAAAGTTTCTAGTTTAACATTGTAAATACTTTCATCTCATTTTAGTTTCGGGTTTTTTGATCCAGTTTTAACGGTTCTTCACTCTAGGTGTTTTTGGTAGGGTTTAAAGTAGAGAGAAACCGGAAAAATTTTCCTTTTTGAAGATTAACATTCATTTAGTATGGGATAAGAGAAACCAAGATTCATTTTTTAGGTTTTATAATTGTTGTTAGATTGTTTTATTTTTGTATTTCTGTTTCATCTTTACTTTTATTAGTCTTATAAATATCTTTAATTCATTACAATAGACATACTGATGCAGGAGCATCCGATCCATTAAGTTGTCCGGTCCAATGCTTGTTTTAATTTATAAATAAGGTTGTTAGGTCTTTTGTTTAAGCAGCTGAATGATTTTAATAAAGAATTTGTAAGCTTTTAAGCTTGTTAACCGAATCATTCGGGTTGAATCGTTTGAATGAAATCATTGTTTTATTGAGCCATTTGATTGCTAGTCAAAACTGCTTCAGTTGGTATCAGAGCTTTTGTCGTCACCTTCATCCCACGCAACGGTGTTTGACTCGGTTTCCGCCTTACGCATCTCTTGTTGCAACTTGAGATCGCGGACACGTTGTGGGAGTCGTTTGATCTCCTCAAGATCGTGGACTCGTTGTCAGAGTCGTTTGATCTTTTCAACATCCCATGGGTCATGACAAACTCCATTGTTGCCTCGGGCGGCAAATCTACGAGTAGGTAGTCGATCTTCTCCACGGGCACGTGAAACACCAATGTTCTTTTTGATCCCTCGGTCGGCGACTCTTCGAATTAGAAAACACTCGCCTTCACGTAGAGCCATTTGAACAACCAAAAGCTTTGATACCAACTGATGCAGTTTCGGAAGCGATCAATGGCTCAAGAGACTCATGATAATCAAAGACGATAAAATCGAACCGAAGTTCCAAGAACAATGTTATTTATGTTAAAACTCAATCAACAACTAAATAAACAGTAAACTTGATAGCTCTATCTATACTAAATAAAAAAATAAAATAAAATAGGAAATTCAAATTCAAATAAATAATAAAAGATTTGATCTTCATATCTCTTCCCGCATCACATCCTTTAATAACTTTTTTATTCAGTCACAACAAAAATAATAGGTCGTGCTAAGCCTATATGTCCTAGAAAACCTGCTACTGTAGCACTGTAAGACTATATGTTATGAAGATAGGTTAGTCTATAAAAAGTGAGACCACACTAGCATGTAGGCGGTGGGGCATTAACTAATCTATATATTATTTGGTAACATGAGTTTTGGTCGTGTAATTACTATTTATTGTTACAACATGAGCAGCCCAAGTTACAAACTAGTCATGCAGCTTTTGTTGTTTCTCTCCATGGTATGTTTAACAATTTAAACACCAACATAAACGCATAAGCTTCCTAGCATCCAATCTTTATGCAAAGTGTCAAAAGAGTACAATGTAACAAATTTTTCACCGGTGGTCATCAAAGCATAAATTCCCATCTACCGCACTATGATATCTTTATAAAGTTTATAAATATCATTTTTGTTTTAGTTTTATTCACCAAAATTATTTGAAGCTATAATAAATACTAGTTTGTCAAATCACACTAAAAAGTCGAACAATAAAAATTTTATTTATTTATTTATTATTAATTATTAATTGTGTGCTCTAAAGTTCATGTTAAATGCATTTGAATGAATTCCCACTTGTGGCCTGGTGGTATGTGACATGAGAATTTGATCCCCGGTTATATCATTTTTGGTGGATTATGTTGATGAATGATTTGAACTCAGCCTTGCGAGGTTGTCAGTTCGAATCACGAGTCCATCCTGTTTTAGTCCAACATGTGTTACACTAGAGAGTTATGCCTCTTGTGGTGGCACAACGGCTGTCATGTGGTAGCCGACGATATGGTTTCCTAGGGAAATGGCAAGCCAAACTCTGAAGCCAGCGCAGGTCCGGTTAAGACAACATAGTCTAGCCGGATTAGGTCAACGAGGCTCTCAAAATATTAAAATTACGGTGGCCTAACACACAATAAAGCCGTCGTTATAAAACACACACAAATATATATAATAATAAAGTTACTTTGAAAAGCTTTATACATAAAAAAAATATTAAAATATATAAATATAGATAAAATTAATTATAACAATGTGATATTAAAAAAATACAAGTAACCAGCCAAACAAGTCGTGAAAGACACATTGAAGGCTAACATGTCGTGAAAGGCGCGTTTGACGGTTAAACAGGTCGTGAAAGACGCATTGACCCAAAAAAGTCTTGAAAAACACGTTGAGATCAAACATATCGTCAAAACCAAACGTGGTTATTGAGAATCATTCATTTTGTTTAGAGTTTTTTTTATAAAAAGGTTATATAACAAACTAAAATTAGAATCTTTCATATATTAGTTTTTTACAATAAAAACAATACAGAAACCCTACAAACATCTTTTCTTCACCGTAACTCACAACTACTACTACCGCCGCCGCAGCCGTCGTCTCCGATTGACCACGGCACTTTCTCCGATTGACCACCACTTCCGTCGACTCCACTGACAAAATAACATCTTTACAGGTAATTTCATTTCTAGGGTTTGCAATACAATATTTCAAAGTAATCATTATCACTACTTTCTCTACAACAATGAACTTAAATTGAGCTCATTTAATAATCCTATACACGAATTAACTTTTAATAATTTTACAATTTCAATTGACACAGTGCAGAAATGGCGGGTGAAAGACGAGTAATAACCCTAGGTGGAAAAGGCTTCTCATTATCTTCGTCTTCGGTATTCGAACTCGCTACTGCTTCGCCTCCTCCGGTTCTCCAACTAGATCTTTCCGCTCTTTCGAGTCGAAAACCGGACCCGAAGTTGTCTCCAATTAAGATTCAATTATCAGTACCTGAGTTACTAACTCCTGAGGAAGTTAGGGCTTCTATTGTTTTACTATTGTACAAGCTATTGCTCGGTGGACCGTCATTGGCCACGACTGCTTCTCAGTTATTGGATGTTGTAAATAGTGAATCGGGAACGGGAACGATTGACCTTGACTTTGACCGGAAAGAGGATGCTGAGTTGATAAGACAATGCTGGCCGGATACTGTTCTTTATGCGATAACTGCTTTGTTGGATTACGCTGCCACGGCGTTGAGTACTGTTGCTGATGCGGTTGCGGCTTTGTCTTGTGAGGCTTTGAAAGCGGATACATCAACGTTTAATTTGTTTGCGGACTCGGGTGATGGTTTTTCTGACAAGGATAGAGCTTCGGTTGCTAGTGATTTCAAGGTCTTGCTTAATGGATCGAAAATGAAAAGTGATTTGAAGTTTGACGAGGTGTTTGATATTCCCGAAGTTCACGGTCGGTTGAGGTCTTTATGCAAGTCGGTCCACTCGTCAACTCGGGTGGAGCTGAATTCTGCTCCCTTGGTACGTAGAGCTGCAGGCAAAAACTTGACCACGCTTTTGTCGTCATTTGCTTCTGCTCTTCAAGATCTTGGTGAGAGTAGTTGGCTCAGAGCAAAACATGTTGAAGGTTTTAAGAAAGACGGCAAATTTCCTAGTTTGGTTGATGAATTCATTGTTGGATGCCCGGATATTGATAATTTGAATTCATCCGCTGCATCTTTTCAAACATTCAAAACAGGAAAAGAGTACATACGGGCTGTGCATGAAGTTTATAGCTTATTTGAGGCTGTGAGAAAGATTCTTTCTTGGGAAGCAACAGTTTCTTTCATCTCGCTTGAGGGTGGTGAGGTGACACAGTCGCAGAATAATACTAATGGAGGAAGTGTGGTACCCGAGAAGAAAAAGGACAAGAAAAAGAAGGTTATGGGAAAAGGCACTACTGTGTTGATGCAGTTTTTTGCAGCAAGTATTGTAAATGATAGTTCATCGTTCACACAGAAAGTTGCGCAGGGGTTTCTTTCATTGTTGGACGTGAAATCTTCTGGATTTGAAACTCTATTGCAGAAAGTTAAAGATGCTGTTGAAAGCAATGAAAGCAGACGGCTTCCCAAGATTCCCAAGGTAACATCTTTGGTTGTTTTATTGTATGAATGTAAATAATTTGTATTATAATGCATCTTTGTGGTATTACAGGGGACTCGTGATTTTGCGAAAGAACAAATGGCTATAAGAGAAAAAGCATTCTCAATCATTGCCAATGTTTTTAAGAGGCACGGTGCCATGGCACTGGACACCCCTGTATTTGAATTAAGAGAAACTTTAACAGGAAAATATGGGGAAGACTCAAAGTTGATTTATGATCTGGCGGACCAGGTGACATATCTGTAAATAAGTATTTTAATTTATGTTGCTGTACTATGTTTGCTTATGTGATATTCTCTTTTTAGGGTGGTGAGCTTTGTTCCCTGCGGTATGACTTAACAGTTCCATTTGCTAGATATGTTGCTATGAATGGTATTACATCGTTCAGACGGTACCAGATTGCAAAAGTGTATAGAAGGGATAACCCATCTAAAGGAAGATACCGTGAGTTTTATCAATGTGATTTTGACATTGCTGGTGATGACAGTAGCGGGGCAGACTTTGAGGTGGTTAAAATTTTGACTGAGTTACTGGATGAGTTAAACATCGGTAAATATGAGGTAAGTTTTCTGTAGAGACTACACATATGCAATTCAACACTTAGGATTCTTGTAAAACAAATCTCATTCCATCTTGATGCTTACGTGTTGTGTTATACATTTTTTTCATCTGTTTTTACCAATTAAATATTCTACTTTTGCCTGCAGATAAAGTTGAACCATCGGAAGTTACTGGATGGAATGCTGGAAATATGTGGCGTGCCGGCCCCCAAATTTCGAACCGTTTGTTCTAGTATAGACAAACTAGACAAGCAAACATTTGAGCAAATTAAAAACGAATTGGTAGGTAAACTAAATTGTTTAAATACTATTCCATTGAATTAAGTCTGCAAGCATAGTATCCAAGATGAATAAATGGTACAACATTCTTTTTTGTTATTAGATTGTAGAGAAGGGATTAAACGTTGAAACAGTGGAGAAAATTGGTAAATATGTGACAAAAAGAGGTCACCCTTTGGGACTATTATCAGAACTTAAAAAAGAAGGAAGTGAATTTGTGGCAAACAATTCGTCAGGTCAAGCGTTGAATGATTTAGATAAGTTATTCCAAGCTTTGGACAATGCAAGATGTGTGGACAAAGTAGTTCTTGATTTGAGTTTAGCAAGAGGCCTTGATTATTACACTGGTGTCATATATGAAGCTGTTTTCAAAGGGTCTACACAGGTATTTTTGACTTTATTTAACGAGTTCTATTTCTTTATTTTTGACTTTATTATTATGTTTATTATGCTTCCCAGGTTGGTTCAATTGCTGCTGGTGGACGTTATGACAATCTTATTGAAATGTTTTGTAAAAAACACGTCGCTGCAATCGGTGTTAGTCTGGGAATAGAACGTGTGTTTGCAATAATGGAAGAAAACCAAAAGGAAGGGAACCAGGTAAAACAAATAAAAAACATGGGTCAGCCATAAATTAATCTGTGTATTGTGTCGGATGTCGTTTTAAAAGCATGTTTGTCTGGTTTTATAGGTTAGAGCCAGTGAGACACAAGTTTTAGTTAGCATATTGGGGGATGATTTATCTTTAGCAGCTAAACTGGTGAGCATGTGTTGGGATGCAAATCTGAAAGCGGAGTTCATGGTGAATAAAAGGTTGAACAAGCACTTTGACAAAGCCACAGAGTTTGGGATCCCATGGATGGTGATTGTAGGTGACAAAGAAATTAGAGAAGGAATTGTGAAGCTAAAAAATAAGGAGGCTAATGTTGAGAAAGAGATTCCTACAAGCAGTTTTGTTGATGAGCTTATCAGACTTATGAACAACTAGGTAAGCCATTAAGGACACTGTTTTATATTGGTTATTTTATATATTTGCTGAATGGTCCAACTTTTTTTGTATTGAACCATGTATTTAGTCACATGTTTCATTTGTTTTGAAAAGAAAGGATTATAATTTAAAGATATGAGTAAGATAGTGATTCTTATTTCAGTACCGTTTAAAAACTCATTGCGTGTTTTTGTTCGAAGGGTTTAAGTTGAGCTGTGTTAGTTTTTCAAAATTTTATTTTCATGAACACATACGCTAAATTGTGAATCCTGCAAGGGGCTAGTTTTCTACGTTCAACTTTGTTTGATCCATCTGTTAACGATGATAGGAAGTTAACAATTTGATCGTCTTCTGCATAAACCATTGTCGTCAAAGCTTTAACTCTCATTTACGTCAAAGCTGTGACTCATCTTATTATTGCAATCTAGAAAACTTTACCTATTTTTCATACCCTACCCAAAAAACAAACCATGTGAAAGTTGATTAATATAAAAACTGCTAATATCTTTATAAATTTATTACCAACTCCAGGATTTCTCTCTTTACAACTTGTTTCCTCTACTTATATTGTGAAGGTGTTATATACACCCAACTTAAACCTAAACTGGTACATGTTCACTTTAAATGACAAATGAGTATTTGATTCAAGACCATTTACCCATATCAAATATATGATTTCATTAACCAAATTTAGCTCATATCAGGATCAAAGATTTGGAGAATTTGGTTCTTGTATTAAGTTAGCTTACAATTAATCTTAGCATTAATGGTTCAATATTGAATGTTGACAATGGATTGTCTATAAAATGTATTTTGATCATATAGAAAACCTGTAAAGACATTTTGATTATATTTTGATAATTGAGTGCTAACAATGAATGTTCCATTAAAGAAATTGAATGCTATAAGAAAATGGATTTTTAATTGCAAATATTATAAAAAGAAATTTAAATAGAAAGTGAGGAGGTTAAACTTAAAAGTAACTTGCTTTTAATGCAATGAGTAATAAATTTTTTATTTTAAGAAAAATATAATTAATAGGTAAATATAAAAGGGTAAAATGGATAAATATGAAAATTTAAAGTTAAGAAGACATTATAGGTTTAGGTTGGGTATATACCATATTTTAAAAGTTTTTATATAAAAATCTACCATAAAGTTGGTATTTAATTGTTGTTATCATGGCATACAAGGTTTCTATGTGTAATATTAAACTTTATATAACCCTTATTATATCTTTTTTTTATAAACTATCATCAAACCTTGTATAACCTTTTTTTAAAAAACTTTTTTTATACACAATAAATATACAATTACCCCTTGGTTAATGCCAGTATATGTATACTTGGTAATCTTTATTGACGAGTTATATTATTAGTCGGTCTAAGCTTCAACGGTATAAATAACCAATAACGATATTAAAGTTAAAACAATAGACAACACGGTTTTAAAAACAAATTTAACAGGAAACTAATTTCAACACAAATTCAAATGATAAAATCACATTTACAGATGAAAGTGTAAATGATCTTCAGCGCTTGGATTCGCCTCAATTCAACTGCCACCATTTTCATCTGTCACTCCAGTCATAGCTTGCTGCAACCAAAGGCCAACCAGTCAACATAAAGAACCAAAAAAATAGCTTATTTAGTGACATATTGTACCTTTATGCATGACAATGTGTACTGCACATCACTTGCAGATACTTGGTGGTGAATAACAATTCTAACCCTGCACCATATTTTCTTGACTTTATTTACATTATACTTAACAACTGTAACTAGCAAGATAATAGATTGATACACACCTGGATGAGCTATCTGGCATCAAAAGTATTCCATGTTCCTCCATGATTTTACCCAACTTCAGCGCGGTAATATGGGACCCTTTTAATATTTCAAAATAAACCTGACCATGATCCAATATTGTTAAAATGTAATCATGAAGTTACACTTATCATATTATTCATATTACTATATGAGCAAGTTGACTGCTTACAATATTTGTCTCCACTGCAGCTATATCCACACTCAGACCCTTGATTTTGTTTAGCCCTTCTGCAAAAACAAGATGCATACTCAACATTGTTAATATGCAACCCGTCACTACGAAAAAAAAAATGTTATTCTTTACCGGCTAAAGTCTTGGCATTTTTGTGATCAATCTCAAGCTTTTGAACATTTTCTTGTAAGGCAACAAGAGCAGCAGCACATAAGATGCCAACCTGTCTCATTCCGCCACCTAATGTTTTCCTCAAAATCCTTGCCTATAGAAACAGAGTTTGATATTTGTAATTATAATGACATAATTGATAATTAACCAAAAGTTAAAAACTAATGTTTCAAGATACCCTGGCAATGAAGGCTTTTGTCCCAACAATAACACTTCCTACTGGTGCACCGAGCCCTTTCGACAAACATACCTGCAGACGCTTAATAAGTGAATCTGTATTCATCTTATTACAAAAAGTAAAGCAGCCCTACCGAAACTGAATCAGCAGCTTGTACAAGCCGATCAACAGGCACTTTGAGAGCCTGAAATAAATACAATAAAGATAAGTTTCTTTTCCTAAAAACTCAAAAAAGACGAGTGTAACATATGAAAAACTCACAGCAGCCGCATTAAAGATACGAGCCCCATCGATATGAAGCTTCAAACCATGTTTTTTCGCAAGCTCCCCAACCCGGTCCGTGTACTCTACAGAAAGACATCGCCCACCGGTGCTGCATTCATTAACTAATCTCTGTTAGACATTTCATCAAACAACATGTGAACTAGGGGTGTGCAGGAAACCGAAAAAAACAAACCAAAAGAAAAATAGACGGTTTGGTTTTATGTTTTTGTAAAAATCTAACTTACAGTTCGGTTTTGGTTTTCCATGAAATAAAAATCTAAAAAAACCGAACCAAACCGAATTTATAGATATTCAGTTTTTATTTTAAGTAATTTATAAGAATTTAATAGATATGTAAACACATTTTGCCCCAAATGTATAATAACCGATTAGTTATTTGGGGTCAAAATTTTTCGGCACAAAGTTTAAATCTCAAGTAATAAAACCAGAAACCAAACGGTTCTAAAAATTCAAAAACCGAATTTCGGTTTCCAGTTTGGTTTCAGCCCAAACCGAACCGTTCACACCCCTAACCCATAAGCATCAACAAAACAAACTCAAAACTCATACTTAGCATGCGAATTCTCAAGACAAATAAGTCTAGTTTTCGGGTAACAAATCTCAAAATTCGGGTTCCGAATGGCAGCCTCAATCAACTCAACATCCATAGTCCCATCATCATTATTCCTTATCGTCCGAGGATGAACACCGCCAATCGTCGAAATCCCACCATTCTCATAAATATGAATATGAGAATTATCACCAAGGATCACTTCACTGCCTCTAACTTCACAATGAACAAGTACACTTATTAAGTTGCCCATGGTCCCAGAAGGAACAAATAGTGCAGCCTCTTTGCCCGTTATCCGGGCCATTTCGGTCTCTAGTTGTCTAGCAGTCGGGTCGTGGATTAACACGTCGTCGTCCACCTCCGCTTTCGCCATTGCTAGCCTCATTGTTTCGGTTGGTTTCGTTACGGTATCGGACCGGAGATCTATTGTTCTTGTCACCATGGCAGAAAATATATCTACAAAATTTAATTATTTGATCAAACTGAATCAAAGAAAATAAACTTACAACAGATAGAATCCAAAATATGGTTAAGTAGAATTACGTCAGATGGATACTAAAAGATATAAAGGTGAATAGATGGCTCACAAATTAAATGGAGACATATATGAATATATATATATATATATATATATATATATATGTACACCCAGTGCATGCAGAGCTGCAATTAGCACCTTTTTGTGGAACTTTTTATTATATTTTAGGGTAAGTTACTATTTTGGTCCATGTGGTTTGATATATTTAATCATTTCAGCCGGAAAAAGAAATCTTTTGACATTTTAATCTCGAATTTTTTTTAAACCATTTTAGCTCCTAACAGTAACTTTGTTAATTCTAGAGGTATTTAAGTCATTTTGCACGTAAGGATTTGTGGTTACATAAAAAACGCCTAAAAATTTTTTTAAAAAAGAAAAAAAGCATAACTCAATAAATAAATAAAAAAAGAAAAAAATTAAAAAAACCAAAATGTTTCCCCCGACATTCCTGTTCCGAAAAAAAAAACCCGACGAATAGACACAATTCCGAGAGAAAAAGACAATGCCGAAAATGAACAAACAACACAATGATAAATAAAAAAGACACAACATATCGCAATATATAACACGATGCGAACAAAATATAACACAATATCAAGAAAAAAAGACACAATGTAAAGAAAAATAGATACAATCAATGACGAAAATAAACACAACACACAATTATAAACAAAATTCTTTTTCACTCAGCAGTGTGTCTTTTTCAAGTTTTTTTAAAGAATAAGGAAGACGGTGAAAACATTTTTGTGTTTTTACATATTTCGTTTTTATATTAAAATTTGAGTTGTGATTTATTTATTAATTTTTCATTATTTTTTTGAGAGGTTTTTTTTTGTCTACAAATTCTACTCGTTTTCTCATTTTTGTTCCTCTTTATTGAATAACTTGACACTCCAAACTATTATATAGGGTTACTAATTTGTAATTTATGCAAATAGTGTTTGTGTAAAATAACTCAAATACATGTAGACTTAGTACAGTTAATGTTGGAAGCTGAAATGGTTAAAAAATTCAAATATTTTTGGGCTGAAACGGTAAGGTGGCCAAACCACATGAGCTAAAATAGTAATTTTTATATTTAATTGAACAATGGGTATGATGGTCTTTTTAAAATATTAGTTTACGTGAATCATGTAGAATAGAAGTGAATAAATATATACTATTTTTATATACATCATTTTTAGAAAATGAACTGATTAGTAAAAGATGTAAATTAAACGTAACGAACTACTAACCTAAAAGAGAAATTTTAAAACTTGATCGTTACTAAAATTGTATATTTTGCTGTCTTATTAAATGCCATGATTTAAATTTAAAAATAAATAAATAAATAAATTTATAAAAGTGATAAAGATGCGTGGGCCAACTTCCACCTATGGATGAATCACCCAAGCTCATCTTTTGGACCTATGATCAACAAATGGGTGATGATCATATCTTCCTTTTGATATAAATCTTTAGGCTTTGGAAAGTTGCTTCGGCTAAAGTTCAAATGTCTGGTTTCAGTTCTATCAACATTAATATTAATATTATAAGTAAAGATACAAACTCAAAGTTGGAATATTTATAGGAATATTATCTACACATTCATCTAATATATGAATCATTCATCATTGTAATGTTTTAACAAATTCAAAGTTGCAGTGTTTTTAAAATTCAAAGTTGCAATGTTTTAAAACGTATGAATTGTCAATCCACATTGCATGGTCAATTAAAAACATTATTTAAAAAGTTATATAGCAAGACCCATATTAAACTAAACTAGTAGATTTCATATAAAAAAAGCTAAATATTATAAATATTTGAGACTAAAGAACTGTTTGGAAATTATTTTTGACTCATATTTGAAATAAAAAGAAGAAGAAGAATAAGAAAGAAATGCATCAAAGACCAATTATTTTTAGATTTCACTTTTGCTCTTTCATGAATTTATAGATTCCACGATTACAATTTCGAGTAACAAAATCCCTTTGAGCTGCTCAAAAAATAAAACAAAATTCTTTTGAAGCTTATTTTCTTTTTTGAAAAAAAGTTGTAAAAACAGGTTCCACTATTTATATTTCATGACTCATGATGTAGGTTATAAAGTAGTCAAGTAGAATTCGCCTAAAGTGAAGCTCGGCTTGTTTCAAATTTTATTTTGAAGACTCGTTTATTATTTACCATTTATTTATGTATATTATATTATATATATTACAATTGTGGGGTAGGTGGTGCAACAGAGTTGTACATTATGTATGAAGCTTTGTACATTAGAAAATAAACAATGGCTTCTCACTCCTTCAATACGTGTTCTCAAACCTACATTGTGGTCACTCTCTTTAACGCATGACACCACCGTCCTTTGGCTCCAAGCCACCTCTACTAGAATTATTTGGTCTAGCATAATCATCTTGGTCAAGCAACATTTATAAAAGGTACTAGTTTTCATACACCATTGGAGATAAAGATAAAAAAAACCGTTTACTTTTATGTATAGTACAATTTACATAAAAAGAGGGTGTATGAAAACTAATTCCCTTATAAAAACTTGAATAAACGGTGGCCCTTAAAGGACATTAACCTCCTAAATTAGATACTTAATTAAAGTGGTTAACTATTTTGTAAATCCACTCTATGGGTTGAGTTATAATAAGAAGATTAGTTTTCTTAGGAGGGATAGGAAATAATCTTGTCCATTCATTTAATAATTGAATGGTTGAGATTAGATTAAAGAGATCATCAAGTGTAAAACAAGGGTAAGGGCATAATAGGGATAACACATTTGTTGACTTTCTCTCTTCACATGCAAGGCACATGTCAAATACCCCCATCATTTTAAAACGCCCATGACTTTTTTATACGACATTTTTTTTTCAAAACAATTTCACCATAAAAACGAGTGTTTTTTTTATCTTTTATATGAGTACCATATTGCTTTATAAAAATAAAAAAAAAAATTCGTGGGTTTTTACAATGTGTGTTTTATCATAACTATGTTTTACAAAATTGTGTTATAGAATTGTGTTTTATTTTTTCATAGTGTTTTTTGCATTGTGTTTTTTACATTGTGTTATTTAATTGTCTTTTCATTGTGTTTTTGTCATTGTGATTTTATTTTCATAGTGTTTTTTCCATTGTGTTTTTTACATTGTGTCTTTTTCATTGTGTTTTATTTTCCGGCGAAATTTCCGAAGACTTTTCCGGCAAGGTGGTGGCGGTGGGTGGCGGTGGGCGATGGTAGTTGTAGGAGATGAGTGAAAATTTAAGTGGGTTTTAACTAAGTGTGTTTTAATTAAGTGGGTTGTTAGAAATTAAATTAAGTGGGTTTCAATATTAAAGTAGTAGACTAAAATACCCTCCTTCCTAGCCTTCTTAGGAAAACCAAACTTCTTATTTGATCCTTTCTCTCCATTCTATTATTAGATGAAAAAAGAAACAAATTTCGCAAATAAATAAATAAAAATAAAAATTACATAATGAAAGGAATCACATTTACCTTTGTTGTAACTTGTATGAGCAAACCTAGTTCACATGGGCACACTGATTAATCATACATTCATACACACCACTCTGCAATAACAAACAAACAGATCAAAGGAACCCTACAATGTTTTTGACAAATTCTCAACCCAAAATGGCCTATTTTAACATTTATTGAATAATATTTTTTTATAGTCAAATATGTATAAGACTATAAATTATAAGTTGAACTAACCTCTCTGCAGCGGACACTTGGAGTCTGGCCTTGCATACTCGAGCCCTTCAATGATCAAAACTGAAGTCGGCTGGCTTTATCATATTTCTATGAGGAGTTCGTATTAGTCTTTTGTTTATCAGTTCTTCAACTTCTTTGAAACACTGCAACATGCATGATAAGAATCTTGGAATACCAGAAGTAAAATGAAGATGAACAAGTTGCTTGACTTTAAATTAATATAATCAGCCATCTTTGAAGCTGCCATTGTTAACTCACAGAACATCTAGTCACATCCTATACAAGCATTTCTTGTATCAAATATATCAGCCTAGTAGATCATCTTATGTTTGGCATCGTCCAATCACATCCTATAGCAATATCAGCATCCCCATAATACGAACCGTGCATACTGTCGTGAGTACTATCCTGGTTTACAGGAGAACATTCAGCAGCAGGTTTCCAAACAGCAGCAAGTTCACACCAGAGTTATTCTTTTTGAATAGAATTGTCAATGATGTAAAGCAAATCATCTAAATAGATCGAACAATGAAAAAGAAATATCATTGTTAAATATTTAAATTTTATACAAGCACAGCTGCTGTAGCAGGCTCATAGGTATGGGTGGCAATTGTGACCCAATTTTCAGAAAATGGGTTGAATCATATTGTTCAAAGGAGTCATTTTATTTGTGAAACAACTCACTTTAACACGATTCCATTTGGTAAACCAATTACCAACCCAACCAAATTGATTAATTTTTCAGAACGTCCCGGATTGACCCAATTTATTTTGCTTAGAACGGGTTCTCACCAATGCTACTCACGTCACAATGTTCTCACACCCTTTTCCCTCCCATACCTAACACTCATGCATAAAGTAAACAGAGAAACTGGATTTATGAGCCAAAATATTTTCATTTGAATCAGATCAATCTTGTAAAATGAATACGGTATTAGACTTCGCAAATGACAACCTCAAAATTTTGAAAAAAAAAATCTATAAATTATTATTAGCATATAGTTGAATCATTACAGTACCTCAGTAAGATGTTGCAACAACTAACATAATCAACTGTGTCAAAATCAACTGGAACTTGAATCCACCAGACTATACCCTGCCGCCTTTTTAATATTATGCTTCTCCATTAAACTTCTCATTTCTGTTGCATCATCCCATTGTCCAATATCAACATACATATTATGTAACAACACATATGCAGTCGAGCTTTCAGGTTCAAGACGTATTAATGCTTCGGCTGCAACCCGAGCTAACTTAATATTATTATGCACTTTACAAGCACCCAATAACGCACCCCACACTGCCTTATCGGGTTCAATTGGCATAGCTTGAATCACATCCATAGCCTCATCAAGTTGTCCAGCCCGACCCATAATATCCACAAGTATGGCATAATGTTCAACCCTAGGTTCAATACCACAATCATTAACCATAGATTTAAAATGCATACGCCCTTCGTCCGCTAAGCCTTTGTTTGCACACGCGTTTAAAACAGATATAAATGTCATATACGTTGGCTTGACTAATTTCTCCTTCATCACACCAAAAAGTTCCAAGGCCTTATTTGCATATCCATGAGATGCATATCCACCAATCATAGCATTCCATGAAATAACATCTTTACGAGATTTCATCTCCTCAAAGATAGCCCTAGCCTCTGTTATAGCTCCACACCGCGCATACATGGTAATAAGTGAGTTATTTAATGGTACATCCGGATCAACAATCTTTATGACCTGTTGATGTATTTGTATACCGAGTTTGATATCAACAATTTCACTACAAGCACTCAGAATTGAAGACAAAGTGTGTCTGTCTGGTTTCTCTCCTTCTAACTGCATCTTGATGAATAACTCTATTGCTGTTTTATACTGCTTATTTTTCTCGCAAGCAGCTATCATGGAATTCCAAGAAACCCGGTTTCTTTCAGGCATTTTCTCAAAAAATTCTCGAGCTTTTTTCACTTTACCCATCTGGGCATACCCCGAAATCATTGAATTCCATGTATATACATCCGGGGTTGGCATTTTATTAAACAACTTAAAAGCTTCTTCCATGTCAGACACTTCAATGTAACCATTTATCATTGTATTCCATGTACACGTGTCCCGTTCCATCATCTCATCAAATAAAACTCTGGCAGATAAAACATCTTTTGCTTTCACATAGCACATGATCATAGAATTCCACGACACCACGTTTCTTTTAAACCTCACGGGTCTGTTGCAATCTTTCCGATACGGTATTTGATCAAAAAGACGTCTGGCGTCTTCTACCCTTCCTCTTTGACCGTACCCAGCGATCAAAGTATTATACGCATGAACCATATCTACTCTATCATCATTCTCACATAAAGTTTCAAGCAAAATCTTTCCGGCTTTATCCAACTCTCCATTACGAATAAGACCGGACACAAGCGCACTAACCGACGCAGGATCCCGCTCCGGCATTTTCTTAAAAAACCAAACCGCTTTCCCCAAATCACCATTCTGTAAAAACCCGGTAACCATCGCATTCCAAGTAACAACATTCTTAACCGGTGCCTGATCAAATAACCTCAAAGCTTCATCCATCCGTCCATTCTTCGCGTACCCGCTAATAAACGTGTTCCAGGAAACAATATCTCGACACGGCATTGTATCAAACAAGAGTTTTCCTTCTTCTGTACACCCGCAACCGACATACCCCGAAATCATAGTGTTCCAAGACACGGTATCTCTTTCAGGCATTTCATCGAACAGTTGGCGTGCATTTGCTAAATCTTTCCGTCTTACATACCCACTTAGCATTGAGTTCCAGGTTATTGTGTTTCTGTGTTTGGAGTTGTCAAACAGCATTCTTGCGTCATCCAGTTTACTGTTTCTAATCAAGTGTGTGATTTTGTTATTCAGTATGCGGATGTTGGAGGTGATTTGGGGGTTAAGTTTTGAATAAGGTCTGGTGTAAATGTAAATGTGCAGGTGGGGTAGTAGAATTGTGCGAAAATTGCACATTAATCTGCTCCATTGGATCATGACTTGGAAACTGAATCACCATCAAGTTGGACTTTCTTTTATATATAAAAGTTGTTTTTTTAAGAAAGACATACTTTTATGTCTTTAAGCTGCAGCACAACTCAAATTTGGATAGCCTTTTTTGCAGCTCTGGTTAGATTATAGATTACGCCCTGCTTGAGGTGCGCGCATATTATGTATATATGTGTAAACCCTCGGGTGGGCAAAAGTGAAATTGCACTAATATTGACGTTATTTTACTAATCTCGTGAAAATAACGTTAAAAGTGGCGGAAGGTTAATCAGGCATCATGTGGTGGCGTTGATAGCCGAAAGACGAGGGTACATGCACCAATCAGCTGGTATCCCGATGATTGAGTGCTATGTGCTTTATGTCCAAGGCTTGATGCAAAACTACTATCGAGCCGGGGGTCTCACCGGAAGCAGCCTCTCTATCCCTATGGGGTAGAGGTAAGGCTGTGTACATCTTACCCTCCTCAGACCCTAACATAGCTTTGTTATTGGTGGGATATACTGAGTACGATGATGATGATGATGGTTAGATTATAGATTATGTTATTTTAGCCAAGTTCACGATGGTTTTAGAGTTTGACTTGGACGTTTATCTGAGAAACTACTTGACGGTCGTTGTGCTGTCACAAGAGTGTAACTCTCTGACATAACACACGTCGGGATAAAAACTCGGGTGAGCCCGGGATTTGAACCGGCAACTTTGCAAAAGGCCTAACTCAAACCATTCATTGACATAATCCACCAAAAATAACACAAGTGAAAATCGAACTTGAGTTTTAAAGAAAAAAACAAAAGGGGCGTTTTATCACCAAATGCCTTCACACCGCAACGATGTGGGTGTTTTCAACTTATTTTTGGCTTACACGTTTTTGTGGTGACGTGTGAAGAGAGAAAAGGTTTAAACGAAATATGTATTATGCTATTTTACCGACCTATTTTCAATACTTTTTCAGGATCCATTATGTATAATGTTTTCTAAGAGACATCTTTAACGGATCTTCACTTTACCATCTTTATTAGCTACTCTAGTTCTCGAGAAAAGTTTACCTTTGAAATTGACTGATTTACCATACTTTAGACGTATCATTGACTCATCACCAATACGTGGTTGTTCTTCCAAAACACTTATTAGTTGGGAGCATAAGAAGTTGATTTATGTGTAGGATTGGCCCAACCCTTTTGGAGGCCTGGAACGAAATGAGAAATTAGGTCTTTTTCGAATTTTATTGTTACAAATCAAAACAACTAATTACGCATATGTTTGTCTTTCAAATAACTTAAGGTTCATTTATATCATTTAGTATTTTTTATTATTTTTTTGTCTATCTTTGGTTTAAACTAGAGGCATGTCCAAGTGGGATTTTAAAGCTCTAGCTTTAGTTTACTCTCCCTAAAACCGACCTTGTATGTAACTTACTTAGTCATTATGTTTAGGTCAATGAACACATCTAATAATTGATTCGAGAATATTTGTAAATGAATTATCCTTTGAACTTTTGGCTAACATCATTTTGTTTGATGATTAATGATAATTAGTAAATCTATTTAATAAATTTTATATTCCGGTTATTCGGTTCCATGTCTAGCACTGTCGGTTTTACTCGAACCGAACCGAGAACCGTTTAATGCAAGCACTGAGTACCGAGAATTGTAAGGTAACACACGTTAGCGGTTCTGAGGCATCGGTTCGATTCTGGCGATTCCGAACCGTTTCTTACTTAACTCCTGGTTTTTCTTCTTCTTCTTGTTGTTGTTATTATTATTATTGTGATTATAGGATTTAGGCATAAATGGATTTAAAAGAATAAATTAATTAAAAAGTGACTAAATAGACCAAAATACTCCCTGACTTAACGTTAAAAACTGATGGAGTTAGCGAGTTGTATATAATTGGCAAGAAACAGGAATCCGAATCCTCGATGATCTAGTTAAAAAAAACATTCTAAATGAAGGTCGCTTAAATGACCAAACCTCAGGATGATTTTGACACTTTATTCAATATCGGGGGTAAATATAGCTGGACAAGGCTTTGACGATAAACCCTAATCCATCACACCCCACTTTGACTTCCCTGCCGCTGGTAATCCTCACAGGTAGAAAATTTGTGTATCTCATGTTCTCTTTATGTGGTAGTTAATATCTTTACCTAAACGAACATGGTCAAATAATGTTACTATTTTTCTTTCAGTTTTGATTTTCGTTTTGTAGGTGGAGGAGTGATGGATCGGATTTCGCAGCTTCCTGGAAATACTATTGATCACATACTCTCGTTTCTTGATACTCCGGGAGAGCTTGTTCGAATGAGCGTGCTGTCTAAGACCTGGTCTCACCTAACGGCTTCTTTCAGGATTCTAGATTTCGATATCGATGAGTTTAGATCCCGAAAAAGCTTTTTTAAGTATGTCGAGGATACCACGTCTAGATTTTGCCGTCATAACTCCACTGCAAGCAGCCTCTATCTCGTTACAACTGTCGAAAAACATGCAGAATTAGATATCGTTAACAGCTGCATTGAATCACTTCTTAAGAATGGCGTGGAGAAGTTGCTGGTTGATATTACTTACATGACAAATCTCCCAAAGTACCTTAACTCGTTGTGAACTGCCTTCTCACTTTATGCTTGAAGCTCTCAAGTTTAAGTCTTTGATTTTTTTGGAACTATGGTACGTTCATATAGACGATGAAGTGATCAAATATCTCACAACTAGTTGCCCTTTTCTACGGACATTTTTTATTATCAAGTGTAATGGTTTCAACAACTTTCGTGTTTACGGGCATCAAAATTGAATATGTTCGGATTGACTATGACACTCTAGTTGAGAGAATAGATATTGAAATGTCAAATTTATCTAGACTTGTAGTAGTGGATTGTAATGAAATAGGGGAACCGCGAATGAACGTGGCTTCATGCAAGAAACTAAAAACAGTGACTTACTATGGGCATCTTTTACCAAACACGAATGGTTTACCAACTTCTTACCCAACTTCCCGTTTGTTGAAGATTTTAGTTTGTTTCCTTCATGTGTAAGCAACAACATGAAGTTGTCAAGTCATTCTTTGAGGAGATTGATAGTACACTCATATTGTGATTTGGAAGATATTGAGCTCAATACCCCCAACTTAGATTTATTTGTTTACACTGGTTGTCTCTATTATTTGTTTATGGAAAGGCATTTAACCCATTTAAAAGCATCTATGGAATGTGATCTCGATGACTATGTAAGTGCGCTTTGGTTCCACAAGTTGAGGCGGTTCTTGGGCAAGAAAAATGGATTTAAAGTTATGAACTTGTATATTAACACCACTGAGGTTGAGGCTCGTTTCCTTGATCAAATCATTCATGTATAATTTTGTTGTGAAAAGTTATATAAAATAATCAGGTTTCGGGTGTGGTTAGAGCTTGTTTTAGTTTGAAAGCGTATTATCTTTTTCTATGGTTCAACAGTCTCAATTTACATATACTGATTTTAACACCGAGTTACAATCAAGCAAAGTTGTATTCCAATTGTCTTGCAGAAATTCACAGAGTTAGAGGAACTAAAGGAAATTAAGTTGCCACCTTATGAACTCGAGCATGTTGAGCTACAACTAGGCTACCGTCGCCATGATCATATAGCTTTTGTGGATGCTGTACTCTGGTGTTGCCGTCCCCGATCTCTAACTTTAATATCATCCTCTCGTTTAACTGATTTTGGACAACAAAGTGATCTTGTCACGGTAAAAGTTATATTTAACAAAGATTATATGTTATTTTCACTTTCATTGCACTTCAACATAGTTTAGAATTTGGTCTACCCTGCAATTAAGTATATCTACCATTTTTTTTCATGTTTGTTTATTTCTTCAGTTTACATACAAGAAGCTACTTCAACAGGAAGATGAAGGCCATACCAATATTAAGATCGTGTCTTCTTTGTCGTCTTCTTCATTGTTGATGGAATTACCTCACAAAGGAAAAGTAGTTAGCTTCATAAAGGAAGAAGGTACACCTTTTTATTAGGTTAAGTTTATAGACACATGTATAACACGTTCTTTTTGTCCCTTGTTATATCGAAACAGTTCTCCAAGAAGCAGCAGACAATCAAAGGTTTGCGGGTTTGAAGATCTTCTGATGCGTTGGATTTAAGAATCTGTCTGTTAAGATGAGGTATGAAAGTTATGAGAAAAGATTAGACTTTTAACAAATTGCAGTTTCTGTTTTATAAATATTATGATGTAGGTATGGTTTTGAATTATGACAATCATGTATAGACAATATATATATATATATATATTGGTGGCTTTTGCTCCGTTACTCATTGTTCGATTTATTTGGCGTTCGGCCTTATTTGATGGTTTTTGAATCATGACAATGATATCTTGCAACTTCGGTTTATATCAGTTTCCTGTATATTTATATGTTAATAATACCCTTTCAATTTGGTTTAAATGACTGCTGACTTTTACCTTTGGATAAAAAAAAAGAGAAAATTACTATTTTAGTCCATGTGTTTTTTAAGCGGAGTCACTTTTATTTCCTGAACAAAAACTTTAACTGTTTTACTCTCCGAGGTTTTTAATCGCAGTCACTTTTAGTCCCTCCATCAATTTCACGTTATCTTTTCCATTCGAAGATGCTTGCATTTACAATTTTGCCCCTGCTTGATTTTTTGCAATTTTTTTGTTCAGGCATGTTTGTTCATGCACGCCTAAAAGAAGTAAAAAGTTCTAATATTTTCATGCATGTCTAAAAGACGTAAAAAGTTATATTGATAAAGGAGATTTTATAAAAATATTATAACTTTTTACGTCTTTTAGACATGTATGAACAAAAAAAAATTGCAAAAAACTTAATCATGGGCAAAATTGTAAATGCAAGCATATTTGGATGGAAAAGATAACGTGAAATTGACGGAGGGACTAAAAGTGACTCCACTTAAAAACTACGGGGACTAAAACAATATTTTTTTTTAAAAAAAATTATCAGTTTTAAGTTAATAATTTAGAAATGGTTAAAAGATCAAACTCAAAACTTTTAAACAAGTTAATATTATTAGCTCTCTTTCAAATTTTTATTTCCGTTTATAAGTGAAGTGAGGAAGGTTTTTATCTGAAGGGTAAAGTGTTATTTTCGTCCACGTGGTTTGATAAATAATGCGAATTTAGTTAAAAAAATATATTTTTTTGCATATAGACTCTCCACGTTTCCCAGTTCTTGCCAATTACATCCAAATCACTAACCCCGTTAAATTTAATCGTTAAGTCAGAGATAGACATGTCTTTTCACTATTCCTTTATTATAATACTTATTTCAGTGAACTGCGGTTTTCGTTCATGTGATTTGTCCAAATATGTGTTTTTAGACTGCAGATGTTTGGTCCATATGTTCTTCTACAGATATCTGCAGATACGATTCGCATACTGCAGACATTTTACCTCTTAAAAAGAAATATAGTTCAAATAACTAATATGATATCTTCTAATAATAATATATATTGTTTTGTTTTTGTTCTATGCAGCGGTTTCGTAACAATTAGAAGTTTTTCTTATTTTATTAATTTACAACAAACGAACCTTTTGGGAATGGAGCGGTTTTCTAAACGTTGCATATGCTTCCTTTGTGTTGTCACCGCTCTAAAACTCAATTTTTCTAGTAGTGGAGCCAACCTAATCGTTGCATCGGCTTCCTTTATGTTGTCACAGACAGTAAGACAACCATTAATTAAGTTACAACCATTAATTTAAGGTTATAAATTGCACAAAATAATATAAACCGAGAATTAATTAAGTTTACCTTTCAATTAGCCATCTGTATTTACCAAAACTTACGGGAGTAGACGAGCCGAGATGTTCGTGAGCTACTTGAGATCGATTCGTGAATAAACTCGATTGAGCTGAGCATAAACGAGTCCGACCTTAAAAGTAAGCTCATTTATCGAGCTTGAGCCGACTCGTGAGTCTAAACGAGCCTGTCATTAACATAATTTTTATAACATAAAATTTTTAATTAATACTGATTAATCTATTTGATATTATGAAAAAATAACCATCTTATATATATTATCTTAAATACAAAAATTATAATTGAAAAAATGTATAAAATATAGTTATGAACATATAAAAATAAATTAAGAAATAGCAAATGAGATGAGCTGAGCTTGCAGATGGATCGGATTTCACACCTTCCTGATTTCATTGTTCATCACATCCTCTCATTTCTTAATACCAGGTATGACCTTCCGAAAGAGCTTGTTCGAATGAGTGTACTCTCTAAGACCTGGTTTCACCTCACCGCTACTTTCCCGATTCTAGATTTCAATATCCATTATTTTGGATATCGAGAACGTTTTTTCAAGTATGTCGACTATACCACGTCTAGATTTTGCCGTCAAAATCTCACCGCCCGCAGGCTCACTCTCATTACAACCATCCACGAGCCTACGGAATTAGATGTTGTTACTAGATGCCTTGAACTAGTTCTTAAGAACGGTGTGGAGGAGTTGGTAATTGACGTTACCGATTCACCAGACTCCCTGAAGTACCGTTTGCCGAACACACTCTTATCTGTTTCCGTGTTAAAATTGCTGAACATTAGTGGATGTGAGTTGCCTTCTTCCTTGTTGGTTGATGTTGTCAGGTTTAAGTCGTTGATTGTTTTGAAACTCCGTGGCGTAAATATAGACGATGAAGTGATCAAGTGTCTCAGCATTAGTTGCCCACTTCTACAAACATTAGTTATTATCAAATGTATTGGTCTCAATAGCTTTTGTGTTTCTAGGCATCAGAGTCTTAGATGTGTTCGAATTGACTATAACACTCCAGTTAAGAGAATAGATATTGAAGCGCCAAATCTATCTTATCTTGACGTAACAAATACGAATAAAGAAGGGGCCCCACAAATGAAATTGGCTTCATGTCAAAGACTAGCAAACGTGTCTTACGGCTCCTGCGCCCCTCTCTTACGAAACTTGAATCGTTTTACCGACTTCTTATCCAACTTCCCATTCGTTGAAAATTTTCGTTTGATGGCTCCAAGTAAAGGCAACAGCCTGAAGTTGTCAAGTCATTCTTTGAGGAGATTGATGGTACACTCAGTTTGTAATTTGGAAGATATTGAGCTCAATACCTCCAATTTGGAATTATTTGTTTACTCTTGTAGTCTTTTGGATCTGTCTATGGTACGAAATTTAGCCCATCTGAAAGCATCTATGCAATGTTATCCCCATGACTCTGCAGATACTCTTTGGTTTCACAAGCTGAGACTGTTTTTGGGTAAGTAAGGTGGGTTCAAAGCTTTGAACTTGTATATTCGCACTACTCAGGTTCGTTTCTTTGCTCAAATCGTTCATGTATTAGTTTGTTGTGTACAATTGCATAAAATAATCAAGTTTCGGGTCGGGTTAGGGCTTGTTTGACTAAGCAAGATTTTATGCTATCAAACAAGTTTTAACTACAAAGTATTTTTTCAAGCACATACATGGATGTTTAATGTTTATAGAGAAGTTTAATAGAACTAAAATTGAATAGCAGCCAGCAACCATTTGTGGGTCAGTACCAAAACGAGCAAATGGGTCATCAAGATCTTGTTGTTTTACATAACTGATTAAAGATGGGCTTTCTAAACAAAATCTTAAAGTCATTTATTTTAGAAGTTCAAAATAAAGTCATCTGTTTACGTTGTTCATTAATCTCGTTTTATATATTGATTTTAACATTGAATTAGAATTAAACAAAGTTGAATATTCATTCCAATTCTCTTGCAGAAATTCACTGAGTTAGGGAGACTAAAGGCAATTGAGTTGCCACCTTATAAACTAGAGCATGTTGAGCTACAACTAGACACCTGTAGTCAGATAGCTTTTGTGGATGCTGTACTCTGGTGTTTCCGTCCTCGAATTTTAACTTTAATATCATCCTCTCTTTTAACTTATTTTGAAGGAAAAAGTGAACTTCTCATGGTAAAAGTTATATTTCACTTCCACTGCACTTAACCTTGTACTAGATTTACGCTGCGATTAAGTAAATTTTCCATTTTTTTTCCTGTTTATATTTCTTCAGTTTACATACAAGAAGCTACTTCACCAAGAAGATTAAGGCCATACCAATATTAAGATCGTGCATCCTTCATTGTTGACGACATTACCTCACGAAGGAAAAGCAATTAGCTTTATAAAGGAAGAAGGTACACTTTTTTATCAGGTTAACTTTATAGACACATGTATAACATATTCTTTATTTCACGTGTTAATATCCAAACAGTTCTCCAATAAGCATAGCATACAATCAAAAGTTCCCGGGTTTGAAGATTTTCTGATGTGTTTGATTTAGGAATCTATCTGTCAGGACGAGGGTATGAAAGTTACGAGTAAAGATTAGAGTTTTAACAAATTGTAGTTTAGAGTTTTAACAAATTGTAGTTTCTGTTTTATAAATATTATGATGTAGGGAGGTTTGCTTTATTACTCACTGTTCAGTTTATTTATCTTTAAGCCTTTATTTATTGTGTTTTTGCAATGCACGCAGCCTCTTAAATTGTGTTGGTTATCATGCAAATTCAAATAGAGACTTATGACCCATGACCCAGTTTGACCCGTCAAGATTAACCCGACAAATTGTTATATTTCAGTATATATGGTTATGAATGTAATAATATTGTGTTTTTAATCATAGTCAACTTATTCATTTTTATGCTTTTTTTAGCGGTCGTAGCAGGCCAACTCATGTGTCCCCCATTTAGACCCGCTCAAACTCACCCGACTCGGCCATCTTGCTGATTATTTCATGTGTTAATAGCCTTTTAACTTGGTTTAAATGATTGCTGACTTTTACCTGTGAGTTAAAGTTCAAAAAGAAATGTTTGTTTAAATAATAAGTTGGTTTATTATTTCGGATCAAGTGTGATTTTGTTATTCAATATGTGGATGTTGGAGCCTCCAACTTGGAGGCAATCGAAGGGGATGCTTTTAATTGAGGTGGTAGAATTCTATAAAAGTGGTGGAACTGCACATTAATCTGCTCCTTGGATCACAATGAGTTGCTTTGATAACATTTTAACTTATAAAAAGTGTGATAAAAAAGCTACTTTAATTTTATAAAGTGGTAGAATTGCACATTAGTATGCTCCATTGGTTTTCTTTTGTTACATGGTACATTTGATTTGGTTTGGCCTACTTATCATTTATGATAGACAGAATTACAAATTTTGTCCTTTAAAAAAAGCCAAAAATCGGTTCGTGTCCTTTTCTAAGTTTCCTTACAGGCGGTGTCCTTTAAACTTTTTTTTTCTACACGTTATGTCCTTTACGCTAACTGGGTTAGAAAAACTCAGTTAAATGCCCTCACGTGAGACGCATGTGAGGGCATTTTTGTCTTTTTGCCTACCCTGCAACAACAACTTCTTCTTCTTCTGCTGTTTCTATACCTTCACTAACATCATCACCTGCCATCACCCTTCCTCAACCACCACCCAACCTTAACCATC
This sequence comes from Bidens hawaiensis, assembly GCF_021521415.1. Classification (NCBI taxonomy): domain Eukaryota; kingdom Viridiplantae; phylum Streptophyta; class Magnoliopsida; order Asterales; family Asteraceae; genus Bidens; species Bidens hawaiensis. The sequence goes on along the minus strand of NW_027492978.1, from coordinate 121,431 downwards.
ACCTGCCACAATCGAATCTAGCACCACCCTCCCATCTCCGATTAACCACCACCGGTATGCATCGTGACCACCACTGATTCACGGCCACCAGAACACCGGAGCTACCAACCACCGTCACCTAGGGTTTCCAAACAGAAACCCGACCCAAAATTAATCCCCAAAATTCCCCAAAATTAACATGTAACCCTTAAATCCCCAAATTGGACTTACTCGTAAGTTGTTAACGGAAGCAGTGGTGGTAGGTAGTTGTCGTCGGAAGTCAGAAGTAGCCGGCTATGGTTGTGGTTGGAATTAAGATGGATTTCGACGATGGTGGCAGAATCATTTGGGGTTTTCACGGCCACCAGAACACCGCCGCTACCAACCACCGTCACCTAGGGTTTCCAAACAGAAACCCGACCCAAAATTAATCCCCAAAATTCCCCAAAATTAACATGTAACCCTTAAATCCCAAAATTAGACTTACTCGTAAGTTGTTAACGGAAGCAGTGGTGGTAGGTAGTTGTCGTCGGAAGTCAGAAGTGGCCGGCTATGGTTGTGGTTGGAATTAAGATGGATTTCGACGATGGTGGCAGAATCATTTGGGGTTTTCACGGCCACCAGAACACCGCCGCTACCAACCACCGTCACCTAGGGTTTCCAAACAGAAACCCGACCCAAAATTAATCCCCAAAATTCCCCAAAATTAACATGTAACCCTTAAATCCCCAAATTGGACTTACTCGTAAGTTGTTAACGGAAGCAGTGGTGGTAGGTAGTTGTCGTCGGAAGTCAGAAGTGGCCGGCTATGGTTGTGGTTGGAATTAAGATGGATTTCGACGATGGTGGCAGAATCAGTGGTGGTCACGATGCATACCGGTGGTGGTTAATCGGAGATGGGAGGGTGGTGCTAGATTCGATTGTGGCAGGTGATGGTTAAGGTTGGGTGGTGGTTGAGGAAGGGTGATGGCAGGTGATGATGTTAGTGAAGGTATAGAAACAGCAGAAGAAGAAGAAGTTGTTGTTGCAGGGTAGGCAAAAAGACAAAAATGCCCTCACATGCGTCTCACGTGAGGGCATTTAACTGAGTTTTTCTAACCCAGTTAGCGTAAAGGACATAACGTGTAGAAAAAAAAAGTTTAAAGGACACCGCCTGCAAGGAAAGGACACGAACCGTAATTTGGCTTTTTTTAAAGGACAAAATTTGTAATTGGGTCTTTATGATATGCATCAAATTTTATGTACAAAGGTAACTCAAGATTTATGGACAATTATTGTTGTATCTTTTCATCTTGAGTTTTCGTTCGTTGGTTTGTTTAAATCTGCGGTTTAGTCCAATAGTTTTAACTATGTGATTTTTATTCCTATGGTTTCATTTTACTTGCGATTAAACGTGACTACACTAACCCCGTTAAGCTTTGTCGTTAGACCTATCAACATGCCTCTCATGTAAGGGGTTGGGTGTATTTGAAAAAAAAAAGAAAAATTTTGTTTAAGAAATAATTACAAGTTTGATACTTCAATTTCAGTCAAATTTTGTTAATTTAAGAAATAATTACAACTTTCATCTCTCATGTTTACCTAATTTTTACTCTAATGTTATTCTTTTTGGTTTTCTTGTTATATTTTTTACAAAAATATGATTAACACTAAATCTAAAAATACCCATTTAACGAGCTTATTTTTATTGACGTGTCAATATAAATTAAAAAAAAACAGATAAATGGTTTAAATTGTACATGTCATTAGTGCAAGGATATATGTATGAATGTACAAGATATTTTTACAATTATAAATTAATTACAGCTATAGTACCTCAACTTTATTCAAATTTTATTATTTTAAGGATTATTTACAACTTTGACCCTTTATGTTTATGTAAATATTATTATCTTTTGATATGTTTTACAAAAATGTGATTAAAAATACTCTAATCATTTAAATATCAAAATAATCAAGGCGAACTTGAGTTTAAGATTTTATCTTTAATTTCGATCTGAGCTGAGTCGGCTTAGCTAGGCTTGGCTCGCTAACAACCTTTTAAGTGTTGTTTCCCGTTACATCGTGTAGGCATCTGACTAGTTTTGTAATATATATTAGGTATGGCTTGTTGTAATTAAATTTTTGGAAGTTGTTGCACATTACATTAATTAGTTTGCGTTTTAGTTGTAATCCATTCGTTTCTTTAAAACTCTGATGGTTGAATACTTGAATTACAATTTACAACTAGGACCCTTCCGTAGTTCCGTTCACTTTTCTTATGGTCCATTAACTAAAGTTTCATTTTTAATGCGTCTTTGGGCTAAAAATGTTGGTTTATTGGGTTGAGTCATAAGTTACTTCTTCAACTTACCTTGTATCTCCTTCTAGACAAGAGTGTAAATGAGTCGAGCCCAAAGGCTCGAGTTTAACTCGTTTCGAGCTCTATTTTTGAAACCCGAGCTCAACTTGTAAGTAGTTTTTCTAGTTCGAGTTTATCACGGGTTTGACTCGTTTACTATGTATAGTTATTTTAATAGTATTTATACTTATTTTTCTATATATATTTTAATTATATTTTACGTACTACGTAAGACATATTATTTACTTATTAATTTCCGTCACAACTTTTATATATCACACAAATTATTATAAAACTATATTTAGTATGGTAAAGGATAAAATACAAAAATTGATTATCATACCTTAAGTACGCGACACCATCAACTCTATATTTCAAAAAACACGCGGTGGCAAATTTGTAAATTATATCGTTTCCATCCTAATTAACCGTTGCATCGATTCAACCATCATCACCGGCGTCATTTGCAGACACACACTTCAATTAATTTGAATTGAAATATGCCATTTGCAGAATCCCATTTGTAGACGCTCCATATTTGTTCATATGATGCAACCGATGATCAAATTGACGGTCGATTGATAATTATTTGATGATTATGAAGTGATTTGAGTGTATAATTTCATGTTACAGGTGCTTAATTTTATATATGAACTTCTAAACTTTTTAAACACCCAGAACTTCTAATAATTTGAACGTATTAGATGAACGTTTAAAGATGTCCATTTTTGTCAAAACGTTTAAATGTTCATTTTGGTCAGAACGTTTAAAGGTCTTCAGTTTTGTTCAGAACGTTTAAACGCAATATTTTGAACCCTAATCAGAGCTCGATTGAGTGCATTATTTCTGCAATTTCATAATCGATTGATGAATCTAAATACTTCTACACATCAATTTGATTGATTAAATCATCATTTTTGATCAATTTTGAAGATTTTTTTATGTTCAACGACGTTTGATTTTGATTTTGTTTTTGACTTTAGAGATTTCATACTTTAAATTGTGATTAGAGTTTAGAAATTGAATGAGATAGAGCGATAAATTCCGAATTTGGATCAGAGTCGATTTGTAATTAATGAATTTGATCGCGAGCTGCTATTGGGTTATTTACGAAACTGTTACCGCGTTTTTTAATCTAATGCTCTGAAAGATCGCGTACGTAATGTACAATAAACCATTATTGTATGTAACTCAACCCCTATTTAGTATATTAAATAAAAGTAAGATATGTGATAAGCTCTTTAGGCTGGCGAGATGACTCGAACACAACAAGTGAAGCTTGAGCTAGGGCTCATTTATCAAATAAACTTACATTTAAACTTGACCTCGAGCGCTTAAATAGGCTCAATTTAAGTTTTAATGAGCCATTATTTAGCAACTCGTGAGCATCTTAACTCATTCACACTCGTACGTCTACACCAAATTAACCCATAACCCTAACGAACTGATTTCCACCGCCGTACCACTATCTGTTTCTATGGATGATGCCGTACCACTATCTGATACTATGGATGATCGGATTTCGAAGCTTCCTACAAACATTGTTGATCACATCCTCTCGTTTCTTAATACTCCGAAAGAGCTTGTTCGAATGAGCGTATTGTCTAAGACCTGGTTTCACCTCACCGCTTCTTTCCCAGATTTATATTTCGATGACTATTATTTTATATCTGGAGAAAGTTTCTTAAAGTACTTCGACTACACCACGTCTAGATTTTGCCATCATAATGTCAGTGCACGAAGACTCCGTCTCGTTACAACTATTGAAGAGTATGCGGAATTAGATATTGTTAACAAATGCCTTGAACGAGTTCTTAAGAATGGCGTGAAGGAGTTGGATATTGATGTTAATATTATTAACCAATACCATACAAATGTCCTAAATTACCGTTTGCCAAACACTCTGTTATCTGTTTCTACGTTAAAATCTTTAACCGTACGTGGTTGCGAGTTGGACCCGCAAGACTCACCTCAAACAGGGACGTCTGCGCAGAAACCAACTGGATCCGCAGGACCAACCATGCTCAGAGACGTGACGTCCTTACGCGCAGTACGCAAGCTGGTCCCGCAGGAAATGCCTCCCAATGGTGAAGGACTCCGCCTGTCCCCGCAGCCTCGGATACAAGCCATTAGGGAAGGCCACCCGCGCAGCAAGGCTACACGCACAAGGCACTTAGCTCTCAATCGTTCAGTGTCACCTGAAGGAATGAGCGAAGCCGGGAACAATCCCGCACAAGGGCGGGAGGGGGAATACTCCCGCCCAAATAAGCCAGTCCGTACGATACGGGAAGATCTTCTGTACTGTACCTGACGAGGTATGGGAAAAAGATCTGACTAAAGATACGACAGCTTATAGACAACAGTATGGCGAGCAGCATGCTCCTACACCGTATGTCACTATTAGCCGCTGCCTACTCACCAACTCTTGTCATACCACGTGCGTAGCTGGCAGTTGGTGGAAAAGGAATAGTATACAGCAGGCCTGGTCGCTATCAGCCGCTGCCTACCCACCAACTACCAGCAGGGCACGTGCGTAGGCTACTGTTGGTGGAACAGGAACACTGTTGCAGCCGGCCATACCTCCTTGGAAACCTACCTTCGGCTATAAATACCACAAATGGTATGATCATCTCATCTTATCATATCTTATCACATTATCATCATATTATACCTGATATCTGCTCTAGCAATCTCTTAATATACTTTTATATTTAAAGAGCAATCTAGTCTGATTCTCACGCCGGAGGGTGGTCACAAGGAGGAACCCCCCCCCCCCCTTCTCAGTGACGAGCTCACGGTGTCTGTTTTGCAGGTTATCAGAAGAACCATCTTCCAAGGGTCTAACCCCTCGTGGGAAACATCTATCTAACCCCCAGGTTACCAGTAATCTGTCCGGGGTCTGGTTAGTGTTTCTTCACCAAACACTCTGTTATCTGTTTCTACGTTAAAATCTTTAACCGTACGTGGTTGCGAGTTGCCATCTTCCTTGATGGTTGATGGTGTCAGGTTTAACTCTTTGATAGTTTTGAAACTCTATAAAGTTGATATAGATAATGAAGTGATCAAGCATCTGACCGCTAGTTGTCCTATGCTACAAACATTTGGTATAGTCGAGTGTAATGGCTTCGACAGTTTTTGTGCTTTTGGGCATCAAAATCTTAGAAATGTTTGGATTTGGTATAACACTCCAGTTGAGAGAATAGATATTGAAGCTCCGAATCTATATACTCTTATACTAATAGATTGGTTTGGAACAGGAGCACCACGGTGAATTTTGATTCAAGCAAAAAACAAACAATAGTTACTTACATGGGGTGTCTGTCTGCGAAACCAAATAACTTTACCGACTTCTTATCCGACTTCCCGTTCATTGATATTTTGAGGTTGGTTTCGTTACGTCCGTGCAAGAACGTGAAGCTGTCAAGTCATTCTTTGAGAAGATTGATGATAGACTGTGATTTGGAAGATATTGAGCTCAATACCCCCAATTTGGATTTATTTGTTTACTCTGGTAGTCCTTCGGATCAGTCTATTCTACAACATTTAACCCATTCAAAAGCGTCTATGCTATGCTATCCCAATGGCTATGTAGGTTCTCTTTGGTTCAGTAAGTTGAGGCGGTTTTTGGGTAAGAAAAATGGGTTCAAGGCTTTGAACTTGTATATTCGCACCGCTAAGGTTTGTTTCTTTGGTCAAATCATTCATGTATTAGCTTGTTGTGTATAGTTACATAAATTAATCAAGTTTCGTGTCGGGTTTGGGCTGGCTTGTTCGACTATACAAAACCTAATGCGACCAAACAAGTTTTATCTAAAAAGTGTATTTTCAAACACATAAATGGATTCTCAGTTTTTTCCAAAAGTTTAAAAGAACAAATGTTAATTGATTGTTTCACAGAACTTACATAACTGATTACAACAAGGGCTTTCTAAACAACATCTAAGTCATTTATTCTAGAAGTCCAATATTAAAAAAATGTTTGTAATAGGTTTTAAAAGCCCTATTTTGTGTTTATGTGGTTCATAAATATCGTGTTACATATTGCATTTAACACTGAATTACAATCAAACAAAGTTGTATATTCATTCCAATTTCCTTGCAGAAATTCACTGAGTTGGGAAAACTAAAGGCAGTTGAGTTGCCACCTTATGAACTCGAGCATGTTGAGCTACAACTAGATGCCCATGAAGAGTCATCAGCTCAGATAGCTTTTGTGGATGTTGTACTTTGGTGTTGCCGTCCTCGATCTCTAACTTTAATATCAACCTCTCCTTTAACTGAGTTTGAAGAACAAAGTGATCTTGTTATGGTAAAAGTTTATCCGTTATTTCACTTAACATTGTTTTAGAGTCTGTTGTACACTGCAATTAAGTAGAGATATTATCCTTTTTTCTGTTTGTTATTTTTTTTTAGTTTACATATGAAAAGCTACTTCAACAAGAAGATCAAGGCCATACCAATATCAAGATCGTGTCGCCTTCTTCTTCATTGTTTGTGGCATTACCTAGCAAAGGAAAAGCAATTAGCTTCAGAAAGGAATAAGGTTCACTTTTCTATAACTAACCCCCCCCCCCCCCCTCCTTTCTTTTTCTTTTTTTTTTAAGTCGGTTGTTAACATCTAGCAGTTCTTCAAGAAGAGTACTGGTTTGAAGGTATTCTAATGCGTTGGATTTTGGAATCTATCGGTTAGGACGAGTATGAAGTCACGAGTAAAGATTAGAGTTTTAAAAAATTGCAGTTTTCATTTTTTATAAACATTATGATGCAAGGAGGTTTTGCTAAGTTACCCATTGTTCAATGTATTTATTTTTGAGACTTACATGATGGTTTATACTGCATGAGATGGTATTTTACAAATACTCAAATCAACCCAAACCAACACCATATGTATGCCAAATCCAAAGTCTATTTTTGATGCACACAACTGCCTACATTGTCGTGTTTCAAAATATATGGTTATGACTTATGAAGGTAATAATTAATATTGTGTTTTAAACGAAGATTAAAGTTTCAGCAGGCATACTAATGTGTCTCTCATTTAGACCTGTCCAAACTAAGAAACCTTAATCATTATATCATATAAAATAAAAAAGATTAAGTGATTAAAAATAAATATTTTAACCAGCTAAACTGCTAGTCATAATATCAAGTGGTTTTAAGTCAACTCGGCTAGAACTAGAAGCATTTTTTTCACTTAGTCGTGATTCGATTGAATATACATTCGTTCTTCGAGCTTCTATTGGTTCATTACCCCCCTAAGAAAACGAGACACAAGATTATTACTCATAACTCTATATAGCAAGATTTGCAACATCATTCATGCAAGTAAATACAATTTAGTGTCTTTTATATATGCCTTGTAAAACCAACTGCTATAAGTACAAATTTAGAACTGCAAAGGTTCTAAAAATTTTTAGATTAGGATTCAAACAATATAACAAAAATACTTTTCAACCTAGCCATTTATATATTTACCGGGACCTTACAAACATGTATTTCCTTTATGTATAAGAGCATCTTCAATAACGTTTGGGATTCTCAAAAACATGTTAGGTCATCACTGCCCAAGCCAATCCCAAAACAGTATTGTTATTGTGGAGGCTTGGGCTTGGTTTTAAGCCAGGTTAGTTGAAGACATGTTTTGAGTTTAATGAAGATTGAAGACGTATCAAGGTATATTTATGTTTTTTGTTGCTTAAGCTATAAACTCTTTAGTCTTAACTACTTTCTGTATGTTCATATCTTGTACTTTTTGATGTAGGTCACGAAGATCGAACCCGTAAATCATTGTGTGTGTGTTTTGCTAAAACCAAGATCCTAACAAGTATGTCTCTCTCAAAACACTCTTTCCGCTCCCACAATAATCCGTTTGAAGTCGCTCCTACACAAGAACGTCATCAATCCCACACACTATCACTCCATTTCGCCTACTCTTTCCTCTATGTCACCCTCTCTTTCCTTCGCAAACCCTTAACAAACATTCTATTGGAGATGGTCTAAGCATCTTAATGCACGTTTTTGGGACTTTTTATAGCTCACATAGAGGAGAGAGGGATGAAGCCCGAGCACGAAATCACGAATTTACGTAATTAACAATTAAAATTTAAAATTTAGTATTCCCTTTATGGTGCTCTATGACCATTTTCAAGGCAGTTTTAAACTTTTAATATTTACTAAGTAATAAACAATTAAAATTTAAATAGGAAAAACATGTAGAACGTCGGACAAATTAATGTTTTTTTCTTTTTTTGGTTTGCAGATACGAAGAACAAAAATCAAACGAAGAACATATATTCCAACATTAATTTCCCATACAAATTATAAAACTGTTGCTGATATTCGTGATTTTGGACAAGCCTCTTTAAAAATCTATCAAATGAACGTGACGTACGTTGCATGCAGTTATTAAAAACCTATAAAAAAAACTTCATTATTACGTTTCTGTTAAGAGTAGATTCTGATCGATAGATAATATGAAATTGAGGTCTATTTCGAGAACCCTTTTTGGTTTGATTATTATCTTGTCAGCTTTGAATTCGGCTTCTTCCGAATCAAAGGAAGCGTATGTAACGCTTCTATATGGAGATGAATTCGTGTTGGGAGCACGCGTTCTCGGGAAGTCGATTTGGGACACCGGATCCACCAAAGAGATGGTTGTTTTGGTCTCCGATGGTGTTTCGGATTACGCGAAAACTCTTCTCCAGGTTTTGCCTTGATTCCCTTTATTTATTTTCAATTTAATTAGGGGTTTCAGTCTTTTTAAAATAATTAACTTGTTACAATTGATTTGCAGGCTGATGGTTGGATTGTGAAGCCAATTAGTCTAATGGAGAACCCTAATCAAGTGCGACCGACACGGTTTTGGGGTGTCTATACAAAGCTAAAGATATTCAACATGACTGATTATGAAAAAGGTGATTCACAACTCTTTTTTACTGCATTTGTGAAGGAAATTGAATAGATATTCAAATATGATTTAAAACCCTAGCTTCTCGGCTATGTTAGCATGTCGGATTTGCCTAGAGTGACATGTAGAATGTTTTTTGGACGATGTTAGAAATACACATGGTGCGGGATGAGTATGCTTTGGTGTCTAGCTGATCTTCCATTTCAAATGGCAAATCTTGACATCGTTGCATAATGTGTCAGTATTTGTCAGGTCAGTTGGACAATTCCTCTGTGTTCCACCATTTTAAATGAAGGAACCACTGTGAAACACACGGGATCCGCCATTTCAAATGGCAGATCGTGAACAGTGCAAAGTTAGATAAGATGCTCGATGGGATGTGACTTGTACAATTTAATTATTACTTTAGTGGTTCCTTCATTTAAAAGACGGATTAGGTGTGTCTTATAGCGATTCCTCCATTTGAAATGTGTGAATTGTCCAACTTAACTAACAATTCTTGACATAGTCTCAACAATATTATTAGGATTCGCCATTTTAAATTGTGGATCGCCTGGAAACCAAAACAGTTTCATCTCTCTCCTAGAAATCATGAAGTTTAAAAAAATCAACATATATACTGATTACATATACTGAAACTACTGCAGTGGTGTATCTTGATGCTGATACAATAGTTATCAAGAACATTGATGTGTTATTCAAATGCGGAAAATTCTGTGCAAACTTAAAACATTCAGAAAGACTAAACTCAGGTGTTATGGTAGTCGAACCATCTGAAGAGCTTTTTAAGGATATGGTGAGCAAAGTGACAACATTGTACTCTTATACTGGAGGTATAATGTTCCCCTTATCCTCATATGTTGATATGTTGGTCCCATTTTGTTGAGTTTCTTGTTGTTTTGTTAGGTGATCAAGGTTTTCTCAATGCCTATTATGCTGGATTTCCAAGTGCGCGTGTTTTCGACCCTAATATTTCTACCGAAGAGTTGAGTAATAAACCGGTTGCAGAAATGGAGAGACTTTCCACTATATACAATGCAGATGTTGGACTTTACATGCTCGCTAACAAGGTATCGATCGTTTTAATTTCGTGACAAATTTAGTAGTTTTTGTTAACTTTTTTATCATCATATTGTGCATTATACAGTGGATGGTAGATGAAAAAGAACTTTGTGTTATACACTACACACTTGGCCCTTTAAAACCATGGGATTGGTGGACATCATGGCTGTTAAAACCTGTTGATATATGGCAGGTATTCTTTTCTACTGTAAATTAAAAATATTTACATGATAATATTCTAATGCTACCTTAGTTAACAGGAGGTTAGAGAGCATTTAGAAGAATCTCTACCGGGAACTCGAGGAGGAAGAAATCCTCGTGATGATCTTTTAGTTAACTTCTTGTTTTTGCTTCCGGTTTTCATTTTACTGTTTTGTTATTACAGATCTTTTATACAGGTCAGCATTGTCAATTCTTTTCTATGTTAAACTTTATGTTCATTATCTAAATCTTGATCGGTTTCCTTGTGTGTAGACGCGTTCGTTATGTGATCATGCTAGACATATATATTATAAGTTCAGATCAGTAGGTGCACTTGCTTATTCGACAGTATCTTCATCCACTAATAATTCTAATCAACAGGTTTAATTCAGAAAACTATAAATATTATCATATAAATGTATGTAAAAAGTATGTTACTATATGTAACATTTCTGTAATTGTGGTGTATAGTTTGCTAATGGTGCACACTCGATGGTACCGGGCTATCTTGGTGGGATGTCTGTATTGGTTTGTTTCGTGGCTGCAGTCGTGTCACTTGGGTTTGGTATTTCGGTTGTGCCTCGACAAGTGAAGCCGTGGACTGGTTTGATTCTGATGTATGAATGGATTTTCACAATATTCTTTTTATTATTTGGATGTTACTTGCACATGATATACAAATGGGGAAAAATGGTGGCAAATCAAACCGGAAATCGCGGTCCTGGAGCTTCAGATTATGATTCCGAAAAAGGTTTGTTTATTTATTCATAAAAAAGATTCCAACTTTTAATGCCTGTAAATAATAAATCATCTTTAAGTTGATTTAAATTGGTTATGCAGGTCATCAGAGGGTATCTTGTGATGTTGCACCATGGTATTATGGGCTAGTGATGGCGGTTCTGGCGGTTGCCGCCCCTCTAACGCCTGGCATTTTTGGGATTACCGCTTTATTTTTGAGGTAGATATTGAAGTGTGACATAGTTTTGAGTTTTATGTTATGAAATATATGCTTAAGGTTGTTATTTTTACTTTTGATAGGTTGAGTTTGATGGTTGCTGGAGGTTTAGTTTTGGCATCTTTTATGACATATGCCTCGGAACACCTAGCGATTAGGTCGTTCGTGCGAGGGCTTGAAGATAGGGATACTTCAAGAACAAGGAACACTTGTTTGTTATGCTGCTAATTAGGTTTTCAAAATGAAAATGTTAGTTGTTTACTTGTAGATCTTTATGTTGAATTTGATTTCATTAGTCCAAGTTTCTTTGGAAGGAATTTGTTTCATTGACAACTACTGGTAGAATTTTTCTACAGTCAACGTTTGACTTTTGACCATCCTCATGCTTAATTTGGTTTCATTAGTCCAGTTTTGAATTTTGATTTATTATTCCCGTGACAACTTTTTTTAATTAGTCCAGTTTTGAATTTTGAGTTATTTTTCTCGTGACAACTTTTTTTTCATTTTTTTAAACGGAGACTTTCATTAAAGATGCATGAATAGCAAGACACTATAAGCAAAAAAAGACAGCAAACAGTTAAGCTGAAAAATTACAGCAATTAATCTTTCCACGTAAGAGACTTAAGATTAAGGGGATCTATTTTTAATTTAAGGATAGCCGAAGTTTTTATTTTCTCTAACACTTTTCGAACCAAATATAATTTGTTTGAGAAAACGGTCTTGTTTCTGGCCTTCCAAATGCACCAACAAGCTGTCATGATAATCTCTTACAAGATCTTTTTATTATTATTATTTTTTTTTTGGAATGGAATAAATTTTATCTTTTTTGTTAAAATTATAAATTAGTACATGAAACTGTATATAATATTTATTAATATTATTTACCTTTTCCAAATCTTATGGACTAACTAGCCTTTAGTTAACTGATTACAGTTTATCTAACTTAGATTATCTAATCTAGATATGAGATTGATAGTATAACTGTACCAAAAATTAGTAAAATTAGGTAGCGTACCGAATTTTATGGTACGTGTATTCTAGTATAATATCCACTTTGGTACCACTTTGTAATTTTCATTTCAAATCTCAATTGAACTGGTATCGTTACTGCTATGAGTAACAAATAAACTGAACCCGTCCGGATACCGGTACGTGACAGATACCAAATTGACTAAATTGGTGCCGGTACTGGTATGGTACCAGCATTCAATTAACTCTATACCAAAACCATAATACCACAATCAAAACATAATACCAAAACCAAAAAAAATCAATAAACCATAACCATAAATCATAATATGAAACGGACACCAAGCACCATAATACCCTCGTGAAAATACACGCGAGTTGAACTTTCTATTAAACTCCTACATATTTCAAACGGGTCCGCGTACCGAAATACCTGTAACTATACCCGTAGCCGAACATCCTAATGTATATATGACATCGACATTAACCTATAGATATTTTGTGATTTTTTATTTTGTTTAACATTCTTCATTGTTATCATTGTTATGTGGATTGTGTTTGTTTATGGCCACCGGTGTCACACAAGACAAATACTTTATTAGTTGTTTTTAAGACGAAAAGGAAACAAAAATGTTAGACAACAATGTCGGATATTTTAACAAAACAACATTAGTAAAGTCCGAAAGGGGACTACACATTATAATAAATTAATAATCATCAAAAGCTTTATATATCTCTTTTATTAAGGCATAATTGGACCACATAACGGCAATTATTAGGTTTTATCTTATTTTATTAATTTTTAATATTAAATATTTAATAAAGATGGCCATTCGAAGAAAAATCAAGCCTTTCAAGACAAAATTTGAGGTGGCCACTACCACAAATTCATGCAATTTGGATTCAATCATATAAAAAATATCATTAATCATTTAATGTTATGGATAATTAATTAATTGCATAACATGTAACTATATCCACTAAATTAATTGAGTCCTTACAGTTACGGACTTGCCCGAAGCTTGACAGATATGCATTTGACAAATGTTTAATAAAGTCTGGTTTGAAACCTAGAGTATATGTAATAGGAGATTTTTCAATCCAATGACACAAGTTGGAAGGAAAAAAATAAAGATATAACAAATACATCACAATATCACATGTTTCTAAGTAAAAATTAGATTAAAGCCCCGTTTTAAAATTTAGAGTGAATTTATATGTAAGATGGAGGGAAAAAACAAGGTTTTTAGCAGCATATTGAAAAGTGGACCGAAGAAGGTGGACATACTAGGGACCAGACATAAGGGGGGCTCTTTGGACCATTTTTGAATGGTCTGTCCGATTTGGGCGATTGGATAGTTGAACCAATAAGCAGGTTTGATGATCAGACCGGGTTTAAGCATGTATATGTAAAAGCCTTAGAACGCCCGTAGGCGGCAAGTTATCCAGCTGTATTGAGGCCAAAACGCCAGGAAACAACCCCCCCCCCCCCCACCTTCCTGGCGTTTTGGATGGTATTTTTGAGGTGCAACGTTATGTACACAATGTTGGTGATGGCTCACATTTTAAGGGTTTTGTGAGAGGTACAGTGAGGGGAGGAGAGAGAGACGGATTTTTTATTTATTTATTTTTTTAGAGGGGGGGGGGATATTCCTACTACACCCACTTTTGTAAAATGCTTAAAAGCTGATTAGACGTCACATGACGCAAAATGCCCAGATGTGTCTGATTTTCACTACGTATGGCCTTACCAATTATTTTACAATATTTATGTTTTATATCTACATATATTACCTTTTAAAGTACTTTTAAACATTTTTTTTTTGAAAACATGTTTGTATAGAGACCAATACCTTTAATTCTTTACTTTTTAAAATATAACATATCACCATAGTTGTGTTAAAATTTCAAATTTAATATAGTATTAAATTTAATGTAATATTACAACACATATAGTTAAATTAATTATAACGTTATCTAGTTATTCAATTCGATCTAAACAGACGAATTGATCTAACCATTGTATCAGTAAGACATTCAATTCAACGCCCATGACGCTTATAAAAATATTGAATTTTAGAGGGCTAGGAGAGGCTTATGAACCCTTCCATTGCATATACTTACAATTTGAACTTATGTTATCTCAATGGGAATAGAATTACTTATGTCATGTATGAAACTGAAAAGTTGATAATCATCCATTGTGGATTGGTGGATGAGTTCTTAGTGGTTTTTTGGTTTATTTTTCTTTTTTGAGTTTATGAAAAAGAAAATTATAAAAATTAAAAGGTGAGCTTATTAACTTAACTTATTTAGTTATTGTGGTTTATTTTTAGTTTTCTTTGATAAACTTTTAGTCATATTTATGTATTTTAGATTTATATAAACTTAATAAAAATAAATATATTAGTTTATAACAATTAACTTAATTTATAAGATCTACGTAAATAGGAAAAAAGGATCATTTCGGGTTACACGATTTAGTGTGGGTGAGTTAGCATAAATAGCGAATACATATAAGGGTTGTGTTCAAGTTGAACAATTTAACCTAAAAACCCATCAATTCGTTAACAAGGGAATAAATTAAGGTTTTAATTTTAGATTATTACTTTCTCCGTCCCATTTTAAATGTCCATTTTTTCATTTTTGGTTTTCCCAATTTAAATGTCATTTCTATACATATAAATTCAATTTCCAATTGTGTTCTTACATTATATATACTAGAAGAAAAATGGTTTTAGCCATAATAACTTAAAGAACATTATTGTCATTATACAGCTCATAAAATAAATTGATCAAACATTTATTAATTTGTGTGTTTTGGGTCCCATGATATTTAAAATGGAACGGAGGGAGTATAAGGTTTAATTTATTGTCATACTAAACTTTAAATTTTGTCAAAATTATATAATATATGATAATATACGAGTATTTTATACGGCAACTAAATATAATAAAATAATATTTTTGATCACATTTGTATTAAAACTTTTATACCAGATTTAAAACTAATAAAGATACTTATTAAAATACTAACACTGATTATGATAAATGCATGTAATAGTAAAAATTATGTGAAAAAATTAAGGTGATTTATAGGAATATTGGAATGGATTGCTTGAGAAAGGTTTGTAAGAAAGATTATCGGTGTTCCTTAGGTGCCAGATCGGTTCCGACAACTTTAAAAAATGAAAAAACTAAAAACACCATCAGACCACAGCGACATACATGTACGATCGGAAACACTGTCGGTCCAACTTTTTTTTGTTGATACATCATTGGCTCACTCTTGTTTTGGCACGTGATGGCTTAAAATTTGTTAAGAACGTCAGTATTTGATTATATTATAGAGTCAGATCTGTCTTTTCTTTTTTAATATCTAGCAAGAAAAACTCAAATGAGTATATTGAGAAAATCAAAAGGTAATATGGCCATTTTGAGGATTTTTTCCCGTTTGAAATAACTAGCATTGAAGACGTGAACAACTAATCTGATTTGACATTTTTTGTGAGTCAACTAAGAAATAAAGTTTTGACTTTTTTTGAATTATTGAGTCTTTGTTCTTATGGATTGGGCTACTGAAACTGGGACAAATTTGCAGATTACCAAATTTTAAGAAGCAAAAGTGAGAATATATATTTAAATATTTGCACTTGCATCATTATTAGATATAAGAATATCCTATATTTAATGTAAATGAAACAAAATGGCAGTTACATATCAACTGTCCAAAGTAACATCTTGTGTATTTGAAAACAATTGAGCGATATTCTTTATTCTTTTATAAAATAGAATAAATAAAAAGAGTAAACTTGCATGAAAATTTTTAATTTTTTTCTGACTAACTTGTTTAATTGTTTTACATCAATTTATTAACTTGATGTGCAAATTCTTGTAAAGCTTTAAGAAAATGACTTATCTCTTAACACGGTTAAAATTGTATAGGATAACGTGTTGAAATTTTTTTATCACATTTTTTCTTATGGGATTTCAACCGTCCCCAATTATTTGACACTTCATGTTCAACTTGAAAACTCTTCGTGGCCGGAAAATCCCAACAACCGGGTAACCCTTGGCGTAGGCGTCAAGGCTCAAAGTGGTGACCTTTCTCTTAGGATAAACAACCGGGCTACCATTAAGTCAAAAGAGGGAACAAGATTTTCAAACGAGGGAGAACAAGAAAACGTTCCACATAAAGTGTATATGATATCCATGTTAAAAGAAAATCACGAACATAGCATTCAGGGATTATGATTATTGATTTTACAAGTTTGCATGTCTTAAAAGGATTTCAATGTATAATTATATAAAGACAATATTGGGACATAAAATACAAAAATGGTCCACCTCTGAATCCACCATAACAATGACAATACAATGAATCAAGACCCATGACCCATCTTGTAATTCTCAATACCGATTTTCTTGTTAATTCTTTAATATGTTCAAAAACGTAAAGTAAGGGAGGTTTAGACCCATTTGTCTTGTGTGTTGTTTGTAGACATGCCAGTTGCCACCACACACATATATATAATAAAATTTTCCTTGATGAAATATTTTATCATTGTATATTGTGAATTTCTATATATCGATTACTAAGCAAACTTTCAAATGATACAAAATGTGAGATACTCAGCATGTAAAAAATTATTATTTAATCGTTGTTGTAAACCTTTTGATGGTGCAAAAGCCATATGATTATATTAAATGGTGTCACATTATTTTTAAATTATATTTAAAATAAAATTATTTTTTTAATTATATTAGGAGCAGGCTAGTCGCAGTTTGAAAGATATAGAAACCATGATAACCTATTCATCGTCTACATATCTCAATGTTGATTGCGCCCTTATCAAACTCAGAGGCGACCACACCTTATATGACTCCATGACTTACGACTCACCCCACACCATTGTTAATAACTAGTTTTTCTAACCGGCGCTTTGCGCCGGGTAGCTGGCAAACCAAAGCATTGAAACATGAGCGTTGGTAAAACTCGAGTATTATGACCATGGGTCGACACGAATTTGGTCAGTATTGACTGCGTTCGTTACGACATAGACACCATATTGATAAAATTTCAGCGTTAAAACCCAAAAAATTAATTCGTTAACTGAACATACAAAAGCATTAACATATAAGAAAACAAATATTTAAAACGATGTTTATTTCGTTGGCAAACCCGGGCAGTGGTAAACCCAAGCGTTGTAGTACCAAGCATTGAGGCGGTTACTTGCCACAAATTCGACATGTTTTGATTACGTACGTTACGGTACCAGAACTCAAAAACATATAAATTGAGGTGGATCAACGACCTTTTGTGTGTGTGTGTGGGGGGGGGGGGGGTCGGTTGGTAAACTTACGCATTGGTAAAACTAGAGCGTTGTCAGCTATGGGCTTTAAATAAGGCCGCAAGTCTGCGCGAACTCGGTCGGTTTCTTTCAAGTTTAAAAAAATTGACGTTTGATTGGTTTGCATTACATTTATTAAAGTAACCGAACTAAAAAACAAAATAAAATTCATCAATCAATACGGTGCCGCCAAGTGCGGCACCAAACTCCTTATTTATATATAGTATTTATTTTCAAAATAAAATTATTTTTTAATTATATTACGAGCAGGCTAGCTGCAGTATGAAAGATATAGAAACCATGATAACCTATTCGTCGTCTACATACAAATATCTAAACAATTCCATCTTGATAATGACACACGTCTTTAAATTATAGAGGCAAAGACAACGATTGAGAAACAAAATCAACAATACAAACGTACAAACTTTAACTTATAAGCGCTTAAACTCAAAGGTAAATATTTTTCATAATTCTATTCACAAAATACATGGAGTACATATAGAGAGAGATCCACAATTACAGGAAACAATAAAGGAAAAATATATGAAAAATACAACAACCTTGACTATGTGTTTTATCTAGAATATTCTACTTGTTTAAATTAAGTGGCGGGAATTGATATTGTTGCACATGTGTTAATACGCCCCCGCAAGATGGAGGTTCCGTTGGAAACACCAATCTTGGACCGTAACTTTAAAAAAGGAGCTCTAGACAAAGGTTTGGTAAGAGCATCAGCTAGTTGATCTGTTGAATTGATGCGATGAACTCGTAGGGTGCCGGCTGCAACCTTTTCACGTACGAAATGATAATCTAAAGCCACATGTTTCATGCGCGAGCGATACACGGGATTAGCACACAAGTAAGTCGCCCCGGTGTTGTCACAATAGAGTCTAGGTGTGTGACACCCGGTAAATTCCCAACCCCTTAAAACCAAGTAATCAACCTAAATATTAGGTAATTATGTTATATGCGCCTTGCGCGAGCGCGCCATGTTAGTCAGCGCGTGCATTTGTTATGTGCGCCCTGCGCGAGCGCGCCATGTTAGTCAGCGCGTGCATTTGTTATGTGCGCCCTGCGCGAGCGCGCCATGTTAGTCAGCGCGTGCATTTGTTATGTGCGCCCTGCGCGAGCGCGCCATGTTAGTCAGCGCGTGCATTTGTTATGTGCGCCCTGCGCGAGCGCGCCATGATAGTCAGCGCGTGCATTTGTTATGTGCGCCCTGCGCGAGCGCGCCATGTTAAGAACCAGCGTGGGCATATGTTATATGCGCCATGCGCGAATGTTTTGGCTTTATGTTTTCATGTACCTTAACGTTATGTTGTCTAATGGGTTGACCATCCCGCATGATGCTAAGGCGGGTGCATCCTAAATCGTTTATGCGCGTGCGGAAGGGAACTAACCTCCCCGCATGGCGGGAACATTGAGAGCTAGTTTGTCTGAAGCTCCAAGATGGAATTGACTTCAACATAACTGATCACTATGTTGAAATACCAAGACCACCTGGAGAATCTACAAATGAAACTCAATGTCCCTAACTGCGAGAAGGTTACGCACTTACCCGCAGCAAAGAAATGTCCTTCACGCTGAAAGCTATGCGCACAAAGTAATACGCACAGAACACTTAGTCTATTCTCCAGGCGTAAGGAGATTACTCCCGCCCAAAAGGAAACAGTAGCGTGTTTCAGAGATTTTCCACTTTTTACTGTACACTAACAAAAGTACCTGAAAAAGCACTGTAACACGAAAAGTCAACTATCAGCCACCCTATTCTCACCAACCCCAGACCTGCATGCCCTGACCAAATCAAATCAAAATCTTTTATCCACTACTCCACTTTTAAATAAATAATAATAATTTCCATACTTTATCATCATTACCCCTAGATATGAAAAGATTACAATCCCCTAAAGCAAGGGATTGTGTTCCCTCGAGTTTGCCTATAAATATGTAACCTAAGTTATCACCCAAAACACACTTCAAAGAACTACAAACTTGCACTAATCCTCTCCCAAGCATCCGTTGTTTTCAGCTCCGATCCTGTTACTAGGTAAGCCGAGAATATAACCTTGAGATCTACTTTCCAACCCTTATATTCTCCTATTTCTTGATCTTAATATATATACTTCTTGTTATTTAATCGTATTCTAGACCTTCAATTCCGAGGCCAACACCAAGAAAACCCGAATCTCGATTTAATCCCTTAACAAGAACCACAGGTGAGTCTCACAGCCCCTATTCTCGCTGTTTTCACTGTTTTTAAACTGCTTTCGGGGCGAGGGACACGTACTTAAATAATGTTTTATCATGGTATACTTACAAGCTATGCAAGCGATTATGTGTTTAAATTATATTTCATGATGAGCAATGCGAACGGTTATCTAAGGTTTTCGATGTATGTGCGCTAGAACTCGAGTAAGTGATCACTTTACCATTGGAACTCTAAGGGTAGGGACTGCTGGTTTGATCCACCCACTCGTAGGGGTCGCGCCTCTTTGCATAGACGAGTGCCTAGTATGGTCATGGGGCAGTACTATGGGTTTGAGCCCGCTCGTAGGGGTCGCGCCTCTTTGCATGGACGAGCGCCTTGTTTTCCGGCACAACGTCCGCGCGTAACCCGCGGGACGGAATTATTGATTAGCTCGTAGGGGCAGCGCCTCTTTGCATAGACGAGCACGGTTTTTCAGAAATGTCCACGCGTAAACCGCGGGACGGCATTATGTTATTTAGCTCGTAGTGGCAGCGCCACTTTGCATGGACGAGCACACTTCCAGTAATGATCGCGCGTAGCCCGCGGAACGACTTTTATCAGAAATATGTGTCAGATCTATGTTTTCATACGGATTATCAAGTATATGTTTAGACATGAAATCATAAATGTGTTTCAATATGATTTTATCAAGACTATGATGCAATGCGATTTATCAAGTTACTAAAACTTGTGAACTCACTCAGTTTATACTGATTCAAATGTTTTTACGTGTCTTTCAGGAGATAACTAGATAGCGTATGGAGTCACACTTAGAGCACCTCACGCTGAACATCTAAAACTAGCTTTTTGGAAGATTTTAGTTCTATCCCTTCGATGCGCGTGGTTGTTCCCACCGCGCAAGGGGATATGGCGTGGAAATCTTCAACAGTTTTTGTACTTGGATGTTTTTATGTAATTTTTAAACAATGTAATGTATTTGTATTAAACATTTCATGCGCAATGAAAATCTTTGAATGTTTGCAATGGCCCGTGCTTAATTATCAATCCCCACTCGCGCGCGCCCGGCTGATTCCGCCGCTCAGGGCCGGGTGTGACAGATTGGTATCAGAGCACTGGTTATAGCGAACTAGGAAAAGAAGTTTTAACCTAGACTATAACCGTTGGGGGAAATCGCATGAAATATTTTTCAAAGAAAATATTTTCAAAAGAAACTATACACACACTTAGGAACACGGGTCACACAGTGTAGTAAATAATGATAACATTATGTGCTCAAAGTACATGCGCTAAGTTTGATATATTTTCACTCTTTTAAAGCGAGAATGCCTCCAACTAAAGCCAAAGGAATTACCATGACACCCGAGGAACTCGCGGAAATAATCGCGCAAGCAATCGCAACACATGAGGCCAACAAGGCCGAATCAAGTCAGGGTCGTCAGAATGAGACCCCAGAACCCGAATCAGGAGCCTTGGACAAAGGATGCTCCTACAAGACATTCATGGCCTGTAAGCCTTGGCCATTCAAGGGTACCGAAGGGGCCATTGGGCTCTACAACTGGATTGACAAGATGGAGACAGTTCTCTCCATTAGCGGATGTAGTGAGAACCAGAAGGTCCTTTACGCGACCTGCATGTTCCAAGAAGCAGCTTCGTCTTGGTGGAAGCTTCAAACGAAAACATTGGGGCGAGAAGTTGCTCTCCACAAGACCTGGGAGGAACTGAAGGAAATGATGATGAGAAAGTTCTGCTCTCGCGCAGAAATCCAGAGTTTACAACAGGAATTCTGGAACCACACCATGGTAGGAACGGATATCGACGCCTACAACAACCGGTTCAACGAGCTTTGCCAATTGGTACTAGACATGGCAAACACGGAGGAAAAGAAGATCGAGAGGTATATTTTTGGGTTACCTCCTGTTGTTAGGGTTCCGCTCAACGCCGCAGCGCCTCCAACTTTTGATGAGGCGGTAGCGCGGGCCATCACCCTTACAAGGGATACGGTCCGTGCGGGTATGTTAACTACACGCGGAATCGAGCAGCGAACCTCTGATCCCAAGAGGAAATGGAACTCTCACCACCGAGGGTCCGACTCCAAGCAGCCACCGTTCAAGAAGCAGGAGAGCGTAAGGGCTTACGCGATTCAGGCCGCGGAGCCACCACGAAAAGGATACAGCGGGCCTCGCCCATGGTGCAACAAATGCAAGTATCACCACGAGGGTGAATGCGCAAGAATCGAATGTGCCAAATGTGGCAGACCAGGGCACAAGACGATGAATTGCCGTGTCAGAGAAGCGGGAGCAAGCGACAACTGCTACGCATGCGGGAAGCCAGGGCATTTTAGTCGGGATTGCCCGCAAAAGGGAAACAAGCTCGCGGGAGAGCTTTTGTGATCGGCGCAGGCGAAGCTAAAGAAGAGCCGAATGTGGTAACCGGTACGTTTTTGCTTAACGGACATTTTGCATCTGTCTTATTTGATACTGGCGCTGACCTAAGTTTTATATCCGCCGAGTTTAAAGACTCCCTAGGCCTAGCAACCAGTAGGCTAGACACGCCTTATACTATAGAACTAGCCAATGGCAGGCAGTTATGCGCGAACGAAAGAACTGAACAATGTGTAATAGTCATGGGAGGTCACGGGTTCAATATTAATTTGTTGCCAATAGACTTGGGAAGTTTTGACATTGTGGTAGGTATGGATTGGTTAGTCGAGAACCACGCGGAAGTTATTTGCCATGAGAAGCAGGTTCGGATCCCACTGTTGAACGGAGAAACCTTGGTAATTCAAGGGGAAAGAAGGGGAGTTGCGACGAAACTGATTTCGTGCCTAAAGGCGCGTAAGTGCCTAAGGAAAGGGTGCTACGCCTTCCTGGCGCATGTCGTAGAGAAGAAAGGAGATGAGCGAAGAATTGAAGACTTACCAGTAGTGCGCGAATTTCCAGAAGTTTTTCCTGAAGATTTGCCCGGATTACCGCCGCCGCGACAAGTCGAGTTTCGTATTGATTTGGTCCCCGGAGCTGCGCCAGTAGCTCGAGCGCCTTATCGATTAGCTCCATCTGAGATGCAAGAGCTATCCAATCAGTTACAGGAACTATTGGATAAGGGTTTCATACGCCCAAGCTTTTCACCTTGGGGAGCTCCAGTACTGTTTGTTAAGAAGAAGGATGGTTCGTTCAGAATGTGTATTGACTACAGGGAACTGAACAAGCTGACAGTCAAAAATCGGTACCTCTTACCGAGGATTGACGACTTATTTGACCAGTTGCAGGGATCCAGTTATTATTCAAAGATAGATCTACGGTCAGGATACCACCAACTTAGGGTCCATGAGGAAGATGTGCCGAAAACAGCCTTCCGAACTAGATACGGCCATTATGAGTTCTTAGTGATGCCTTTCGGGCTAACTAATGCGCCGGCTGTATTCATGGATCTGATGAACCGGGTATGCAAACCATACTTGGACAAGTTTGTGATTGTGTTTATAGATGATATTCTGATTTACTCACGGACCAAGGCCGAGCATGAGCAACACCTGAGATTGATTTTGGAATTGTTGAGGAAAGAAAAGTTGTATGCGAAGTTTTCCAAGTGCGAGTTTTGGCTTAGAGAAGTTCACTTTCTCGGTCACGTTGTAAACGAGAAAGGAATACACGTTGATCCTTCCAAAGTCAAGGCCATCGAAAACTGGGAAGCGCCAAAAACCCCAACTGAGGTGAGGCAATTCCTAGGACTAGCTGGCTACTATCGACGCTTCATTGAGAACTTCTCCAAGATAGCTCTACCTCTGACCGCGCTAACTCAGAAAGACAAGAGGTTTGTTTGGGACAAAAATCAGGAAGCAGCGTTTCAAATGTTGAAACAAAAATTATGTAGTGCGCCAATTTTGTCTCTGCCCGAAGGGACGGACGACATCGTCGTTTACTGCGACGCTTCACATCAAGGACTCGGATGTGTCCTTATGCAGCGAGACAAAGTCATAGCATATGCCTCACGCCAACTCAAGACCAATGAAAAGAACTACACAACGCATGATCTGGAACTTGGAGCGGTTGTCTTCGCGCTAAAGATTTGGCGCCATTACCTCTATGGTACAAAGTGTATAATCTTTACGGATCACAAGAGCCTTCAGCATATATTTGATCAAAAGGATTTAAACATGAGGCAACGAAGATGGGTGGAGTTGTTGAATGATTATGATTGTGAAATTAAGTACCACCCTGGAAAGGCGAATGTGGTAGCAGACGCGTTAAGTAGGAAGGAGCGAATAAAAACACTACGAGTCAAGGCTCTAAGGCTGACCATTCGCGCAGATCTCTTTGCCAACATCCGAGACGCTCAGCAAGAAGCCTTGAAACCAGAGTTCGTTAAAAACGAATCCCTTGGGGGTATGATTAAGAATTTGGAACTTAAAGAGAACGGCAATCTATATTTCGCTAACCGCATATGGGTCCCTCTCAAGGGAGGATTGCGCGAGCAAGTACTAAACGAAGCTCACAAGACACGGTATTCCGTACATCCTGGCGCAGACAAGATGTACCAAGATGTTAAAACGCTGTATTGGTGGCCCAATCTTAAAGGCGCCATCGCGACGTATGTCAGTAAATGCCTGACGTGTTCGAAGGTAAAGGCTGAATACCAGAAACCATCAGGGTTGCTTCAACAGCCAGAAATTCCCATGTGGAAGTGGGAACAAATCTCTATGGACTTCATCACCAAA
The DNA here is from genome assembly GCF_021521415.1 of Bidens hawaiensis. Taxonomy (NCBI): domain Eukaryota; kingdom Viridiplantae; phylum Streptophyta; class Magnoliopsida; order Asterales; family Asteraceae; genus Bidens; species Bidens hawaiensis. The sequence continues at coordinate 96,740 of NW_027492978.1, read as the reverse complement.
CTGCCAAGGACACCTGGGGGTTACGACACGATCTGGGTTATTGTGGATCGGCTAACTAAGTCAGCGCACTTCCTGCCGATCAAGGAAACCGATAAGATGGAAAAGTTAGCCCGATTGTATATTCGAGAAGTAGTTTCAAAACATGGAGTCCCAGTGTCCATCATTTCTGATAGAGATAGTCGGTTCACATCAAGGTTTTGGAGATCGTTACAAGGAGCTCTAGGTACTCGCCTTGATATGAGTACAGCTTATCATCCTCAAACGGATGGGCAAAGCGAGCGAACAATCCAGACATTGGAAGACATGCTACGCGCGTGCGCAATCGATTTCGGAGGTAGCTGGGATACTCATCTCCCATTGGTTGAATTTTCTTACAACAACAGTTATCACACAAGCATCAAGGCTGCGCCGTTCGAAGCTTTGTATGGGCGCAAGTGTAGATCCCCACTGTGCTGGGCTGAAGTGGGTGACAAGCAAATGACTGGTCCAGAATTGATCCAGGAAACAACAGACAAGATTTTTCAGATAAGGGATCGCCTTAAGACAGCGCGCGACAGACAGAAGAGCTACGCAGATGTGCGAAGAAAACCATTGGAGTTTCAAGTAGGGGATAGAGTACTGTTGAAAGTCTCTCCATGGAAAGGAGTCCCCCGTTTCGGCAAGCGAGGAAAGTTGAATCCGCGCTACATTGGACCATTTGAGATCCTGGAAAGGATCGGTCCGGTTGCTTATAAACTCCGTTTACCCGCCGAACTCAGTGGAGTTCATGACACGTTTCATGTGTCCAACCTCAAAAAGTGTTTATCTGACGAAACGTTGATTTTGCCGTTGGAAGAGATTCACATCGACAAACAGCTGCACTTCGTAGAAGAACCGATAGCAGTAACCAGTTGGAAAGAACAAAAGTTACGCAGAAGCAGCATCAAGTTAGTAAAGGTTCAATGGAACTCGAGGCGTGGGCCTGAATTCACTTGGGAAAGAGAAGACCAGATGCGCATGAAATACCCACACCTCTTTCAGAACGTGGCTCCTGCCAGCGACGTCTCCTAAATTTCGGGACGAAATTCTCTTAACAGGGGGAGAATGTGACACCCGGTAAATTCCCAACCCCTTAAAACCAAGTAATCAACCTAAATATTAGGTAATTATGTTATATGCGCCTTGCGCGAGCGCGCCATGTTAGTCAGCGCGTGCATTTGTTATGTGCGCCCTGCGCGAGCGCGCCATGTTAGTCAGCGCGTGCATTTGTTATGTGCGCCCTGCGCGAGCGCGCCATGTTAGTCAGCGCGTGCATTTGTTATGTGCGCCCTGCGCGAGCGCGCCATGTTAGTCAGCGCGTGCATTTGTTATGTGCGCCCTGCGCGAGCGCGCCATGATAGTCAGCGCGTGCATTTGTTATGTGCGCCCTGCGCGAGCGCGCCATGTTAAGAACCAGCGTGGGCATATGTTATATGCGCCATGCGCGAATGTTTTGGCTTTATGTTTTCATGTACCTTAACGTTATGTTGTCTAATGGGTTGACCATCCCGCATGATGCTAAGGCGGGTGCATCCTAAATCGTTTATGCGCGTGCGGAAGGGAACTAACCTCCCCGCATGGCGGGAACATTGAGAGCTAGTTTGTCTGAAGCTCCAAGATGGAATTGACTTCAACATAACTGATCACTATGTTGAAATACCAAGACCACCTGGAGAATCTACAAATGAAACTCAATGTCCCTAACTGCGAGAAGGTTACGCACCTACCCGCAGCAAAGAAATGTCCTTCACGCTGAAAGCTATGCGCACAAAGTAATACGCACAGAACACTTAGTCTATTCTCCAGGCGTAAGGAGATTACTCCCGCCCAAAAGGAAACAGTAGCGTGTTTCAGAGATTTTCCACTTTTTACTGTACACTAACAAAAGTACCTGAAAAAGCACTGTAACACGAAAAGTCAACTATCAGCCACCCTATTCTCACCAACCCCAGACCTGCATGCCCTGACCAAATCAAATCAAAATCTTTTATCCACTACTCCACTTTTAAATAAATAATAATAATTTCCATACTTTATCATCATTACCCCTAGATATGAAAAGATTACAATCCCCTAAAGCAAGGGATTGTGTTCCCTCGAGTTTGCCTATAAATATGTAACCTAAGTTATCACCCAAAACACACTTCAAAGAACTACAAACTTGCACTAATCCTCTCCCAAGCATCCGTTGTTTTCAGCTCCGATCCTGTTACTAGGTAAGCCGAGAATATAACCTTGAGATCTACTTTCCAACCCTTATATTCTCCTATTTCTTGATCTTAATATATATACTTCTTGTTATTTAATCGTATTCTAGACCTTCAATTCCGAGGCCAACACCAAGAAAACCCGAATCTCGATTTAATCCCTTAACAAGAACCACAGGTGAGTCTCACAGCCCCTATTCTCGCTGTTTTCACTGTTTTTAAACTGCTTTCGGGGCGAGGGACACGTACTTAAATAATGTTTTATCATGGTATACTTACAAGCTATGCAAGCGATTATGTGTTTAAATTATATTTCATGATGAGCAATGCGAACGGTTATCTAAGGTTTTCGATGTATGTGCGCTAGAACTCGAGTAAGTGATCACTTTACCATTGGAACTCTAAGGGTAGGGACTGCTGGTTTGATCCACCCACTCGTAGGGGTCGCGCCACTTTGCATAGACGAGTGCCTAGTATGGTCATGGGGCAGTACTATGGGTTTGAGCCCGCTCGTAGGGGTCGCGCCTCTTTGCATGGACGAGCGCCTTGTTTTCCGGCACAACGTCCGCGCGTAACCCGCGGGACGGAATTATTGATTAGCTCGTAGGGGCAGCGCCTCTTTGCATAGACGAGCACGGTTTTTCAGAAATGTCCACGCGTAAACCGCGGGACGGCATTATGTTATTTAGCTCGTAGTGGCAGCGCCACTTTGCATGGACGAGCACACTTCCAGTAATGATCGCGCGTAGCCCGCGGAACGACTTTTATCAGAAATATGTGTCAGATCTATGTTTTCATACGGATTATCAAGTATATGTTTAGACATGAAATCATAAATGTGTTTCAATATGATTTTATCAAGACTATGATGCAATGCGATTTATCAAGTTACTAAAACTTGTGAACTCACTCAGTTTATACTGATTCAAATGTTTTTACGTGTCTTTCAGGAGATAACTAGATAGCGTATGGAGTCACACTTAGAGCACCTCACGCTGAACATCTAAAACTAGCTTTTTGGAAGATTTTAGTTCTATCCCTTCGATGCGCGTGGTTGTTCCCACCGCGCAAGGGGATATGGCGTGGAAATCTTCAACAGTTTTTGTACTTGGATGTTTTTATGTAATTTTTAAACAATGTAATGTATTTGTATTAAACATTTCATGCGCAATGAAAATCTTTGAATGTTTGCAATGGCCCGTGCTTAATTATCAATCCCCACTCGCGCGCGCCCGGCTGATTCCGCCGCTCAGGGCCGGGTGTGACAAGGTGACACATTCACGGGAAGACCAAGTTCCTTGAGGAGATTTTCTACCCATGCGAGCTCGGCGGCAGCATTAGCAAGTGCTTTATATTCCGCTTCAGTGGACGATCGAGAGACTGACTTTTGGCATGCAGATTTCCAGGAGATGATATTGCTACCGAGATAAAGAATGTAAGCCGTGGTAGAACGACCGGCTGTAGTGACACCTCCCCAATCAGAGTCAGAAAAGGCGGTAAGCTCTAAGGGAGATTTCTTTTTCAAAAACAAGCCATGATAAAGTGTTCCTTTAAGATAACGAAGCAAGCGCTTGAGAGCTTGCCAATGCGTTTGAGTAGGTTGATGCATGAACTGTGCTAGCTTGTTAACAGCAAAAGAAATATCCGGTCGCGTGAAAGCAAGATACTGAAGAGACCCCACAAGTTTACGATACGGTGTCAGGTCTACTTTTGGAGTGCCATCTTCGAGCATCAAGACTTGAGATGAACATAATGGGGTTTGAACCGATTTTGCCCCATCCATGCGATGCAAGATCAGAAGATCATGTATATGCCTATACTGAGATAGAAACAAACCATGTGTAGTGGGTATAATTTCCACTCCCAAAAAATGACTGGGATACCCCAAGTCTTTAAGTGAAAACCAAGAGGCGAGACTGTGAACAAAGTCATTTATGAATCCATTGTTGTTGCTTGTCAAAAGGATATCATCAACATAAACTAAAAAATAGCACATGATACCATTGCGATTGTAGATAAAAAGTGAGGCATCTGCATGAGATCTGGTGAACCCAAAATCAACTAAAAAATAAGTAAGAGCCATATACCATGCACGTGGCGCCTGTGTAAGACCGTACAGGGATCGACGTAGTTTGAAAACATGATTCGGTAATTGTGGGTGAACATAACCAGGAGGTTGTACCATGTAAACCTCCTCTTGTAAGTTTCCGTGTAAAAACACATTATTAACGTCTAATTGACGTAAAGACCATCCCCGCGATAAAGCAGTAGCAAGCACGGTGCGTATAGTAACGGGTTTGGTAACTGGATTGAAAGTGTCAAAATAATCTTTACCGTATTGTTGCAAGAAACCCTTTGCAACAAGACGTGCCTTATACTTGTCAACGCTACCATCAGGACGACGTTTGATACGAAAGACCCACTTACATCCAATCGGTTGTCGAGAGGATGGAGCAACAAGTTCCCATGTTTGATTACGAAGTAGGGCGTTGTACTCATCATCCATGGCCTTACGCCAAAGCGGGTCTTTAGATGCTTGAAGATAGGTATTGGGTTCAAGAGATTGAGGGATAGGATGAACAGTGGTGGTATTAACAAAGTGAGAATTGTAATATTTTGAATTGGGTTTCCGATTTCTAGGCGGCAAAGAGGATGGAGACTGTTGCGTTTCCATGGAAGAGGTAGTCGCCGATGAGGCAGAGTGGGGTGAGGTGGCATCTGAATTTGTGGAGGTTGAGGCGGAAGACGGGTTAGGCGATTGGGAATTAGGAGTGATGGCTAAATGATCAGAAGTAGGGAATGGTGAATTTGAGGTGGAAAGTGGAGTTGTTGGTTCATGACATGGTAAGGTGGTGGGTAGTGAGGAGTCTGCATTGGAAGGTGTTACCACATGCAAAGGTACTGGTTGAGTGGGGTTAGATGAATTTGTAGGGAAAGCATGCAAAGGTGGTAATGGAGCATTGAATGTAGAGAAAAATTCATTTGTAGTGGGAAGAGGGTACGGTTTTGAAGAGTTTCCTTTAGATGGGAAGATATCCTCTACAAAGGCTACATGTCTAGAATGATATAGACGATAGGCTCGTGAATCTAGACATTTGTAGGCTGATTTGGACGTCGAGTAACCTAGGAAGATGCATGGTTGGGAGTGAGGTTGTAGTTTGGAAGTGGCGTAAGGTTTGAGCCACGGATAGCATAAGCAACCAAAAGTTTTAAGCTTTTTATAATTAGGTGACGCACGATAAAGCATTTGATATGGCGATTTGGATTGAAGAATTAGTGTCGGAAGGCGATTAATGAGATAAACCGCGGTTTGGAACGCATGAGACCAAAAGGAAAGTGGTAGACCGGCATAATGTAGCAAGGCGAGTCCGGTTTCCACAATGTGGCGGTGACGGCACTCAAAGATTCCGTTTTGTTCAGGGGTATGTGGGGGAGTGGTGTAATGAGAGATCCCCATGGATTGGAGAAAAGGTAAAAGATCAATGTATTCACCACCATTGTCGGTGAAGAAGGATATGATGTTGGTTTGAAAGAATTTTTCCACAAGTAGTTTAAATTGGGGAAAAATGATGGACACATAGGATTTGCGTTTGATAGGATAAAGCCACAAATATTTAGAGTAGTAGTCCACAAACACAACATAATATTTAAACCCATCAATAGATTGTTCAACCGGCCCCCATACATCCGAATAGAGAAGTTGTAATGGTTTATTAGCAACAAATGAATTCGGTCCAAATGGCAACTTGTGACATTTATTAATAGCACACGATTGACAATGCAAAGTAGAACATGACAAAGACTTAAAACTAAGACCAAGGTCTTTACAAATAAACTGAAAAGTACGAAAACAAGGATGTCCAAGTCGATGATGCCATTGGAGTGGTGATACGGATGTTGTTGCGTTAACTTGTGAAAGTGAAGAGAACCGATTGAGGTAGTAAACATCATTGATGTTCTCCCCCGCGTGATAGGCGCGCCCGTTTTGAGATCCTTCACAAAAATATAAGATGGAAAAAATTCAACGGAAACATGATTAGTACGACATAGTTTAGCAACCGAAATTAAATTAGTACGCATGTTGGGAACACATAAAATATCGGGTAAAGATAAAGGTTTGGTTTTGGTGGAAAATTGAGTTGAACCAATATGAGAAATAGAGAGACTCGTACCACCACCAAGAACAATTTTGTCGGGACCACCATATTCTGAAACAGATGAGAATGTGGTCGGACATGAAGAGAGGTGATGCGAGGCACCACTGTCCATCATCCACATCTGAGAGTGTCACACCCCCATCATAGGCCTAGGAGCGTGACACGACGGTTTGTACCACATTTGTATATAAATCAGAGTTACGGGTTATTAGCGGAAGACTTTATAAAACATGTGGATTAAAAGTTAAATATTTACATTACAAAAGACGAGACGAGAGTCTCGTTTAGATTTACTTGTTTATATGTTTAACAAAATCATCATATTTTAATATTCAACAAAATATCCGAGCCATCGGATTCTTGAGCCTCCGTCCTTTAAGCTCTATTCTTGGTTACCTGCAAAATGTTATAAAAATACGTCAGCAAACATTTGCTGGTGAATATGCTGACGCAAAAATATTTTCTTTTTACTTTATCACCCCTCGAGGGTTACGCAAGCCTCGGCCCATCTTGGCTTAGGAATGACAAAGTTAAAACATCATTATAAACTCGAGTCTCTACACTAGGTCACCCCAGCAAAACACCGCCGCGTTTCGACATACTTAGGTACCATAAATATACACAAGGTCATTCTCACTCGAACATACTTTGGTTCGGCCCATCATGGCTGGAGGTCGTGACCAGGCGTGGTGCAATGTGCCCACTGCATTTTACCACATATGTAAGGATCCAGACAAACGTATACTATAGCCTGAGGGCTAGGCTTTTACTCTTATTCATAATGTTTTTAGAGACACGTGGCCTCATGTAAAGTTTTACACATAACATATTTATTTGTTTGAAAACAAGTTTGTAAAAGTGGGGCGTATTCACCTTTGATCGGGATCGGTTTCCAACACCGCCCTTGCGTTCTCTTTCTTGCTATCTCGCACCTATAGTACGAGTATAACTTTTATTAGTCGGATATACAATCCGGCTTAAGACCTTTAGTCTTATTTATCTCGATGAACCTTTAGTTCAATAATCTTTTACTTTAAAACCTTTAGTTTTAAAAGCAATGTTTATAAACATTTAGTTTATTATAAAAACCCGACGTTTCTTCTTTTCTAAGAAACGTATTCTTTTTCTTTTATTATTTAAGAATACCCTTATTACTTAAATAATATTCATAACAAAGAATTATAATCACACACACACATATATATATATATACACTTTTATATTTCTTTCTTTTCTTTTCTTTGTTATATATTTTCTTTTCATAAGCATCGAGTATAATTCCGACTTAGGGTATTAAGCCTTTATAATATTTTATTTTTATTTTAGTCGGGCATTACACTTACCTTAACTAGGCTTATAATTCGTTAGATATTCGAGCAGCATTTCTACGCCGCTTAGTCTTTTCAACACTCGCTTTGATTGCCACTTCTCTTTTGGCACACTTCTCGAGGCACCAACACTTCACGGTACGCACTTCGAGATGATTTTCGGGATATAAAATCAGCACCATCTTCTTGTTCGGGATGTCGTCGAGGAGTGGTACGAATATCGAGGTATGGCACGGGAATCGAGGAATCGGGCACGGTTTTCGAGGTGGATTGAGGGTACGATTTTCGAGGTGTAGTGAGAGAGTAGAGAGATGGATATAAACTGAATTTTGGTGTGATGAAATGAAATCCCGGAAGCTGCTATTTATAGGCAAAAATTTGGGTCCCATCGCGATATGCGACCGGCTCCTTGGCACCCGTCGCGTACCGCGACGTAGCCTTGATGAGTCGCAACGCAGGTCTACCACGTGTCACCACGTGGCAGACGGTGTGCCACGTGTTAAACATGCCACGTGTGGCCACGTGTCGGGACACGTGGCGACCGGTGTGCCACATGTGGACACGTGGTGAAAAGGTGTCAGGCGTGTCAGGCCACGTCATCGCGGTACGCGATGATGTAGGCTCAACGGCGATCGCGTATCGCCGTTGACGTCTTCTAGAATCTTTGACCAAGCCCCATCGCGATACGCGATGGGCTTGTCCTTTGTCCCGTCGCGTAACGCGAGAGGACAAGAAATCAGATTTTTCATTTTTAACCTTGGAGTTTGGATTTTTGGCAGAATTAGTCCCTTAACTTTGGAATTTGACATTTTTGGCCCAAAATTCCTGTGGTGTTACATCCTCCCTACCTTGAAATAAATCTCGTTCTCGAGATTGCTTTACGAGAACAAGTGGGGGTATTTCTTTCTCATTTCGGACTCGAGTTCCCAAGTATACTCGGGTCCTCGTCGGGAATCTCATTTTACCTTCACAATTTTCAAGGTTCGTCTTTTGAGTTTCTTTAATTTTGAATCTTCGATTTGAATTGGGTGTTCGACAAATTTTAAGTTCTCATTAATTTCAACATCTTTTAACGTCATCGAAAGATATTCATCGGCTAAACATTTACGCAGATTCGAGATATGGAATACATCGTGTATATCCCTTGCATTTCCTCGGGCAGTCGCAATCGGTATGCGACGGTACCAATTAGTTCAAGTACCTCAAATGGTCCAACAAATCGAGGACTTAACTTTCCTTTTCTTGCCGAAGCGAACCATGTCTTTCCATGGCGAGACTTTCAAAAGAACTTTATCACCGACACTAAACTCTAACGGTTTACGACGGACATCGGCATAACTTTTTTGGAGATCACGTGCCGTCTTAAGTCGTTCGCGGATTTGGATAACTTTGTTGGTGGTTTCTTGGACTATCTCGGGTCCGGATAATTGATTATCTCCAGTTTCAGACCAACACGGGCATTCTACATTTTCGACCATACAACGCCTCGAACGGTGCGGTTTGAATACTTGCATGATAACTATTGTTATATGAAAATTCCATTAGGGGTAAGTGGTCATCCCAACTTCCACCTAAGTCTATTACGCAAGCTCGGAGCATGTCTTCCAACGTTTGAATTGTCCTTTCACTTTGCCCATCAGTTTGTGGATGATAGGCGGTGCTAAGGTTTAACTTCGTACCTAGCGCTTGTTGGAAGCTTTTCCAGAAATGAGACGTGAAACGACTATCTCGATCAGAAATAATGGACAGTGGTACTCCATGCAACGCCACAATTTTGTTAACATAGATGCGAGCTAATTTTTCCATTGAGTAAGACTCATTGATGGGTATGAAGTGTGCGGACTTTGTTAATCGGTCCACAATTACCCAGATTGCATTATGTTGTCGAGTCGTCTTAGGGAGTTTGGTAATGAAATCCATAGTGATTAACTCCCACTTCCAAACGGAAAGTTCGGGTTGCTGAAGCAACCCCGAAGGCTTTTGGTGCTCAGCCTTGACTTTCAAACATGTCAAACATTTCGCCACATGCGTAGCGACATCTCTCTTCATTCCATTCCACCAATAATTCGCTTTAAGGTTATGATACATTTTGTCGCTCCCGAGATGCATCGTATATTTAGACTTATGGGCTTCGTTTAAGATCTTCTCACGCAATACTCCAACAATTGGTACCCAAATTCGGTTTCCCATTCTAAGAATACCATCATCACCTTTGACTAACGAGTCAATGGTGCCATTACGTTTTTCATCAGAGATTTGGTTCTCGTTGATCGCTTGAGTTTGAGCGGATTTGATTTGGTCAACAAGATCGATTTGAAGTTCTAGCCTTAACGCTCAGAATCTTTTTGGCTTTTCGTGCTCTTTACGACTTAAGGCGTCAGGCACAACGTTGGCTTTACCTTCGTGATAAACAATTTCGCAATCATAGTCGTTGAGAGTCTCCATCTAGCGTCGTTGGCACATGTTGAGCTCTTTTTGATCAAAGATATGCTTTAAGCTCTTATGATCAGTGTACACGGTAAATCTTACTCCATAGAGATAGTGCCTCCATATTTAAAGTGCGAAGATTATGGCGCCTAACTCTAAATCGTGAGTCGTGTAGTTCTTTTCGTGTACTTTCAATTGACGAGAGGCGTAAGCGATTACTTTCTTTCGTTGCATCAATACACATCCCAAGCCGGAATGAGATGCATCGCAAAAGACAACGAAATCCTCAATACCTTCTGGCAAGGCCAGTATAGGAGCTTGGGTAAGCTTTTGTTTAAGTATATCGAATGCCTCTTGTTGCTTTGTTCCCCATTCGTATTTGATGTTCTTTCGAGTCAAGGAGGTTAAGGGAACAACGATTCATGAAAAGTTCTCGATAAACCTTCGATAATAGTCGGCCAATCCCAAGAAGCTTCGAATCTCGGTTGGCAACTTCGGGATCTCCCACTTAGAGATAGCTTCAATCTTAGCGGGGTCTATTTGAATTCCATTAACGTTGATGATGTGACCAAGAAATTGCACCTCGTGCAACCAGAACTCGCATTTCGAGAACTTGGCGTACAATTTCTCGGTTCTAAGAGTTTCAAGTAATGTTCGAAGGTGATTCTCATGATCGGCCTTAGACTTAGAATAAATTAATATATCGTCGATGAATACGATCACAAATTTATCTAAATAAGGCTTACAAATACGGTTCATCATATCCATGAACGCAGCCGGTGCATTAGTAAGTCCAAATGGCATAACGGTGAACTCATAATGGGCGTACCTTGTTCAAAACGCGGTTTTTGGAATGTCTTCGGATTGAACCTTAAGTTGGTGATAGCCAGAGCGGAGATCGATCTTGGAAAAGAAGCTAGCACCCTGGAGTTGGTCAAAGAGATCGTCGATTCGAGGAAGCGGATATCGGTTCTTGATGGTAACCTTGTTGAGAGCTCGGTAATCGATGCACATACTCATAGATCCATCCTTCTTCTTAACAAAAAGTATCGGCGCTCCCCATGGCGAAGAACTTGGTCGTATAAATTCTTTCTCGAGATGCTCGTCAAGTTGTTTCTTCAGTTCTTTCATCTCGGTTGGCGCGAGGCGATATGGAGCTTTGGCGATCGGAGCGGTGCCGGGAATGAGATCGATTCTAAATTCCACCTCGCGGTCGGGAGGAATGCCGGGGAGTTCGTCGGGAAAGACATCGGCGTAATCGGAAGCAACAGGAACGTTTTTGATTTCTTTGGGTTTAGATTCTTCGGTGACGTAGGCCATGAATGTTAAGCATCCTTGATTCAAACATTTATTAGCCCTTATCATTGAGATTAGGATAACTTGGCTAGCGTCTTTATCCCCTTCAATTCTAATTGTTCGTTTGTCCGGGGATTGGAGTTCAATGGTCTTGCTTTTGCAAAGGATACGGGCATGGTTGTCGGATAACCAATCCATACCCAATACAACATCAAAACCAACAAGATTCATGAGCAACAATTGAATAGGTAACGTATAACCGGCTAAGAAGATTTTCCCGTTTTCTAAAGCTTCGAAGATTTTAACAATTTCACCACTAGCGGTCTCGACGCTTAGAGTTTTATTAAGTTTGATTAAAGGTTCGTTTAATAGACTACAAAACTTATAATCTATAAAACTTAAATTGGCTCCCGAATCAAACAAGACTCTAGCATTGGCATTGTTAACAAGGAACGTACCGGTAATGGTTTCCGGTTTGTCGGCCGCTTTCTTGGTATCAAGGACGAATTGCATTGCCTTTCTTGGGCTCACTCTTCTGACCGCTACAACCCGCACCACCAACCGCGGGTTTATTCTTGGGGCATTCAAAGCTAAGATGTCCCATCTCTTTGCAATTGTAGCAAGTTATCTTCTTCTTCCAGCAATCGGCCGTGGCGTGACCGAGTTTGTGACATGACTCACAAGGACGGGGAGTTAGATGGCATCGTCCCCTATGGTATTTCTTGCAAGTTTTGCATTGTGGGATGCCGGAGTTGAAGCCAGACCTTCGTTGGTCGACTCCCTTAGCCTTGAAATGGGTATTTCCTTCCTTCTTTGTATCTTGCGTCGTCACGACCTTCTTATCTTCTTCTTTGTTGAGGATCATTCCGCCCATTAAGTATCCGGCCAATTACATAGCGGAGTCGGTGGTTTGAGGCAAGTGCGACCTCACCATATCACGAATCTCTCGTGGCAATCCCCATATGTAGCGTGTGACTTTGCTGTATTCCGGGGTAACCAGCTGGGGCACCAAGCGACAGTATTCGTGGAATTTGGTATTATACTCACGAAGGTTTGTTCTGACGACCTTGTGAGATAGGAACTTGGTTTGGATTTGGTCCGTTTCATGCATTGGACAGAATTTCGATATTAACAGTTCCTTAAACTCGCTCCATGACAAACCATACATTACTTCCCTTCCTTTACTCATGATTAGTGTGTTCCACCACTCTAGCACTTCGCCTTTGAACATCAGGGCGGAGTATTGAATCTTCTCCTCTTCCGAACACTTACTCGTAATTACAATCGTCTCCATCTCTTCAAGCCACCTTACAGTCGCGATGGCTCCCTTATCGTCGTGGAATTCTTTCGGCCCATAGTACTTGAAGTCTTTGAACGTACACCCACCAATCTTAAGCCTTTTAAATTCTTGACGAACGCCTCTATCAACATTTGATTCATGTACACTCTCATCTACGTGCGAGGGTCTAGAACGGGGTTTAGAAACAGATTTTCGGGAAGGATTTACAGAGTGGGAATGTTTTGTTTGTCGAGATTGGGACCTAGCCATTGATTCTTCCCTAACGGCATCCTTTATCATCTTTTGAATTCGATCCATAAACTTTTCGGGAATTGGATCTTCTTGTTCTTTTTCGGGTTCCTTTCCTTTTTCTTTTAGTTTTTCGGATTCCTTTCGGGAAACCTCAACGTTATTACTTTGTTGAGACATATTATCTTTTTCTTTTTATTCCTTTATATCTGAAATTTTTACGAATGTTCTTTTATTAAACACACATTTATTTCAACATTTGTATATACCATATATGGTACATACAAGGATTATTACAACACTCAATTATATATATATATATATACATTCATTTCTGATGTATATATATATATTTTCTTATCCATACAACACATTACAAACGAACTACATTACCCACATATCTTCCTTTCTTGGAACACGCCATCACTATCAGCATCTCAGTCCTTCAAAAACTTCTTAACAACCTGTCACACCCCGTTAAGCGAATTGCGGAAGCGTAAAACGAAAATGCAACAGATACAACTGGTATCAAATACATTGTTCATAAATAAACATTACTAACTAATTTACAATATATTACATCGTCCTAACATCTTTTACAAACTAGGTGGTACAATTAAACCTGTTCTTCAATCACTTTACTTCTAACTCAAATGCCCACGACATCAATCACCAATCAGACACGTAATGCACAGGAAATTACTTCTCATGTCTGATTACCTGAAAAGCATGTTAAAACAGGTCAACTACGAATAGTTGGTGAGTTTCATAAGTTTTAACGAAATCAGTTCTGCGCACCATACAGTCATAGTTTGTATGTACGCGCATATGTAAAAATATGTATTCACGGTTGTATAAATATGTACAGCCATATCCTTGTGTGTGCATATGCACACATGTAAGTTTATAATATAAATTCGAAATTTCGGTAAAATCGTGATTGTTTGTTCGTACTACCTGTTTCCAATTTCCGTGTTTAACCGACCACTGTGGACCCCCTTTCTCCCACAACGGTTCCACATAAACTCAACCACTGTGGCCCCCCTTCCACCCACAACGGTTCCGCGTTAACATCAACCACTGTGGTCCCCCTTCCACCCACAATGATTCCATGTAAACTCAAACATTATATAGTGTACACGCAAATAATTAGTATATTCTACACATAGTATTTCCTACGGCTAATCACATAGCATGTATATAGACACATATACACATATAGTATTTATCACGTATTACCAAATACTGTGGCTCCCCATCCGCCCACAATACGCATAATCACATTATTTTCTTAACATTCATGTCATAATCAGGTTAGTTCGTTTAATAAGTTGCAGCAGAACTTGGCTCATAGGTCATACTCAACTTTAGTTTATAAGTTGCAGCAGAACTTGGCTCATATGCCATACTCAACTTTAGTTTAATAAGTTGCAGCAGAACTTGGCTCATAGGAAATACTCAACTTTAGTTTAATAAGTTGCAACAGAACTTGGCTCATAGGCCATACTCAACTTTAGTTTGTTACTATTGTGGCCCCCCTTCTGCCCAAAACAGCCCCATAATCATCACAGACCATGTTATCCCCATGACCAATACAGACCATGTTGTCTCCCAAATTAGTTATGTGTAACATTACATGACGTGTTTGTATAAACATGCTGTCACGTGTAATTTCATTATGTTTTGCAATTCGTATTATCTACACTCAATATATCAATCAAAGATAATAATCATCTTTCATCAGCACCTAGTCAATCATTATGTTTGTAGGGACTTTTCACATATAAATGTTCAGATATTTTATATCCTGATCCGTGTTTAGATAAACAACGTGTATAAACATGCTTTCCACCCCAAAAGTTCGTAAAATAGTTTAAAAAGTGGGGTCATGAAACTCACTGTTTTGTAGGCACTCAGTGCGAGATCAGCACGGGGTTCGTTTCCCTTGCTATCACTTAGTCCCTATAGTCCATATTATAATAATATTAATATTTTAATATTATTATAATCTCAGTATTAAACTGGGCTGTATAACTAATCTGGGTATAGCTGGTACGCCCAGAAAGTGGTAATAGGCTTAGGCTGTGATGTTGTTTAATGTCTAATACTTAAAACTGAACTTGGCTCAGATTCCCGTTTTCCCAGCTGGGCCAAGTTGTTCGTTTACGCGTTCAGAAAACAGTTATGGGAAAATAAGCTTGGGTAAATGTATTGGTTAATAAAATGATTAAGTTATAAAGAAGGATCACATACTGGGGTACCGGATTAGCCTCGGGGTCCGTTTCTGTTTATTCAGTTTGATTTAAGAAGAAACGCACACAATCTATCCGGATTGTCCAGGTTTTTAATAGAAAAGTTAGTTTTTACTTAATTAGTCCAAAAATATGATTTTTGATCACTCTTAGTGTTTTGATATTCCCGTAGGTTCGTTAGTCGCGAACTTGCCGGTTTTTATAAAAACTAAATTTGTTTAATCTTTAAATTAGCATAATAAATTAACCGTTAATCATTAATTTATGAAAATTTAGCCACTTATCAATTAAAATATATATATTTTAACAAAAATGTTTCTGGAATTATTTACTGATTTAATAATTTATAAAAATTCATTTTATCAGCTATATTTCGCCTGAAAATCGTTTGTTTATCCCAAAAAATTCCCAAAAATTCCACAAAATTTCCTGAATACTCAAATCATATACCAAAACAACCTGTATCAATTCCAGAATGTAAAAAGCCTGTTCAATATTCTTTTCGGCCCAAATTCGGCTATAAAAATTCGCATGAACGCATATGTACAAAACACCCTTAGACTTCTCCAAATGATCTCAAAATTCATATGTGATCAAAATACATTAAATCTGAGTTCCCAGAAAAATTTCATAATTTTTGAAGTATTTTAGCTATTTTTCCCAAATAAACGTCCCAATTTGGTAATAAATTCGCCAAATATTCTCGGGTTGTCAAAAAATTACCAAATTTGAACAGGGACTCCTTAATATGATCCCTAATGTCCCTGCAAATTTTCACAAGCTAACAACAAGCACGTCACAACCTAATACTAAACAGCCCTTAAACGAGTGTTACGGGTTTACCTTGTCGGTTTTCGATGAGTTTTGCTAGCTTAAACGACTCTCCGGGTCTTGGGTTGCAAACTCAGTGTATCTACATATCATATAACATCAAACCAAGCATAAATCATCCATGTGACACCCTTGATAATTAGGGTTTCGGTTTTGGGTTTAAACCGAACTTTCAAACCGTAAAAACGTTGTATTCATGTTCTAATCCGCGTTTTTGACCAAAAAAGTATATGTTCCTGTTTTGTAAACATGTTTAACATCAAAACATGGTTTTACTTGATTTTTTATGGTTTTTGGATGGTTAAACATGTTTAAAACTAATCAAGAACTAATTTTCCATGATTAAACCTTACTAATCAAGCATGTAATCTCATGTATGTAGAGGTTTACCTTTAGGGTTTGGGCTGAAAAATATGAAGAAGTCAGCTGAGATTGTTCTTGGATAGTTTGGAATGTGAAAAATATCTTTAAAGTGTGGCTTATGTAACAAGCTATACAAAGGGGTCCATCCCCCCAACTTGCGGTCGCAACTAATAAGGGCCCATTGGGCCTCTTTTTGGCCCAATGGTGCCTCGGTTTTCGTGCCATGCGTAAAAATCGGTTCAAAATTTAATTCGGGTTCGGTTTTTCGCAAGAAAACTAGTTCGAGTGCGAAAACCAGCGCGAAAACGAGTGTTTTTCAGCTTCTTTTTGTAAATTAAGAAAAACGTACTGACTCGTTGTAAAATTCCAAAATATTTTCACGGATTGTTTAGAACATGTCATATAAGTGTTTTATAAATCTTTTTTGGGTTAACGGATGCTACAATGCTCGTTTTGATATTAACGATTGCGTTTAAGCTTATAGCGTATCGATAAACGAAACCTTTTTCGTTTACAGAGTTTTAAACGTACTGGGGCCTAAATATCAATATGTTAGCCTCTATAATATATCTATAACTCATATATGACCCCTCAGTATGTATACGGGTCGTAATTAGTATCGGTCGGTTACTCGTTTAAGCACTACGAATTAACCGATTAATCGTTACTTGCTACATAGTGAATATAATATACCTCGTTTAGTCACGAATGTCACATTCTCCCACCGTTAAGAAATTTCGTCCTCGAAATTTAATGTGTCATCGGTTTTCTTTTTAGGGAACAGGTGTGGGTATTTCTTTCGGAATTCGTCCTTTCTTTCCCAAGTATATTCGGGTCCTTGTTTTGAATTCCACCGAACTTTTACCAGATATATTTTGTTGTGTCGTAACTGTTTGGTTTTCCCCGCTCAGAATTTTCACGAGTCTTATTATAGAGTTTAGTTGTATAAAAGTTTTCAAATAATATTAATTCTGCCCTGTCAGTAAGGCACTCGTTTTGATTCGATATATGAAATATCGGAAGTGAGATAATTTTGTTTAATACGTTATGGGGTTAACTTTCAAGACAATTTTGTACAGTGCGATATATTTTAGAATCAACTCACCATTCCTCAACTCACTAACAACTTTCAAAATTTGATAACTTCTCTTATTTCTCAGTATAGCCCTCTTGTTAGCCTTAGGCGGCTTTCGGTTTGTTATTAATATTACGAGCTTTATTTATGATTCTCGAAATCGAATCGGATTTTGTATTTTGGATGTCACCAGATTTTTTTTTTATTAAGATGGCGAGTTACATTCTTGCTCGTATAATATAGTATATTACCACTTGTATAATATTATGATGACTGTTAATGTACGAGGATTGAAATTACTGGTCTCACTTTTCTCTATTGTTTGAATAGTTTATTTGATTTGATTGTTTTATAGAGGATTATAGACCGTGCTTAGGCTAATTAGGGATCTAAAATTTCATACACAATTCACCAAGAGTAAGATTTTGTTAAGGAGAGTTTTTCAGTTGGATAGTTGTTACAAATCAGAAGAAGGTATTTGGAGTGGATTAGTCAGGGAACTATCATTCAGCTTGAATTGCTTTCTCGGGATGTTTAAGGAACACATATTAAGGGTTCCATTTTAGTTTGATTCCCACTTCTAATGGGGTATCTCGAATTGTTGTAGCATCTCCGAGGATCTTTAGTATTCCCCCGGAACTTATAATAATGCACACTTTACAACACATGAGCCTATGATTCCTTCATAGATTTCGCTTGCATCTTTATACTAGTACTCAGTTATTAAGGCTATAAAAGTTTAAAGTTCAAGTTTCGGTTACGGATAGTATAGTTTTCCTCATCTGTGTTTTATCATTGGGGTACTAGGTTTTGTTCCGTGTACGGGATCACTTCTTTATCTAGAAGAGGCAGTATAACAGTTCTATTTCTATATATAACCTTCATTTGAACTCAATTAACTAGTCCATACTGACTATTACACAATGACTCCTCATTTCCACCGGGAGTGCATCGATAGGGAATAGCTAGTTATTTAGGTTAAGAGGGTAGTTTTTCGAGTAATATGGTTAGTATTTATAGTATTACTTTTGGTAGTTTCTATAGTATACAGAATTGTTATTTTACTAGACGGTATATTTTCCAAGATAATAACTTGTAGGAACGAAACGTCTATCAGTGTCCGTAATAAATAAACTAAAGTATATTAGGCATTACTAGGAACGTACCTGTTACGACATTTGTTCTATCCGTTTTATTCACAATACTTGACCCCTAGTCGAGTTAGACGTCGATGTCGGTCCTTGCCTTTGTCTTCCCGTCGCAATTGGGTTCAATCTATGGCAGTCTTTCTTGATGTGCTTCACACTACCACACTCATAACAGGCATTAAGATTTATTATGGTTTGGTTTTGGTAGACTGGTTGTTGTCGTGTTGGTTGCGGTTGGGGTAGTTATGAGTCCTGGAGTTGGGTTGGTGGATTTATAGTTTCATAACGGTTCTACAATTTCAGGCATAGTGTCCCACTTTCCCACATTGGTCCGACATTCACCAACATGATGATAACCACATTTTCCACATCTAGGCAAAGGCCCGTTATACTTATCTTGCTTCGCATCGGAACTGATCATAGTGTAATTTTGTATTGCAAGGCGCGCGCATTTATTTTGTTGCCTTTCTTGTATTCCCGCTCCATAATTGGTTCGTTTTGTACCAGATGATTCCCCGGGCATTCTTAACGCACCACTTCTAATCAAATCAGAAGTTACAATGCCAGCTTGTAACACGGCATTTTCGAAAGTTACAGGGCTAGTTGAATTAACCAAACTCCTGACTTCGGGGGCTAAACCTCAAATGTAGCGTTCAGTACATTTAGATTATGGAGTAACTAACCATGGGACTAGACGAGCCAGTTCGTTAAAGCGATGGGTATACTCCAAGTGATCTGCACCCTTCATTTCTAGATTCCAAAGTTCTTGCTCTAATTTCTGAATTTCGTTTATCGGACAAAAGTGTTTTATCATAAGGTTTTTAAGTTCTGTCCAAGACATACGATTGGTTGCCTCTTGTCCTCGAATTTTCACAACAGTATTCCACCACATTAGCGCGTGGTCTACAAATGTAGAAGTAGCAAATTTGACAATACAATCTGGTGGACAGTTAGTGATATTAATGATGGATTCAGTCTTTTCGATCCACTTTACCAGTCCATTCGGTCCTTCAGTACCGCTAAACTCCATAGGTTTACATAGCATGAAGTTCTTAAGTTGATATCCGTGTTGCGGGGGATTTTGATTGTTACAACTATTGTTCAAGTTCTGTGGGAGATTATCATTATTGAAAGTAATATTGGTATTCAACGGGGGAGTATTAGTTGTGATAGTATCAGTATTTATCGGGGGAGCATTTGTGGTTGTATTAGTATTTGTTGGGGGATTAGTATTTACGGCCGCGTTAGCGTTCGACACTTGATTTGTATTCATAGTTGTATGGATACCACCAGCGAATTGTGCTGCTATTGTCGGAAGTACTGTTTGTAGTTGTCGAGCGATCATCTCGGCTATATCTGCCTCAGACAACATGTTTACTTTCTTCGGGACCATTCTATAACAATAACCAGTTATCCAACAATTAACAAAATTCACATACACTAATGATCACAAAAGGAATTACAATAACAAGTAATCAAGTATTTCAATTAACACGTATATATCACACTGGTTTGTTCTCGAGTCTGAATACTAAGGATAGTATGTAAAATTAGCCTAGCAAACGCCAAAGTTTGCATATATATTAAAAGTTGTCATCTCATGACAAGAAATTTTAACCCAATAGGGATCACATACTGGGGTACCGGATTAGCCTCGGGGTCCGTTTCCGTTTATTCAGTTTGATTTAAGAAGAAACGCGCACAATCTATCCGGATTGTCCAGGTTTTTCATAGAAAAGTTCGTTTTTACTTAATTAGTCCAAAAATATGATTTTTGATCACTCTTGGTGTTTTGATATTCCCGCAGGTTCGTTAGTCGCGAACTTGCCGGTTTTTATAAAAACTGAATTTGTTTAATCTTTAAATTAGCATAATGAATTAACCGTTATTCATTAAATTATGAAAATTTAGCCACTTATCAATTAAAATATGTAGATTTTAATAAAAATATTTCTGGAATTATTTACTGATTTAATAATTTATAAAAATTCATTTTATCAGCTATATTTCGCCTGAAAATCGTTTGTTTATCCCAAACAATTCCCAAAAATTCCACAAAATTTCCTGAATACTCAAATCATGTCCCAAAACAACCTGTATCAATTCCAGAATGTAAAAAGCCTGTTCAATATTCTTTTCGGCCCAAATTCGGCTATAAAAATTCGCATGAACGCATATGTACAAAACACCCTTAGACTTCTCCAAATGATCTCAAGATTCATATGTGATCAAAATACATTAAATCTGAGTTCCCAGAAAAATTTCATAATTTTTGAAGTAATTTAGCTATTTTTCCCAAATAAACGTCCCAATTTGGTAATAAATTCGCCAAATATTCTCGGGTGGTCAAAAAATTACCAAATTTGAACAGGGACTCCTTAATATGATCCCTAATGTCCCTGAAAATTTTCACAAGCTAACAATAAGCACGTCACAACCTAATCCTAAACAGCCCTTAAACGAGTGTTAAGGGTTTACCTTATCGGTTTTCGATGAGTTTTGCTAGCTTAAACGACTCTCCGGGTCTCGGGTTTCAAACTCAGTGTATCTACATATCATATAACATCAAACCAAGCATAAATCATCCATGTGACAGCCTTGATAATTAGGGTTTCGGTTTTGGGTTTAAACCGAACTTTCAAACCGTAAAAACGTTGTATTCATGTTCTAATCCGCGTTTTTGACCAAAAAAGTATATGTTCCTGGTTTGTAAACATGTTTAACATCAAAACATAATTTTACTTGATTTTTTATGGTTTTTGGATGGTTAAACATGTTTAAAACTAATCAAGAACTAATTTTCCATGATTAAACCTTACTAATCAAGCATGTAATCTCATGTATTTAGAGGTTTACCTTTAGGGTTTGGGCTGAAAAATATGAAGAAGTCAGCTGAGATTGTTCTTGGATAGTTTGGAATGTGAAAAATATCTTTAAAGTGTGGCTTATGTAACAAGCTATACAAAGGGGTCCATCCCCCCAACTTGCGGTCGCAACTAATAAGGGCCCATTGGGCCTCTTTTTGGCCCAATGGTGCCTCGATTTTCTTGCCACGCGTAAAAGTCGGTCCAAAATTTAATTCGGGTTCGGTTTTTCGCAAGAAAACTAGTTCGAGTGCGAAAACCAGCGCGAAAACGAGTGTTTTTCAGCTTCTTTTTGTAAATTAAGAAAAACGTACTGACTCGTTGTAAAATTCCAAAATATTTTCACGAATTGCTTAGAACATGTCATATAAGTGTTTTATAAATCTTTTTCGGCTTAACGGATGCTACAATGCTCGTTTTGATATTAACGATTGCGTTTAAGCTTATAGCGTATCGATAAATGAAACCTTTTTCGTTTACAGAGTTTTAAACGTACTGGGGCCTAAATATCAATATGTTAGCCTCTATAATATATCTATAACTCATATATGGCCCCTCAGTATGTATACGAGTCGTAATTAGTATCGGTCGGTTACTCGTTTAAGCACTACGAATTAACCGATTAATCGTTACTTGCTACATAGTGAATATAATATACCTCGTTTTGTCACGAATGTCACACAACCCTTGTCAGTTTGTTGCATTTGCGAATAAGCTTCTCTCCTATCTTCTTCTTCTTTTTCTCTTCCTCATCCACCTTCTTCCTCCAGTCATCAATCTCGTGCAATGCGCGATCTAGGTGTTCTTCATATGACTGCGGAATAACGTCGGGTTATCCATACTGTGGCGGTGGGTCACGGTAACCCAGCGTCACCATCTCGAAATGGTTTCTCGGTTCAGGATACGGGACGTAAGTCTAATCAGATGCAAGGTAGAGGTATGTCTTGGCGGCTTGTTTTTGCTCGCGAATCTCATCAGCTTGTTCTTGAATTGAAGGAATCCTTCCTTGAAATGGCGGGAAGCTTGGTTCCTTAGCTGCTCAAGATACTGAACATACGTATCGACAGAACCGTAGCTTAGGTTGTTGGAAGTGGGTGATCCATCAATAGATGTTGATATCTCATTAGGGTTGTCGGGATGCTCTTCTTCCGGTTCGGTTTCTTCCATAGGATCCTCTTCTTCGGGACCCTCCTCTTCTTCCTCCATAGGCTCTTCTTCTTCTTCCATATACTGAGTGGCTTCGGTGATCATCGCGGGCATCTTGAAACTCTCGTATGGCATCGTCACCCTCATTCTTGGTTTGCGAGATGATCCTTCGCCATTGTTGGGTTGTGAGTTGACTTCATGAGCGGTAGAGCTTCCAGTATGCCACCTTCGCTGGTCGGAGTGGCACTGCATCCAATCGGAGGATGGGGATTTTGGTTCTTCCTTTATGGGTCGGTTTGAAAGGAAGGTATAGGATGGGTGTGCATTTGGAAAATATCCGGTTGGGTAGTACTGTGGTACTTGTGGTGGTTGGTAGGTGGGAATTTCCGAGGGGCGGTATGCTGGTATTTCCATGGGTTAATACATAGGCATTGTCGGTGGATGATAGCTCGAGTGTCTTGATGGTTCGATTCTTTGCGGTGGTGGACTATCGGGTAATTTAATTGGGCATTTCTCAGTCCCGGGGAAGTATATTGGTTTAGGACGCTCAATGTATTGGTCTCGGCTAAAGAAGGCCTCAAAGTAATCTTCATCCATGACGTCTTTTGGGAACTTGTAGTATTTCCTTGCTCTTCTTGCTTTATTATCATAATACTCCATTGATTTCTCATAAGAAATCTTTGGGTGGTTTAGAATGTAGAGAGGAAAAGAAAAGGTTGCCAGCCAATCTTATCCCTATTAAAATAAACAAGTAAGATAATTTTCCTATGCTTGGATCGAAGCTTGGGTATTGTTTTATGATACCCAATTCGCTAAGATCGATGGCTCTGATACAAACCTGTCACACCCCCTTCTTAGGCCTAGGAGCGTGACACGACAGTTGGTACCACATTTGTACATAAATCAGAGTTACGGGTTATTAGCGGAAGACTTTATAAAACATGTGGATTAAAAGTTAAATATTTACATTACAAAAGACGAGACGAGAGTCTCGTTTGGATTTACTTGTTTATAAGTTTAACAAAATCATCATATTTTAATATTCAACAAAATATCTGAGCCATCGGATTCTTGAGCCTCCGTTTTTTAAGCTCTATTCTTGGTTACCTGCAAAATGTTATAAAAGTACGTCAGCAAACATTTGCTGGTGAATATGCTGACGCAAAAATATTTTCTTTTACTTTATCACCCCTCGAGGGTTACGCAAGCCTCGGCCCATTTTGGCTTAGGAATGACAAAGTTAAAACATCATTATAAACTCGAGTCTCTACACTAGGTCACCCCAGCAAAACACCACCGCGTTTCGACGTACTTAGGTACCATAAATATATACAAGGTCATTCTCACTCGAACATACTTTGGTTCGTCCCATCGTGGCTGTAGGTCGTGACCAGGCGTGGTGCGATGTGCCCACCGCATTTTACCACATATGTAAGGATCCAGACAAACGTATACTACAGCCTGAGGGCTAGGCTTTTACTATTATTCATAATGTTTTTAGAGACACGTGGCCTCATGTAAAGTTTTACACATAACATATTTATTTGTTTGAAAACAAGTTTGTAAAAGTGGGGCGTATTCACCTTTGATCGGGATCGGTTTCCAACACCGTCCTTGCGTTCTCTTTCTTGCTATCTCGCACCTATAGTACGAGTATAACTTTTATTAGTCGGATATACAATCCGGCTTAAGACCTTTAGTCTTATTTATCTCGATGAACCTTTAGTTCAATAATCTTTTACTTTAAAACCTTTAGTTTTAAAAGCAATATTTATAAACATTTAGTTTATTATAAAAACCCGACGTTTCTTCTTTTCTAAGAAAAACGTATTCTTTTTCTTTTATTATTTAAGAATACCCTTATTACTTAAATAATATTCATAACAAAGAATTATAATCACACACACACACACACACACACACACACACACATATATATATACACTTTTATATTTCTTTCTTTTCTTTTATTTGTTATATATTTTCTTTTCATAAGCATCAAGTATAATTCCGACTTAGGGTATTAAGCCTTTATAATATTTTATTTTTATTTTAGTCGGGCATTACACTTACCTTAACTCGGCTTATAATTCTTTAGATATTCGAGCAGCATTTCTACGCCGCTTAGTCTTTTCAACACTCGTTTGATCGCCACTTCTCTTCGGCACACTTCTCGAGGCACCAACACTTCACGTACGCACTTCGAGATGATTGTCGGGATATAAAATCAGCACCACCTTCTTGTTCGGGATGTCGTCGAGGAGTGGTACGAATATCGAGGTATGGCACGGGAATCGAGGAATCGGGCACGGTTTTCGAGGTGGATCGAGGGTATGATTTTCGAGGTGTAGTGAGAGAGTAGAGAGATGGATATAAACTGAATTTTGGTGTGATGAAATGAAATCCCGGAAGCTGCTATTTATAGGCAAAAATTTGGGTCCCATCGCGGTACGCGACCGGCTCCTTGGCACCCGTCGCGTACCGCGACGTAGCCTTGATGAGTCGCAACGTAGGTCTGCCACGTGTCACCACGTGGCAGACGGTGTGCCACGTGGTGACGGTGTGCCACGTGTTAACACGTGGCGGACGACATGCCACGTGTGGCCACGTGTCGGGACACGTGGCGACCGGTGTGCCACGTGTGGACACGTGGTGAAAAGGTGTCAGGCGTGTCAGGCCACGTCATCGCGGTACGCGATGACGTAGGCTCAACGGCGATCGCGTATCGCCGTTGACGTCTTCTAGAATCTATGACCAAGCCCCATCGCGATACGCGATGGGCTTGTCCTTTGTCCCGTCGCATAACGCGAGAGGATAAGAAATCAGATTTTTCATTTTTAACCTTGGAGTTTGGATTTTTGGCAGAATTAGTCCCTTAACTTTGGAAAGTTGACATTTTTGGCCCAAAATTCCCGTGGTGGTGACAGCATTGGCAATGGGATTTGATGAGGGATTGTTGAAGACAACTTGATTATCTTTCAGAAATCTAGCAAGCTTCCTGCAGTCACGTGTGTCGTGACCCGAGATGTTACAAAAGTTGCAGATTTGTTTTGTCCGATTACCGGAGGAACTTGGTTGAGATTTGTTCAACCGAGACAGCCGTTGGTATGAAGAAGACGACTGAGCCCGAGTATTCCGAATTTGAGAGTCCCGGAACTAAGTACGAGCTTGTTGTCTTTGGGTCTTATTTGAAGTAGCAATGATGGGAGTAACAGATTCCGCTAGTGTCAATGAGCGTTCAAAGTCCACAAGCTTATCAAAGAGTTCCGGATAAGAGACTGGAGTTTCCCGTACCTTAAGTGCGGCAGCAATGGAAGTGTACTCATCACCAAGTTGGGTGAGAATATGGATCATAAGATCCTCTTCATCAATTGGACTCTGAACAAGAGCTAATTCATCGGCAATGGAACGCATCTCGTTGAGAAATGCGGCAATAGGCCTGGTTCCCTTGGGGTTCTTCGCAAGTTTAGTTTTCAAAGAGATGATTCTGGAACGTGATTTGCTTGCAAAAGACGAGGTTAACCTGTCCCAAGCTTCTTTGGCGGTGGAGGCCGATGCAATGAGCGGTTGGATTTCACCGGTACACGATCCGAGAATTGCGCTGAATATGACCTGATCCTGACAAAACCAGGTTGCATACTCAGGGTTGGCTTTGACTGTTTCGTTCTCCGTAACAGTCTTTGGTGGAGCCGGATTAGCACCGGTGATAAAGTCGTCAAGGTTAAGACCGATGAGAGTGGATTGCA
This sequence comes from Bidens hawaiensis, assembly GCF_021521415.1. Classification (NCBI taxonomy): domain Eukaryota; kingdom Viridiplantae; phylum Streptophyta; class Magnoliopsida; order Asterales; family Asteraceae; genus Bidens; species Bidens hawaiensis. Next base: position 70,354 of record NW_027492978.1, on the reverse strand, counting down.
AATGACGTCTCCAGACGGAAAAATTTTGGGCAGTGAGATTGATGTTGAAGTGGGTGGAAGCAGTGATGGTGATAATAGTGCTTGAGGAAGCCATTGACAAAAAAAGGAATAAGATAGGTAGGATCGATTGATATGACTCGTAGGAGTGTTTTAAGCTCTGATTACCATATGAAGGTAAATATTTTTCATAATTCTATTCACAAAATACATGGAGTACATATAGAGAGAGATCCACAATTACAGGAAACAATAAAGGAAAAATATATGGAAAATACAACAACCTTGACTATGTGTTTTATCTAGAATATTCTACTTGTTTAAATTAAGTGGCGGAAATTGATATTGTTGCACATGTTTTAATACAAACAACCAAACTCAATTATACAACGGACTGAACTTCACATCCATACCTAAGATTTAAGAATCGTTATGTTTATGTAATAAAAGTTACAAACTCTAACATATAAATTACGATTACAAGAGACCAGTGTAAATTATCACCTAACTATCGCAACTATCGTTTCATATATCGGTATATGTTATACAATGTTATAACCATGGACTATATCTTCAAGTCATTATATAAGCAATGCAGTATTTTATTAAAAGATCAAATACAAAATACAAAAATAGATAAAATATACATCAAATAATAAATGCTTGAACAATAATGAAATTTTCGTGGAGGAGAAGATTCAGGATGAATATATACTAACACATGTCATTGATGAGTATAGTGAAAGTAATTAAATGAGATGACACGTATGTACTAAAACAATTATGAGTATTAAATAAGAGAGATCGAATATTGATAGTATTTAAAGTTGTATAGCTTTTGGATTTTGTAATATATTTAGGTTATCAGATTCTATGCAAACATGACATGTGAATATGTGATCGTCAACAAAATTTGGACAATAAAATATTGAAATATTGTGCCTATCACATCAACTTGGATTATAATATCCAGCACCACTTATGCGCTTGGAATATACTACTACTTGCTTATATACTTCCTTCCACTTATTAGTTTTTTTTTCTTTTTTTCTTTTTCCAATTTCATCTTCCCAAATTTATTTATATTATCCTAGCATCTTATTCTAGTTTAATAACATTAAATGTGGTTTAAAGTACAGATTTGTTTGTAATTTCATTTCAGTAAATGTAAAACACTAGTTTTAAGATATAATTAACTTATTCAGTATTTAACATATTACTTAAAGTTTTTATTAAATTTTTGACTAGTATAATATACTATATGATATTAAAGAATATAATAAATAGTATGACAAATTGATAGATATTAAATTATTAGAATATAGTTGGGTATATAGTATTTAATTTTTAAAACTATTAAAATGCTATTAAAAATATTAAAATTTAAAATCGACTTTTAAGGTGAATTAGATCGTGCAATCGAAATCTCAACAGGTAATCTTTATCACAAAAATCCTTAAGTAAGTATACCCAATGACCTACTTGTAAGGTATGCGAACCCGATACGTACAATGAATACACAAGATGTATTATTGTATTAAACCGGGTATGAGACACATTTTTATAACTTGATATATGACCGTGATTACTAACCTCCCTTTTATACCAAGCCATTCACATCCTTATTCTGTAGTTTTTTAGAACGGTTATAACTCACACTTACTAATAATATTCGTAAATCTACATCGTTGTTTATTACAAGACTCCGAAATCGAATGACCGAACTACAACTTTTTGGAATATAGATCACTAGTAGCCTATCCATCCTTCATCTATAGTTCATGAATAATTTTTTATATATATATAAAATAAGTGGTGGACGTATATAGTTATGACTTATTGACTTATATCAATCTTATTCAGAAAACCTTTATTTGTGGTGTATGCTATATATTTCAAAATCAGACGGTACGGCCAAATAACCTCGCCGCGTCCGGACGTAAAATGCCCCCCCCCCCGGGTTAGCCAATGAACACTGTCCAACTTCACTAGAAACCACGAGGGCAATATCGTTATTCTAATTCTTAACCGGTCCTATACGACACTTGCATGGCCACGTGGCATATATGACATCTCAAGTTAGCATAATTTATACCATGGTCCTTTTAATTCTAAAACTTTCAAATAAGACTCCAAATTTGTAACTCTTAACAAACATACCAAAGAAGCTTAATGAGTACCACACTCAAGGCTCAACTATAATGAATTGAAAAAAAGAGCCTTGACTAAATTCTGAAAGGAGATTATGTTTTTAGTTAGAGTTTGCTTTAGGTACCGGTAAAAATGAAGGCGATCAGGTTAGCTAAGCTGAGATACCGAAGAAATGAAAAAGTAAATAAAGCTGGTGAGATGAGGAATCAGTTGAACGGTCATAGGAGGGTGGGAACGCCATTCTGGATGTCCTGGTACTTAAATAAAGAAAGGAGGGAGCCGGTATCGATGCACACCACTCCGTCTTGTAGAAAAATGATTCAATACTTTGATTGATTGTTCAATTTGTTTTGGTTTTTAGCTTATGAAATCAAGCCAACAAAAAACCAGATCTAAGATAACACTAGTAAAATTATATTGCACTTTTCATTCTTACATTTCAATTTTCATTTTGTCCCTTTAATATACTATTCATCATGTATTTCATAAAAATAAAACAAAATATATTTATAAAAAAAAACACTTTAGTAATGCACATCAAATTCTCTACACTAGTAAGTTGTCCATTTTAATTCACAAGTTTATTAATGGATAATCATACGAGCTATTTCATTTCTTTTGTTTGTAAACTTATTTGTTGATTCCAATTTCTAAAAACACCCAATATAATTAGGAACTGTTTTTGATAATACATAAGTGATCAAATCAAAATACGAGAAAAAACATACAAAACTGGATTCATCTTAGATTGTCAAACAACAAATCCTAATATCTTCAACAGCTCACCTTGAATACAACACAGTTGAAAACGCAAGTGTGGACATAAAACATATGGATCTGTCTTCTTGGCTTTAGGTCCACAATTTTTTTAACAAACTCAATATTGAAGATGTGAAGCTTTTATTCACATTGTATACAAGCGAGTTTGAATCTTTATGTTATTAAAGGTACATGCAAAATAAATAAACATATGGTTATATTCTTTTTTATTGTTCGGTTTTCAAAATAATAACCAAAACGAATCCACATGCCAAAATAAATATATGATGTTTCAATCGGTTTAAAAAATCGCAAGCCTAAAAAAAAGTATCCCTATTGTTTCATTAATGAGTTTGATTTTGTCATAGGGATCGAGCAATCCATTTATGGTTATAAAGATGGAAGGTAAGGGTCTTGGTTTTCTTATATCTTTATCAGACTTTATACACTCTTACCTTATAAATTGCAGTTTACTTTTACATGTAAGTAAAATATTCCTTTAAAAAAATGTTGTTTGTTGTGTAAATTATAGTTTTTAGATGTATACTTCACCTCTCTGTAAGGTAAACTGCAATTTAGCTATACATTATAAGAATATCCGTAGTCAGCCAACTCATTGGCGTTTTGGGGTGAAAGCGCCAAAGGGCACCCCCCCCCTCTCCCCACACACACACACTTACACTTTTGGCATAACGCTTTTTACAAAATGCGGATATGGCATGGATTTTGATAAAATTGTGCGTGGGGAGGGGAGATAAAGAGAAATATATGTAATTATTGTATGAGAGTTGTGGCGTTTTGCTCATCACACCACTTTTTGCAAAACTCTCCATTACTGACGGGGATGCCACATGACACAAAATGTCCAAAGATATGACGTTTTGACTACACATATTCTAAGTTGTAGTTTATATTGTGCTAGAGGTGTAAAATACCAAGACAATGGCAAAGTTGTTGATGTTTGTTTGGAATTCGTGTATTTGTTTTTTGTTTTATAAAAGTTTGCAACGTTCAAATAATGAAGAAAACAAAAGTTGAAGGGGGTAAAGTGAAGTTTAAGACAAGTACGAGGGGGTTGATGAGTAATTGACTACGTTTTGGATTCGTATCAACAAATTCAAATCGAACAAAAGAAACTTTACTAGATGCTTCAATCAACCGCCCAAATATGGCTTCGTACACAACTTTTAGCCCCATCAACATCACTCGTTTCTAAAAAGAGTAACGATCAAATTATAATATAAAATTACTTTAGAAAAGAAAAAAAGCTAGGTATCCCACCTTTTTAATATAGTTAAATAAGACACCCTTCTCATCTTTTATTTACAGCTATAGCTATATACTCCATACCAAATTACCAAGTTTCAATACAACCAGTGCCAGGGTCGATATTTGTTTTTTATGTTTTTGGTATTGGTACCATTTGGTTTTGGTATTACGAACAGTACAACACCAAACCGATGAAATCGTTAAGGCATTCGGTTTATATTTTCACACGTTTTTTATATCAGTATGTTTTTGATAAAGTACCAATCTTATCTCTACTGTGGTATATTCATATTTCACTTTTGATCTTATGTTTGGAAAATTACACCACATGCCTAAACCTTTGCATAAATGCAACACAAATTGTGAAATGACAAAACACCCTTATCATATAAAATTAAAAACTAAAACTACAAATAAATATATTACATATATGTAATATTGTTATATTACATGTATATAATTGTGTTATATCACATGTATTCTTGTATTACATAATATGTAATATATTGCTATTACAAATATGCAATATGTTAAATATTGCAATCGATATTTTTTTTAAGAATAATAACCTTATAATAAAAGAAACAAGAAGTTAAAAAAATCATATTTGGGTTGAGTTTTCGCAAGTTCTTTATTAATTACCAAGTTATCTCATGGTTCTTCCCACGTATACATGTGTGTGAGCGCGTTGTTGAACATGGTTTTCTTCTTTACAATGTAATCCACTTAGACTTCATTTGATGGTCTGTGTGGTCAGCATCTCGCAATTCTTTGGTAGGATATTAAAGAACTCCCCCTCCCCCTCCCGAAATAAATAAATAAATATGTTTTTTGATGAATTATGGTGATCGAGTTCTCCAAGATGTCAATCCAAGTGTTTGCCAATGATAGCTTTTCACTGATTGTCTATGGTCTTGACTTCCTACTAGGAGCCTTTGTGGTCTGGTATGCATCGCCGAAACTTTCTTCGACTTGCTCGTCATTTAAAGCGATGGTGATTTTTATCACCACATTCATCTGATTGTTAGACTTAACGATATAGGAATTTAGGGCATTGTCTTTTCCGGAATTCGTGATTTTGGAGGTTGAATATGAGGTAACAAAAATTACTGTACGCTTGTTGCATCCAAAATAACAGATGTTGGGGGTTAAAATGATGTTGATGGGAGAGATCAATTGATTAAAAGATATATTGAAATAAAAGAATCAAAATAAAACACGTTGGCTGATAATAAATCTACGCTAACTTTCGGTAGCATAATCAACCCCACTTAAACAATCAATATAGATTTATATTTGATTTCATTCTACTTTGCTCTCATGAATAATTATGAGGTAACTTGGGAAACATATTTTTTGCGTGAGCAAAATTGAGGGTAAAAATGATTATCCCTTACAATAAAAGTAAAAATTATGGGTTTTCATTTGTTTTTGACAAAACAATCTGTATCTAGCTTAATTCGTGAACTATGAGACATTTATAAAACTCATAACAAATAACATTTAATGCTATATGCTTTAATCAAAAAATCTAAAAAAATAATATATACACAATTCGTATTTAATATTCGGTCGAGTTTATTCCCCAGTCATAAAGTCAAATTTCTAAACAAAATTTGAAATTACCTTTTAAATAAACTAGTACTTATATTTATATTCTTTTATTCTATATCTTATCAAACGGGTGTGACCCGATCCCCAGTCAATTAGTGAGAAATTTGATACTTGAAAACAAAATCTGATTTTTCTACACGCAAAACAAACAACCAACACATTCCACGAAACACATTATTCAACGTACAACACCCAAAGCATAACGTACACCCACCGATTCCTTTCACGTTCTCGAACACGAATATTCGCATCTCGCAACCGAAATCCGTTATAAATACCCACTCACACCTTCCATGTATCTGTAACAACACAACTAAACAAAATAATAATAATAATAATAATAATAATAATAATAATAATAATAATAATAATATGAAGGAAGCTTTAAACACCGATTACCAAATTAGCCACGAGATCGGCCACGGACGGTTCGGCGTTGTCTACCGGTGTTACTCCACCGTCTCCGGCGACTCATTCGCCTGTAAGTCCATCGACAAACGCCTCTTGTCCGATCCAACGGACCTCGAGTGCCTTCAAAAAGAACCTAAAATACTCCACATCCTCGGTGGAAACCCTAACGTAATACAGATCCATCGTTTATACGAAGATGATAATTATCTCCACATGATTATTGACCTCTGTGACTCGCCTGACCTCTTCGACCGCATCTCGAACCGGTCCAGTCCGTTTTCTGAACCGGAGGCTGCGAATATTTTTACACCTATGATTTCATCGATCAGTTATTGTCACCGGTTAGGAATCGCGCACCGCGATATTAAACCGGACAATATTTTATTTGATATCAATGGGAATTTGAAGCTGGCGGATTTTGGGTCCGCGGAGTGGTTTGGAATGAATGAGCACCGGTCGATGTCGGGGATCGTCGGGACGCCGTATTATGTGGCGCCTGAGGTTTTGGCTGGGAGAGAGTATAATGAGAAAGTTGATGTATGGAGTGCGGGTGTAATTTTGTACATAATGTTGGCTGGAGTGCCGCCGTTTTACGGTGACTCGCCTGCGGAGACTTTTGCGGCGGTTTTAAGGGGGAATTTGCGGTTTCCGACTAGGATTTTTAGATCCGTGTCGCCTGAGGCGAAGGATTTGTTGAGGAAGATGTTGTGTAAAGATGTTTCGAGACGATTATCTGCCGATCAAGTCCTCAGTAAGTTGTTAATTTTGTTTTGATTAAATTTGTAGGGTTTAGTTTCTCAAATGCATCGATTGTGTTTGGTCGGTAGGGGTGAAAACGAGCCAAGCTGTTTTTTCTTAAGGCTCGGGTTCGGGCTCTTTTATCATTTATTAATTAATTTATATAAACTTTTAGTTATTTGTATATATATTTTGAAAAAAAAAAACTTAAACGAGTCTAAACTCGGCCCAAGCTCGTATAGTCATTAAACGAGCCAAAGCTTAGCTGTGCGCAATGTGAAACTAATACATCAAAGTCCAAAAGAGCTAAAAATTTAAAAACAGCTAGTTAAGGCTCAACGAGTAAACGAGCTCCCATATAACGCTCGAGCTTGAAAAAGCTCGGATCATTTCGAGGTTTTTATCGATTTCGAGCTCAAGTAGCTATTTTAACATTTACTAATTGCATTTGTGTCTAACATTTTGTGGAATTTATCTGCAGGGCACCCATGGGTTGTAAATGGAGGTGAGACTCGATCTATGGCGGATCTAACCTAAGTGGAAAGCGTGTTCGAACTCATATGGTTATGAAATCAACAATGGTTTATTTTTAATCTGTTGATTTTAATCCTTGATGAATCAACAGAAAGATAGAGAGCGAAAGTTCAATGAATCTTCTGCAGTTGAGGAGGTCAGTCTGCATTATATCCCCCTTTTGTATTTTGAAACTGAGATGGTTGATACTTCATGTTCTTCTGTTACTAGTATATGGAGAAGGAAGGATCTAAGTAGAAATTTTGTAAAATATAGTGCAGAGAAATTAGGTAGTTAAGATGAATAAAGTGATGTGATGGTGTATATGTTCATGACTGAAAGATGTCATCATCCTCTGTTTATCCTTCATTTGGTTTTTCTTGCCTTTGAAGTTTGAATCTCAATAATAATAATATTAGAGTTATGAGTATTATTTTTGTGATGTTGCAATTGTTTTATGATGTTTGAAGCCTAAGTTTTAATTAGACATTGAGACTAAGGTTATACACATAACACCTTAATCAAACCATCTGGTTGCAGAGTAGTTTGCACATATGATTCAATAATTAATAATTAAGGGACTATAAGTTATGATAAATTGTATCACCCAACAAAAAAGTTGACCGATTAATACTTTCTTTAATAATTACAAATACAGATTGGCTTTTTCATTTTAACGACCAATAATAGAAAAATAAAATTAACTTATAGATCGTTCAACAAGCAAGTGTGGCTAGTACAACCATTTTACAACCCCACCTTTTGCAACATAGACCCACCCAACTACTCACTACAGCCCTTACATCCTTCCCACCATATACGAGCAAATTTGGTATTAGTGCTGGTATCGAAATTGATATCGATTTGGTCCGTCGGTAACGAAACGGTACCAAAGTTTTAAGTTTCGGTATAGGTACGATTACCGGTATTTCACGAATTTTTTATGGGTACCGAATCGAAGATTACGGTTCCATTACTAGTACCAAAAATTTGTGATTTTCGAAATCAGGATTTTCGGTACCAGTACGGTACCAATCTCATCCCTACTTCTCACCCAGTATCAAAATTTCCCCCTCTCCCATATTTAAACTATAAACGGCTAACTTTCTAATCGTATATATTATTATTATATTTTTAAATCTTTATAAAGATTGAAATTGTTATCATTAGGCCAAAAACCACGCATGCAAATAAAAGATTGTTAACCCAAAATATTCTTTATGTATTGGAGATGAGAGACGTTTGATTCTATAGAACTAATTTCAGTATTAAATTGATTTTAAGTAAAATACCTGGAAAAAACTCGTATAAACACATGATTTTTAATGTCATAGTAATCTAAATACTTATTTTTGTCTTTCATGCTATATCTGTAACAATACTATTTGCTTATTTAGGTGATGTTTGTTTTTGCTTCAAACATCTTCAGGAGAGTAATGTCTGCAGGCGCGCAGACAATCAGCTGTGAAGACAGTTTGTTTTTTTAAAAGAATAAGATCTGCAAACAGCTTATAACTTCTTAAAACAAAAGCTATTGAAACGTGCTTCAAACGTCTTCATCCTCCACAACCGGTCGTCCAGCCCTTCCAACCCTAGCCACCGCCTCCGTCGCTCCTCCACTCGCCGGCAGCCATCGCCACCGCCTCTGCTCCTCCAGGTACACTCCTTCTCTTCCTCTCTCCCTTGGTTCCGGTCGCCATAACCACCGCCATACCGCCTCCTGCTCTCTCCCTTGGTTCGGTCGCCATACCGCCGCCATAACCACCGTTCGACCACCTCCGTCGACCCCCCGCTGCTTCATCATTAAACCGTTCGACCACCGCCGTTCGACCACCTCGTTCTGGTGGTTGTGTTTTGGGCTGATTTGGTCTGCTTATATAAATTGAAAGAGTCGAGAAGTTTTATCGTGATTCATACAATCCGTTCAGTTTCTCTCTCAAACATCAATTTTGTTCATCTTCTGTTAATTTAGGGTTTTGATTCTTGAATCCGTTTGTTTTCCAGTTTTAGTCTTTATGATTGTTGTAATCAGTAGATAGATTCTAGTGTACCAGATGTGCTATAGGTGTGTATTTTAGAGTTTGATTGTCTGGTTGTTTTTGTTTGAGAGTTGTTGAAGATTTATGAAATTGGTAGTAGTTTTCAGAGATATATGGCAAGATTGGTAGTAGTTTTTAAAGAAGTCAACATATATAAATGATTTCTTTTATTTTGGTCCATAAACTTTCGTCTTTAGGAAAATACATTTTAAGAAAAAAGAGTGTGTCGGTTTATGGTATTTGACCCAAACCACCTTTGATTTGTTTTTGTTAAGCCATTTGTTTTTGTTATGCTATTTGAGTATTGTGAACCCATGATTGTTTTTGTTATGCTATTTGAGTATTGTGAACAAATGATTGTTAAGAATATATATAATTGTAGATGGAAACTAATGATGGTCGACAACAATGGACGGATGACGCAATTAAATGTTTATTAGAAACATGTCTTGAAGAAATTGGGCGGGTAGGTAGAAATGGACAAAGCTTGCGCAGAGAGTCTTGGGTTATATTAGGAAAGAAACTCAAGGAACAATTTCACATGGATTTAAGTCAAAAGCAAATTAGAAATGCTTTTGATACTATGAAATCAAAATATGTAGGATGGTGTTATTTGCGAAACAAGACTGGAAATCTTTACAACCCAGAAACAAACATGTTCACTTTAACGCCTCAGGAATGGGAAGATTTTAAGAAGGTGTATATTTCTTTATGTTTTTAGTATTGTGTTATATTTTAGAGTGAAAAGTATAAATTATAGTCCATATTAATTTGGCGCAGGGTCACCCGAGGGCAATGTCATTAAAAACACGCCCGTTGCCTCATCTTGACCTTCACATAGCTTTGTTCGAAGGGCTTAGTGCTACAGGTGGTAATCAATGGACATCTACTCAAACATCTGGAGTTTCATCATCCCCACATGTCCAAACACTTCAGATACAAGATGGTAGCTTTTGTAATCCGGAAGATGATGATGGAGACTCTCATGAACAAAGCTTTCAAAATGATGATGAAGTTCCTTCCAATAATAAGGGTCAAACTTCTAATCATAATGAAGCTAGGCGTAACAAAAAAGCCAAAACCTCTAAAACCACCATTACCCCAGATGATTTAGCGAAAGATATGCAACAAGCACTCAAGCATATGGTGAAAAGCACAGGGCCATCAACTAACGAATGTTATGATAAGTTGAAATTAGTTGGCTTAGAGCCTATAGATCCCTTGTTTTTGGCAGCATTTAACATTTTTGGTCAGTCGATACAAATGAGACAAGCGTGGATGACATTGCCATCAGACCCTGAGGTGTTGAAAGGGTGGATTAAGATGACCGGGACGACATTAGGAATGTTTAAGTAGGGAGAGTGATTTGTAGTATGTCGGTATTTGTAGTGGATGACATTGGTCAGTCGGTATTTGTCTTTTGGTTTGATTTGTAGTATGTCGGTATTTGTAGTGGATGACATTGGTCAGTCGGTATTTGTCTTTTGGTGTGATTTGTAGTATGTGATTCGTATTATATGAACCTTTATTTGCTTTGTATTTTGAACAATTATTGTACTACTTTGAACTATTATGTTTGCAATTAGGCCTTTCTTATATTCAATTTTCAACATAAACATTTTGCTCTTATTCGACAGGTTTATCATGGATTATAATCAAAAGTTATTGCTCCTCATTGTGATGTTCTTATATCTTCGATACTTTTGGCCGAGAAATCACAAAAGAAAAAGAGATAACACTTCGGTTATGTCTGGACACCATTTTACTTTAGAGCTGTTGCGTGGGAACAATCAACAAAGCATTGAACTCCTTCGTATGTCACGAGATTCATTTGTTCGACTTTGCACACATTTTAGAGTGAAAGGTTGGTTAAAAGATAGCAAACACATCTCCGTTGAAGAAAAAATGGCTATGTTTCTGATGATGCTCGGTCACAATCAACGGTTTTCCGTTATTAAACGTAGATTTCAACATTCGAAACAAACAATTCATAAGTATTTTCATGAAGTGTTGGCAACAATGATGGAGTTTGCTAAAGAGGTTATAGTACCAACATCTAATCCAGATACTCCAAGACGTAATAAAAGATTACGAAGAGTTTTTAAGGTACGTCCTAAAAGTCCTATTGTGATCTCTTTCCATGTATATTATTAACGATTAAATTCTATATAGGGAGCGATTGGTGCACTTGATGGAACTTTGATACATGCCATTGTCCCTGTTCATAAACAACATTTGTATAGAGGAAGAGGAAAAGGCGAGTGCTATCAAAATGTTTTGGCCATTTGTGACTTCAATATGGTATTTACCTTTCTGGTGGCCGGACGGGAAGGAGTAGCACATGATTCTAGAATATTGTCTGAATCTTTAACAAATGCTAATGCACCATTTCCACTACCTCCTCCGGGTATATATATTACAATCTCAACTTTATTTCTTATATTACATATATAGTTTTGATGCATGCATCGTCTTTTTTAGATAAATATTATCTATGTGATGCTGCGTATGCACACACTCGTGGATTTATGGCACCATATCGAAATGTGAGGTACTGGCTTGGAGATTTTCAAAGAAATCGTGCATTGACCGAAAAAGAAAAGTTCAACCACGCACATGCAAAACTTAGAAATGTTATTGAACGTTCTTATGGGGTATTAAAGGCACGTTTTCCAATATTAAAAAAAATGGCGCCTTTCTCGTTGGTTACACAACGAAATATTACGATTGCATGTTTTGCACTTCACAATTTTATACGGAAAGAGGGTTTAAGCGATGACCTTTTTGATGAATATGATCACCCAAATGTACGTTTTCAAGATGGAGATGAAGATGCACAAGATAATGGTGAAGAAGGAGAAGCTCGACATGGAAGTGCAGCGGATCGTGAATTCATGAGTCAACTTCGAGATCAAATAGCACAACAATTAATGCAAAACAATGTGCTTTGAGTTTATTTTATGTTATGTGTTTTTTAAACTTGTTTTTAATATTATAATTTTATGTAACTTGAATGTTAAATAACTTCTATCCAGTGAGATAAGTTTGATAATTTACATATTTTCAGTTTATGCAGACAATATCAACTTATAAAAACAAACAGTCTTATTTTTTCAGCTTACAGAGCTTCAGACCACATCTTCAGCTGCAGACATAAAAACAGATGAAATCAGCTTACAGACAGTTTATGTCTGCAAAAACAAACAGCACCTTAGAATGCTTATTTCATTTCTCATGATTATTTATTCAAAGTTGATTAGATGGTAAGGTTTTAAAACCATAATTGTTAGAGATTATTATATGTTTGGATATTACTTTATATTCTTATGTATTATATCCTTGCATTGTTTAGATGATTCCTCTTGCCTCCACTTATTGTAAGAATATTCAATATTTATTATTTAAGTAGTATTTACACTCCACTTGATTAAGTATTTTCCTTTTTTAATTTGTATTTATACAAACACTTAATAAAATAGTGATAATATAATTTCAAAAGTATAAAATGATTAAAGATCATTCTCATAAAATATACTTTGTTAGTATATTTTTGCATTGAAATAGAAGACAAGTGGACAAAAAGTTGCGTCGATATTTTCTTCTTTTACATCGTAATATGCTATATGATTTTATAAAACATTCTTTTAGTTTTTTTTAGAACTCTATTTGGGGAATATTGGATATCCAGAGCATATTATTATCACGTTCTATACTCTTCTTCTTTTCTTTCTTTTTGACACTGAGGATTTGCTTTTAGACAACTAGTGGAGAATATTTTTTATTGTACCTTGATTTATGCTTTTTTAGGAATCATGAAAGCTTACCCATCAAGTTAATAATTTGATTCATGATACATAAATGGGTTTCTTAATTTTTAGTTTTATTTTTTAATGAAGAAAATAACATAAAAATGTTGGATTTAATGGTCGGTTCTTGTCAAGTTAACGCGACCGACCCGAATGTGACCCGGTATGAGTTACACCGGGGGTGACGAGATAAAGGCCTATTTAAATGTTAATTAGGCCCGACACAATTAATTAGATGGACAGGATGATGGACAAGACTTTGTTTTGTTAATTGGGCTCAAGCCCAATTGGTTTAACTTGATTAAACCCTACTAATAATACTATATATACTATAAGATATTATTATTAAAAGATAACTTTCAACAAACACAAAACCCTAGATGCTACCATAAATCCGGCGCCAAATTCCGGCAGCCGCTTTTCCGGCGACCAATTCCGGCCACCGGAATTTCGTCCTATCATCCTCTCCAGCTACTCAGTTGCATACCACCACCATAGTCCCTCTTTTATAACTACTGGTGCTGCTCCTTGCCTTCCTCCGGCCGTCTATAGCCTCCCTCCGGCTAGCCCGCTTTTTCGGCGAACCTTTTCGGCGGTTTTCAAGCGATTCCGGCGAATCGCGTTTTTTCCGGTGAGCCAGATTCCAGAGATCTGCTGCCGCTGCTGTCACTGCCACACTCCGCAGTTCGCCACCGCCGTCTGCTGCACAGCCGCCTTCTTCAATCGCTGTCAGCCGCCGTCGTCGTCGCTAAGTTGCCGGAGCAGTTGGATCTTGACTGTGTCAATATCTAGTTCATCTCGTTATCCTTCGGTGTCTTCCCGGTTTCGGTAACCGAGGTATATCGACAAACTAATCTATGGTTGTTTATTGTTGTTTAAATCGTGCTCGTATTGTCGTAATTGGATTCGGGTTTTGGGTTTCGGTTTTGGTTCGTTTAATCGTTTAACTTTCCGCTGCGTTTTATAGTTCGTTTAAACATATATATTAATATTGATTAATATTTATTGAAACGAAAATAAGTAACTAAAACGGGTTATAATTAATTGACCGTTTTCGTTCCGAACCACCGTTGAAACCCAATAGTGGTATCAAAGCCGCGGTTACAACGTACGAGTCGATCCCGGTTCGCTTAAACCCGATCTACATCATAAACTTTAAATCGTTTAAAGTTTTTGATCTAGACATGTTTTCGGGTAATTTTAGATTTGGTCAAAGTTTTGTTTATTTTATTTGACCAAGTCAAAACGACCCGAAATTTTATTTATTTTAAATATGTAAATCCGGCCCCGACCTATGTGTTGCTTGGTTGTGTTTGGTTGTTGAGCTTGTTTTTGGCCATATGGATGGTTCAAAAGTTGTAAACGGTTATTATTTATTTTTCGGTTTTCTTTTGGCCATAAAGATTGTTCAAATTTGTAATAGGGCAAATTATTGTTAGTATTATAAATTTGTAATATAGAAGACGCGAAGATAACCGAGGACGAGCTCAAAGGATTTCTTGGAGTTTAGTGGGAGTTCGGGCAGGATGACGGGATGCACGATGAAGTCCATCCTTGTGGTTGTTTTGTGTTGTGAACCCCTTGACCCGATCGGTATCCCTAATTGGCTCTAGCGAGACCGATCACCTTTTTGGCCATAAGGATTTACATATTATTATTTGCTATTGTGGTTGCTTGGATTGTTTATAATAGGATTATAATATCACTGACCTAATACCAAATAAATTTGAAAATAAACATTTTATTAACCAATTATGTTTTGCAAATTAAAAACGTTTTGATTTCCAAAAACTAATAACTTAATAGATTTTCTATTAACTTAAAATTGGTTAGTCATATCGCGATAAACTTAGTTTTTAATAGGTTATCTAAAATTAAGTGTCCTGAGAGATGAAAGGGTTCATTTATTCGTCCCGATAATAAATACAGTAAAATTTGACTTTTACTCTATTTGGTAATTTTAAAATTAATCCCAATCTAAAACCAATAGTTTATGCCAATCCTACTACAAGTCACACTTGAGGCATACTGCGAAATTTCAAGTGTTTGGAGCTACAACACCGCACTTGTTTTCTAGCCTATCCCATCAAGGTGAAAGCGCTTCGTTGACACATCCGACCCTTTCACACGTCACGGTACTAGGACAACTATTACTTTACTCTCCTGTTACGTGCTAAAGCTGTCTGGAGACTTAAAGTTGGCAAAGATGAGGCTAAACGTATCTATACAGACAATCGTTGTCTCTATAGGCCTCATAACCGAGAGTTGTGCTCTATTCACAATTGACAATCGTTGTCGGTCTGCCTAACCACTTATTAATGTTGTGTGCTACAACTGCCTTTAATAACTGGAAGCCAGATTCTCATACTCCTATTTTATTAATGTTATTGGGTCATTAATAATAGGACTACAACGTCGAAAATACTAATTAAATTTACTTTTGCTTAATTAATCAGATGTCGTCAAACGAATACTCACCCTACGCCCTTAAGACTATCCTTGAGAAGGATAAACTGAACGGTACCAACTTCATCGAATGGCACCGCAACTTAAGACTTGTTCTGACCATGGCAAAGCGCCTGTATGTTCTCGATGGACCAGTTCCAACTGAGCCTGAAAACAACACAGCCGCTGCACGAAAAGTTCTTGACAAGCATAAGGATGACTCGGCTGAGGTCTCCTGTATTATGCTAGCCACCATGACTTCTAAGCTTGCTAAAAGCTTGGAAGACTTTGGTGCCTATGAGATGCTTGAGCAACTCAAGGGCATGTTCCAGAAACAAACCCGTCAAGAACGTTTCGACACCATGAAACAACTCATCAGTTACAAGATGACAGAGGGGTCTCCCGTCAGTGCACATGTTCTTAAGATGAAGGGGCACATCGATCAGCTTAAGAAACTTGATTATCCCCTGCCCGATGAGATGGCAGCTGATTTCATCCTCAACTCTCTCCCCAAATCAAACGACTAGTTCATAATGAATTTCAACATGAATGGTTGGGTGAAGACAGTGTCGGAGCTTCATAACATGCTCAAGATGGCTTAGATGAACATTCCTTCTAGGACCAATCCAGTTCTGATGATTCGATCTGCTTGTGTCAAGAAGCCAAAACCAAAGAATCGGGGTTTTAAGGGAAAAGGCAAGAAGAAAGTTACTGTTGCTGCCAAGGTTGCCACCAACACTAACAAGATAGTTGCAAAGCCAAAGCCGCCCCCTTTTGAGGAGCGCAAGTGCTACAAATGCAACCAAATGGGGCACTGGATGAGAAACTGCCCCGAATACCTTGCTGAGATCAAGAAGAAGAGAGCCAATGGTGAAGGCTCTTCTGGAGGTATTTCCATATACGTTATTGAACTTTTCACTGTCTCTAGCAACACATGGGTATTTGATACCGGATGTGGTTACCACACCGTTAATTTCTTGCAGGAGCCTGAGAAGTGGAGGAAACTGAATAAAGGCAGCATGGAACTCATCGTTGGAGATGGGAAGAGTGTCCCAGTTCTGGCAACTGGAGTATTTCATTTTACTTGTCCATCTGGCCTAGTTTTTCCTTCAAATAATTGTTTGTATGCTCCTCGCTTGACCAGAAACATCATTTCAGTTTCGTTGTTATTTGAACAAGGATTTAAGTATGTTATTAATGGCATGGCTATTTCTGCTTACTTAAATGATATCTTTTATTTTGAGGCTAAACCTCGAAATGGTATTTATGAGATTGATGTTCAACCTGACAATAACGTATATCATCTTTCAAAACGTATCAAGACTAGCATCAATGATACCTTTCTATGGCATTGTCGACTTGGCCACATAAGCAAGGCAAGAGTTAAAAGACTCCAATCCGAAGGGATAATTGAATCCACAGGACCAGACTTTTTTGACGATTGTGAATCTTGCTTAGCTGACAAACTCGCCAAAGACTCCTTCACTAATAAAAGTGAACGAGCAAGTGATCTGTTAGGACTCATACATACTGATGTATGTGGACCTTTCAGAACCATGACTAGAAACCATGAAAGATATTTCGTTTCTTTTATCGACGATTATAGTCGATACGCTTATATGTATCTTATGAAACACAAGCACGAAACTTTTGAAAAGTTCAAAGAGTTTCAAAGCGAAGTGGAAAAACAACTTGATAAAACCATTAAGACACTTCGATCAGATCGAGGTGGAGAGTATCTCAGCTCAGAGTTCATCACTCATCTAAAAGAACATGGAATTGTTTCACAGCTCACTCCACCTGGCACACTCCAACTTAATGGCGTGAGCGAGAGAAGAAATCGAACATTGCTAAACATGGTTCGATCGATGATGTGTAGAACTAACTTGCCTCACTCCTTTTGGGGATACGCCCTTATGACCGCCGCCAACATTGTCAATCTAGCTCCAACTAAGAAGATAGACAAAACACCATATGAGATATGGCATAAGGGAAAGAAGCCCAAATTGTCTTATCTAAGAGTATGGGGATGTGATGCTTATATCACAAGTGAGTCTGATGACAAACTTGATCCCCGCGGCGAAAAAGTTATTTTCGTCGGATACTATTACAAAAGCGGTTATTACTTCTTTCATCCTGATACAAATACGATTTCTGTCAGGAGGAAATGCCACTTCCTTGAGAAGAAATTTCTCAATCGAGGAACTGGAGATAACATTGTCGATCTTGAAGAAATTCAAGAACCACAAACAACCGCTGAGGAAGTTGGAGCGTCTGATCAACAAATTGTTGTTGCTGATACATCAGACGTGAACACAAGCGTTCGCAGAAGTAGTAAGACTCCCGTACCAAATTCTAGATACTTATGGCATCTAGATGGTCCCGAAGTCTTATTAGTAGCCGAGTCTGGGGACGAGCCTACTAACTACAAATCTGCTATCTTGGATCCGGAATCCAAGAAATGGCAAGATGCCATGAACGCCGAGATGCAATCCATGCATGATAACCAAGTTTGGAACTTGGTTGAGCTACCCCCCGATAGTCGGGCAGTAGGGAGCAAATGGATTTTCAAGAGGAAAACCGACATGCATGGAAATGTGCAAACCTACAAGGCACGGCTAGTCGCGAAAGGTTTTACTCAAACTCAAGGTGTTGACTATGATGAAACCTTTTCGCCTGTTGCTATGACTAAGTCAATTAGGATATTGCTTGCCATTGCTGCATACTATGACTATGAGATATGGCAAATGGATGTCAAAACCGCTTTTCTTAATGGACATCTCTCTGAAGATGTCTATATGGTTCAGCCTGAAGGTTTTGTCGATCCAAAATATCCTAATAGGGTTTGCAAATTGAACAAGTCCATTTATGGACTTAAGCAGACATCTCGAAGTTGGAATCTTCACATTGATGAGAAAATCAAAGAGTTTGGTTTTGTCAAAAATGAAGATGAACCTTGTGTTTACAGAAAGGCTAGTGGGAGCACTATGTCATTCCTCATCTTGTATGTGGATGACATACTTATCATTGGAAACAACATTCCTATGCTTAAGGAAGTTAAGCAATGGTTGGAATCTTGTTTTGCAATGAAAGATCTTGGAGAAGCCGCGTATATTCTGGGAATAAAGATCAATAGAGATAGATCTAAGCGGATTCTAGGGCTAAGTCAAAGTACTTACAAAGACAAAGTAATAGCACGCTTCTCAATGGAAAACTCCAAGAAAGGAGTTGTTCCAATGACTAAGGGAACCGTGTTGAGCAAATCGCAATCTCCGGCAACGGACATTGAATCTAAACGTATGCAAGCAATTCCATATGCTTCTGCGGCTGGCTCTATCATGTATGCTATGTTATGTACTAGACCTGACGTCTCGTATGCCTTGAGCATGACCAGTCGTTTTCAAAAGAGTCCTGGCATTGCCCATCGGACTGTTGTGAAGAACATTCTAAGGTACTTGAATAGGACCAAAGACATGTTCTTGGTGTTTGGGGGAGTGGAAGAGGAGCTCACTGTAAAGTGTTACACTGATGCTAGCTTCCAGACTGACCGAGATGATTCTCGCTCACAGTCAGGTTTCGTTTTCACTCTCAATGGAGGAGCTATTTATTGGAAGAGCTCCAAGCAGAGTATAGTGGCAGCTTCTACCACCGAATCCGAATATATAGTTGTATCAGATGCTGCTAAGGAGGCTGCTTGGATGAAGAAGTTCATCACCGATCTCGATGTGGTTCCGAGCATTCACAAACCAATCGAGATATTCTGTGATAACACAGGTGCTATTGCTCAAGCCAATGAGCCAAGGTCTCATCACAGAACCAAGCACATTCTAAGGAAGTTCCATCTTATTCGGGAAATAGAACGAGGTAACATCGTGATAAGCAAAGTAGACACATATCAAAATTTAGCTGACCCGTTCACTAAGCCGATGACTCAGGACAAGCATGATCAGCATAGAGATGCTATCGGGCTTAGACTTGCTAGTGATTTATTTTGATTTAGTATTTGGATGTATGAACGTTTAATCAGTTGTACTTTTCTGTTCACTTTTGATTTAATGATTAAATGCAAACGTTGAATAATACAACTGTGTTCATTTTAATACGTTTAATCCGTGAATATTGTATTCTAAATTATCCGTAGTAGGTCAGACTCGTGGGAGCGATTCTGAATTAAGACTATTCTGACTTTGGACTCAAGCAGTTGACTTCCAAACTCACAGACCTCATTATGAATAACGTTGGATGTAACTCGCATCAAATCATCTTCATGGATCTTAATCATAAGATGTTTTGATAATAGTATGCTCATTTAGTATCCTTAGACCTGAGATACATAATAGAACTTTCATTTACTGAGGAACATTCTTTAATCATGTCAACCGCTGTTGCGTAACTGCCAGCCATAAAGGCATTGGTTGGGAATATTCTGGAGTTCAGTGGGAGTTGTATGTAGTCAAGAAGGGATTCTGTACTCTTACATTAAAATGTAACAGTTAGACATATTGGGGGCCTCGTTGATTCAAACTGGTAAAGTGTGAGGCCTCATTCAAACTAACTGGGTGTTTGATTGGACCACTTTGACTCTATATCGAGAATTAAAATAATTGAACGCCGATTGATTTGATCCATGTCTCATTGTTCAATTAATGTCTTATACAGAAAGGATAGATGACAACGATTACTATAAATTCATTATCTTGCAATAAGGTATTCCAAGATACTTAGGTTATGGATTTAAAAATATCATATTTGGTTGGGGACAGCTATGTGTAGCTAGAACGCCTCTAGCTGTTAGCGTTGTAATACTTGACCCAAATCCGTCCAAGTGGGAGACTGTTGGATTTAATGGTTAGTTCGGGTCAAGTCAACGCGACCGACCCGAATGTGACCCGGTATGAGTTACACCGGGGGTGACGAGATAAAGACCTATTTAAATGTTAATTAGGCCCGACACAATTAATTAGATGGACAGGATGATGGACAAGGCTTTGTTTTGTTAATTGGGCTCAAGCCCAATTGGTTTAACTTGATTAAACCCTACTAATAATACTATATATACTATAAGATATTATTATTAAAAGATAACCTTTAACAAACACAAAACCCTAGCTACTACCATAAATCCGACGCCGAATTCCGACAGCCGCTTTTCCGGCGACCAATTCCGGCCAACGGAATTTCGTCCATATCATACTCTCCAGCTACTCAGTTGCATACCACCACCATAGTCCCTCTTTTATAACTACTGGTACTGCTCCCTGCATTCCTCCGGCCGTCTATAGCCTCACTCCGGCCAGCCCGCTTTTCCGGCGAACCTTTTCGGTGGTTTCAAGCGATTCCGGCGAATCGTGTTTTTTCCGGTGAGCCAGATTCCGGAGATCTGCTGCTGCTACAAGCTGCCGCTGCTGTCACTGCCACACTCCGCCGTCTGCCGCCGTCGTCTGCTGCACAGCCGCCGTCTTCAGTCGCTGTCAGCCGCCGTCGCCGTCGCTAAGTTGCCGGAGCAGTTGGATCTTGACTGTGTCAATCTCTAGTTCATCTCGTTATCCTTCGGTGTCTTCCCGGTTTCGATAACCGGGGTATATCAACAAACTAATCTATGGTTGTTTATTGTTGTTTAAATCGTGCTCGTATTGTCGTAATCGGATCCGGGTTTTGGGTTTCGGTTTTGGTTCGTTTAATCGTTTAACTTTCCGCTGCGTTTTATAATTCGTTTAAACATATATATTAATATTGATTAATATTTATTGAAACGAAAATAATTAACTAAAATGGGTTATAATTAATTGACCGTTTCGTTCCGAACCACTGTTGAAACCCAACAAAAAAGCCTAGCAAAACATTACAAATAGGTTCAAAACTGCAAAAATTGGAGTCAGAGAACAATACCACTCTAACAAGGAGTACATAGCTTAGCTTTAAAGTTAATCGAAAGAAGCTCTGTCACCTGATAGACGAGCGAGAACCCCTCCTGATAAATATAGAGTTTCAAGCTTTAGTTAATCAATCAAACAACTGAATACATCAAGGATACTCACCCCTAATACAGGGGCTGTTTGGTAGCATTTTAATGATTCCTTTAACAATGTTTTGTTCACTAATATGAAACATCTGAATCAATCAGCGAACATTTTATCCATTAAGCTTTACAATGATACTTAATGAAAATTTTACCCAATTGTTCCTTCACATGAGTTCAGAACCCTAAGTTTGCCACTCACGCCCCACATCCTTGACCCACCACCACATTGGCATACTCAATACTCACTCAGCACTTACTGGGTTTTAATCTCTACTCTATTCAGATCTCTTACTAATTCAACACTTACTTGTGTAGTAGTTGCCAAACAACCCATTAACGTGTTACAACTTACAATATGAAAACTTTGTGTTTCATTTGTGAAATTAAGAATACCATTCTTTTTTATTACAGTTGACTTCTAATAGTGAAGAGGTAGGTCCCAGCAGAGCCAAGTTAGACCAGCAAGACTCACCTTGAACAGGGACGTCTGTGCGGTTGGACCCGCAAGACTCACCTTAAACAGGGACGTCTGCGCAGGTGGACCCGCAAGACTCACCTTAAAAAGGGACGTCTGCGCAAAGACCAACTGGATCTGCAGGATCCACCACGCTCAGAGAGATGACGTCTTTACGCGCAGTACGCAAGCTGTTCCCGCAGGAAAAGCCTCCCAATGGTAACGTACTCCGCCTGTTCCCGCAGCTGCGGATACTAGCCATCAGGGAAGGCTACCCGCACTAACAGCAAGGCTACACGCACAAGGCACTAACTCTCAAATAATTCAGTAATGTCACCTGAAGAAGGAATGAGCAAGCCGGGAATACTCCCGCACAAAGCCGGGAATACTCCCCCCCAAAGCCGGGAAAACTCCCGCCCAAATGAGCCAGTCCGTACGCTACTGGAGGATCTTTTGTACTATACCTGCCAAGGTATGGACAAAAGATCTGACCAAAGCAGCGACAGCTCACTGACAACAGTACAACGAGCAGCACGCTCTAGTACTTAATGTCACTATCAGCCGCTGCCTACTCACCAACTCCTGTCGTGGCACGTACATAGACCGCAGTTGGTGGAAAAGGAATAGTACACAGCCGGCCATGTCACTATCAGCCGCTGCCTACCCACCAACCACCAGCATGGCACGTGCGTAGCCCACAGTTGGTAGAAAAGGAATCTTATACAGCCGGCTGTACCTGCTTGGAAACCTACCTTCGGCTATAAATACTCCAACACCTTGGAACGGTATCATTATCTTATATCTTCATATATTATCTGATATCTGCTCTAGTCATTTCTCTTAAATATACATTTATATTCAAGAGCAATCTAGTCTGATTCTCACGCCGGAGGGTGGTCACAAGGAGGTACCCCCCCCCCCTTCTCAGTGACGAGCTCACGGTGTCTGTTTTGCAGGTCATCAGAAGAACAACCATCTTTGCCGGAACTAACCCTCGTGGGAAACATCTATTTAACCCCCAGATTATCCGTAATCTGCCCGGGGTCAATTAGTGTTTCTTCATTGGCGCCATCCGTGCATAAAAGCTAGAACTTATTCTTTTTCAGTTTTTTCAAAACTCCTGGAAAGATGGTTAAAGTTACTCCGGTCCCAAGGCCAGCGAGTGACCAAGAAACCCTGGTAACCACAACCCCAGCTAATGGGGGGAACACCGGCGAGTATACAAATTTTACGAACACTACCCCGGTTACCCAAGCCGGGGCAAGTGCAGTAAATTTTACGAACACTACCCCGGTTACCCGAGCCGGGGCAAGTGCAGTAAACAATCATCCCCTGGGATTCATTGATACCCAGGGGTAAAGACAACAGACGAGGCTCCCCCGCCAAACACTTGAACAAGTTAAAGCGTGGGCGGAAGCACGTCAGAAGGAATTCCAAGCTGAGTTGGACGAACGCTTACGTTCCATTCAACAGGCTGACGAATTTGGAAGCACTCGACAACAGCTCAACATGAGCAGTGAGTGCGAGTACTCGAACGATGATCGGGAGGAATCCGACACCGACGCAAACCCTCGCCATAGGGCGAAAGGGAAGCGTAAGGAAACGGACTTCCAACCGAGAAGGAATTTCGAAGAAACCTTCAAACCAAGGAACGCGGAGGGAAACCCACGTGACTTCTCCAAAACCTTTAGACCAACTGCTGCAAATGCGGGAACGTCCAAGTTCGCAAGGGACATTGCGGAAGCAATCGCCCCGAGAAGTGCCAAACAGATGTCCAACATCTGCACTTATGATGGTATATCCGACCCAGACGATCATTTGAACAGATTCATAGCGGGGGCAACCGTCAGCAACTGGACGGAACCCACGTGGTGTTATATGTTCCAGATGACGCTGGTTGGAGCAGCCAGAGCGTGGTTTGACCGTCTACCGGTCCACCACATCTACGATTGGGCAGACTTCCAGCAGAAGTTCAGCCAACACTTCAGTCAACAAAGAAAGTATACCGAAGAGCAATGGACGATCCTCAACTGCATCCGAGAGGAAGATGAGTCTTTACTAGACTTCATCACGCGCTTCAATTCAAAGAAGCTAAGTCTGGGCACTATTAGCGAAGATCTTGTTCGCGCTGCTTTCATCCAGGGCGCGAAGGACCCAGAGCTCATCCGCACCTTAACGGGTAAAATAGGCATGCCATCCACGTGGGATGCCATCATGACAGCAGCTAAACGCTTCGCGGAAACGGAAAAGCAACTGGTAGAGATCTTCCCCAGAGCACAAACCTCTACACCCAGAAAATAAGAGAAAACAACGTCCTTACCGCCCGACTAAACAAAAAGAGGAAGCTAGGCATTTGGCAGTCAAGGGTAAACTTTGACACCTCATCCAGCTCTCGCCCTCGGGTAGGCGGGAAGGATAACATGCAGTCGTCAAACCGGAACTCCAGATGGACGCAACTCACCAAAAGCGTCACCGAGATATTCGACACCGAGAGGCTCCCATGGCCAGAGGCTCCAATTATCCGACAGCGTCCAAACGCTGATCAAAGCAAATTCTGTGACTTCCACAATACAAGAGGCCACACCACCGAGGAATGCTAAGACTTGAAGGACATCGTCGAAGCATTTGTCAGAGATGGGAAACTCACGCACCTCGTGGCGTAATGAACGCTGAGCAGGCTAATGCGTGTAGAACCCCAGTTGGGGAAAACACGAATAAAACTGCAGCTTCAATGTTGGAGACTACATACTGCGTAAACAACGAGATTCCGAACCAAGTGCATATCGGCTTGAAAGGCTCGATGACATTCCCATCCCAAGAGCATGGAAGGGAGCTCAATTACACGGGCTGCATGTAGATCAATTCCAAACTTGTAAAGAAAAGGCCTAGAGCCACTTCTAATGGAAATGATTCTCCTTATCACATTGACGCTGATGGTCTTACATTTATACTTATGAACTTTCCACACTGATATGCCGGTATTCACCGCATAAATAAATGTGAAAGGAAGTCGTTGCGTGTGGACGGCGGTAAAACCCGCATAAACACAAAAAACGGCAAAAATTTCTAAGAAATGAGGACAACCTTCACGCAGGTCAGTTATAGGTAAAGTTTGGTCATCCCACTAAATGAAAGTGAGGGTTCTACCCGTACAATCATGATAGAGGAAACTGAACATTAACCTATTGACAACCGCGCGTCGGAAGGTTTAACTTATTCAAAACACTTGGAAAATTGCTAAGTTAAACTAAAGTATGCATGAGCAAGTCATATAACGTTTATAAAGCAAGTCATCCAGTGAAAGTGGCGGTCCTACCCGCACAAACATTTATATTTCATAAAAAATTCAATTACAAGAACGGCCGGGTATCTACCCGCCTACAGAAATATATATCTATCCTAACGGTGGGAAGGGATCTCAAGGTTCAAGCTTCAGGACCACTCCCTCCAAACCCACTTGTACCCGCACCATCAGTTGGCTGTGGCGGTTCAAGGAAAGTCTTGAGAATGGTTAGCCCATCATCAGCAGCAGCAATTTCGTTCACCTTCTCCACCACCGGATGCGGGAAGGCAGCATACTGGTTCACTGCTTGGTCATAGGCAACTTCAGTGTCCACGTCGTAAAGAGGGAAGTTGGAAGGCGGGATGCCCTTCTCAACAAACCCTAGACCAAGCAAGAAACCAGCATTTTCCCATCCTCATGAGAAGCGTTGAGGGCTGCGCTCATGGCATCGTCATAAGATGTGTTCGTGAAGACCCGATGCACAACCTACAAAAAAAATATATATATATATATATATACAAGTATCAAAACCTTTTCTAAGTAGAAAGAAAAGCGTAAAGATATTAGGAAGCTACGCATACCTGCGACAACGCTTCTCGTAGAAGCCATTCCTTGGTAATCAGAGTTTCTTGGAGGGCAGCTTGAGCTTGGTCACGGGCGCGTTCGGCTTCATTCTTGTTAAGGTTGGCAAGCAACACTTCCTTAGCAGCAGCCTCTTCAACGCCCTTCAGCTTACGCTCAGTATGGTCAAGCATACCCCTCTGATCCAAGATCTCTTGGAGCTTCTTGGTGTCTTCCATAGCCAAAGCATCATGAGCCTGCTGAAGCCTATCCAGTTTGGCTTTAAGCTCCTCATTCTCGGCGCGCAGAGGCTCAGCAATGGCTTCAGCTTTGGTGGCCCTCTCGGTCGCGTTCCGCGCAGTTTCCTTAGCCAACCTAAGCTGTTCGTTAACAGCTTGAGTAGCCTTGGAACGGGCCTCGAGCCGGGCCTGTACTTCAACCTCGAGGGCCTTGAAGGCCTTTTCCTTCTCCGCAGCAATAGCGGAAAGTCTCCTGTTCTCCTCCCGGATAGCCCGCGCCTGAGCCACCTCTTGGATACGCGCCGCCTTTAACTTGTCGTTTTCACGACAAAGCAACTCGACGCGCGGCTGCATCCGGGCAAGGAGAATCCGAAGCTCATTTGTCAGCCTACCCTCCTGGTAGCTAGACATGGCTTCCCCCAACGCGCCACTTGGGGCCGCGTGACGCGCCCACTCGACGCAGTCCACAGCCGTCCGAAGGGTTGTTCCCCGGCGGATGTTCCACCGTGGAACATACACCTCATTCGAATCCGACACTGCAAAAACAAAAAGCAGTTAGGAAAAGATAAAAAAAAAGGCCAAAATAACCCTACGCACCTGTAGGGTCGACAACAGGCCGGTAGCCGCCGAACCCATCACCCGAACCTAAGGGATATCCATCCAAGAGGTCAGGCAGATGGGAAGGAGGCAAAGATTGGCTTGAAGCCCCAAACATACCTGCTGAACCGGCCGGGGACGAGGTAGTCACGGTGCCAGAGGCACGGTTGAAGCCGCCGCGGTAGAGGCCACCGGTGGTGAACTCACTGGAGGTGAACTCACAACCGTGGCCGCAGCTGCGGAAGAACCCGTAGAAACAATCACCGCCGGCTCAGTGAAGGATGCAGTGAATATGGCACTGACAGCCGGCGGAGATGACGTTACAGTTGGAACAGTTGCCTCAACAGGATGAGCAACTGAACCAATGTTGCAAACAGGCGCAGCCGCCTGGGTCATCGCCTCGGGTAGGTTGACCAAACCTACCGTCATGGGTCCAGAACTGCTCCTCCCCGCATCCCTCTGGAATGCAGTTACATCCACGCCTGCATGAAGACGAGATATTAAAAACAATGGCGGAAAGAATTGCGGGTAAGATTAATTTACACTTACGAGTTTTCTTGAGCTTGAAGGTTCTGACAGGCGGGGACGAACCCGATGGAGCCGGCCTCTTCACGCCGGTCACCATCGTCGTACTGGGCGGATCGGAGCTGACAGTTGTCTCAACCTCCGGGACAGTTGTCTCACCACCACCAGGATTCCCCTCCGCCTCCTCACTTGCGGTCTCCGAGTCAGACCGGTTCCCCTGATCGGCGGAGGCAACCTTCGCCTTGCCCTTCGCGCCAGCACCCTTCTTCTTCCTCACGAAGAAAGGACCATCTGCGGATTCCTCATCAGAAGATGACAAAATTAAAGGAATTCCAGCAGAGGTTTGAGCATTGAGAAGGCGAGGGTTAGAGTCCCTTACCTGGCCGCCTGGCGCTCAGAATTTCGTGGCATGGCGGGTAGACCTCCACAAACTTATCCGCCGTTTGCTCCAAGATGGGCAACTCGTTCTCGTCGAGAGCACGGGTACCCAGCCGAGCGGGACCACCGCTCTCACGCGGTTGCAGAAGCGACTGCAAATTGTTCCCCTCTGAAAATAAACAGAAAAGCAGTTAGAAGAAAAACCCTAAATCAGCAAAAAGATATGAAGCATACCGTAAAGGATAGAGTTCAAACCGTATTCGAGGACGATGGGAATCTATGGCGCCTCTGCCCCAGCATCCTTCCATACCCGGCTCATCCCAAGCATCACCATCCCAGACTCCGCAAAGCGGTAAACCGGAGTCTGGATCCGGGAGATCTTGGTAAACCATTCCGCCTCCTGGTAGTTGGAGGCGTGAAGGTTCGGGAGAGCTCTTCCGTTCTTGAACGTCATCGCTATGGGGACGACACGGGTAGAGATGTAGAAGAACTCCCGCTTCCAAGACCGAAGACTGCGCTCGGTAGCACAGATCTTCAAACCCTTGATCCGAGTGATCAAGGTATACCAGCCCTGGATGCACCTCCAGGAATAGAAGGTCATCAGGCGGTCGACGCGGGGCTCAACGCCCAGAATGTGGCACACCCATTCAAAGTGGCGAACCTTTGCGATCGCCATCGGGTGCACCTCCGTCAAATGTACACCGTGTCTCTCCAAAACACGGTACACAAACTTCGTCAATGGGAACCTGAGATTCCCATAGATGAAGAATGCAGCATACACCCCTATCTTACCCTTGGGGGCATCGTACACCGTCTGGTGAGGCTCAGGAAACTCAGGCTCGAAAGGCTCGAGCATGAACTTCCTGACGATGTACTGATAAACGTCGACGGAAAGAGCACACTGGCACTCCCCAGCAGTACTATTATCGTCCTTGTCAGACGTCGGGTTCTCGATGTACACGTCGGACTCCTCGGCAATAGCATCAGGATCACGAATGGACGACATGTTGAGGATGGAAAGAAGAACGATTTCAGGAGAATGCTCGACAGAAAAGTTAGAGTATTCGCCGAAAATCGCTTAGAAGAAAAAGAGAAGTGAAAGTGTGGATTAAGATGCACCCTCTCCCCCTTTATATACTCATCGCAATGAATGTGATGAATTTAATGTGGAAGAGAGAGGAAAAGGCAGGTGCAATGAAACTATGACACGTGGAAAATGCAAGCTGGCAACAGCTGTTGACAGGACGCGCGCCGTAAACTTCGCACCCACGCGCCCGAAAACTCGCGCCCACGCGCCTGAAAAAGTGTCTGGAATGACCATATACTGTCACGTCACCATAACTTCCTGCACGTCCTGAAACTGTCAGAAGAAACCGTCGGACTACGCTAACGTCCCTTCAACAGTTTGGACCGTTCTTATCTTTTCACCAACTCTTCGAATTTCAAAAAGATTCAAAAATAAGAGGGAACATACCCCCTTACCTTGGCAACCAAGAAACCGTAAGACGAGTGCGGGTATAGTGTCAAGGCGAAACCCTTCACATACCTAGCACCCGCGGAAAATTGAAGCCAAGAATACCTTGGAAGTAAAGTAACTATAAGACGAGTGCGGGTACAGTGTCAAGGCAAAACCCTTCATATACCTAGCACTCGCAGGGAATTGAAACCAAGAAGGATCTTCTGGGCCATGCTTGGGGAAACGGAAATAACATCCCCGCATAGCGGGAACGTTGACAACTAGATTGTTTGAAGCTCCAAGATGGAATTGGTTGTTTTTAACATAATTGATCACTATGTTTAAAACTACCAAAACCTCATGGAGAATCTACACAAGTAGAACTCAACGCTCCTGACTTGCGAGGAGGTTACAGACCTACCCGCATCATACCCAAAGATCAAGCAGAAAAGTCGGGAATTTCTGCACGTGACATTAGGACTTCCGCGGGAAGAATCCCCATGGAAAACCTTAAAACTAAACCCTTCTCAAAACCCCTTGCTTAAAGTCCAAAAGTTCACCTCACTTATTAACAATTCATGAGAAGAACATTGGACTGGGGGGACTTGAAGAGGTAGGTCCCAGCAGAGCCCAGTTGGACCCGCAAGACTCACCTTGAACAGGGACGTCTGCGCGGTTGGACCCGCAAGACTCACCTTAAACAGGGACGTCTGCGCAGGTGGACCCGCAAGACTCACCTTAAAAAGGGACGTCTGCGCAAAGACCAACTGGATCTGCAGGATCCACCACGCTCAGAGAGATGACGTCCTTACGCGCAGTACGCAAGCTGTTCCCGCAGGAAAAGCCTCCCAATGGTAACGTACTCCGCCTGTTCCCGCAGCTGCGGATACTAGCCATCAGGGAAGGCTACCCGCACTAACAGCAAGGCTACACGCACAAGGCACTAACTCTCAAATAATTCAGTAATGTCACCTGAAGAAGGAATGAGCAAGCCGGGAATACTCCCGCACAAAGCTGGGAATACTCCCCCCCAAAGCCGGGAAAACTCCCGCCCAAATGAGCCAGTCCGTACGCTACTGGAGGATCTTTTGTACTATACCTGCCAAGGTATGGACAAAAGATCTGACCAAAGCAGCGACAGCTCACTGACAACAGTACAACGAGCAGCACGCTCTAGTACTTAATGTCACTATCAGCCGCTGCCTACTCACCAACTCCTGTCGTGGCACGTACATAGACCGCAGTTGGTGGAAAATGAATAGTACACAGCCGGCCATGTCACTATCAGCCGCTGCCTACCCACCAACCACCAGCATGGCACGTGCGTAGCCCACAGTTGGTAGAAAAGGAATCTTATACAGCCGGCTGTACCTGCTTGGAAACCTACCTTCGGCTATAAATACTCCAACACCTTGGAACGGTATCATTATCTTATATCTTCATATATTATCTGATATCTGCTCTAGTCATTTCTCTTAAATATACATTTATATTCAAGAGCAATCTAGTCTGATTCTCACGCCGGAGGGTGGTCACAAGGAGGTACCCCCCCCCCTTCTCAGTGACGAGCTCACGGTGTCTGTTTTGCAGGTCATCAGAAGAACAACCATCTTTGCCGGAACTAACCCTCGTGGGAAACATCTATTTAACCCCCAGATTATCCGTAATCTGCCCGGGGTCAATTAGTGTTTCTTCAAATAGTCAACGGACTAATTTTAACAAATGACTTTTGTTTTGAGAATACCATTCACAATTGACTTGTGTATGTATCTCTTAACCATGTATTAGAAAACAGTTGACTTTTGATAGCCTACTCGATTCATTATGAATCAATTTGTCCAGTAAACAAACCTTAACTAAAACCATACCATAACCGATTGGTTAAGTCTGTTCTTTTACCAAGGCTATCTGTTATGGTTATGCTGTTAAATGCTGTTAACCAAACCGAATCGTCATCTGCTCATCCCAAGTTTGATTCATATAGACTCTTTCTATAAAATTTTGGTATAATTCATGATATAAAGTTAATAACATTAAAGATTCACATTATTATTATTATTATTATTTTAAAACGTGGAATTCATAGTTATTTTATCATGTTAGCTGGTCCTCACTATCGGGAGGGAATATCAACTTTTATGGTACGGTGAAGTGATACTTTTATGAGCAAGAATAATAGACAAGCACCATCATCCACATTTAGCATAAAGTAAAATAAAACAATAAAAATTGAAAAGCTAA
Source organism: Bidens hawaiensis (assembly GCF_021521415.1). Taxonomy (NCBI): domain Eukaryota; kingdom Viridiplantae; phylum Streptophyta; class Magnoliopsida; order Asterales; family Asteraceae; genus Bidens; species Bidens hawaiensis. The sequence continues at coordinate 38,856 of NW_027492978.1, read as the reverse complement.
ACCTTTTAATAACAAAAATAAACGTTCATAATAATCATAAATATTGGGAGTGACAAACATAACCACCTTTTATATATTACAAGTACATTCAAAACAATATCTATAATAATACATCATCCGGTTCTCAACTTAGTATTTGAGTATTCACAACATGATCACTTGGAGTAAAAATCAAGTATGAGGTAGCGTTGTGAGGAAGTTTATTGGTAAAGTTTGTGATGGAAGTTTGTGCCTGCAAACTTGGAGGCGGACGGGGAAGGTGGACCCCCCCCCCTCTCACTCACATCACATATATATACATATCTGTATATAATTTTATTAATAGTTTAATCGATTAGTGACATTTGATGTTGATGAAAAAATGATAATTTTTTAGAAACGTTTGGAATTTAGTGTTACAGTTCATGAAGTCCCGGTGATTAAAAACAAAATTCCTTATACATAAAATGATTATGATAGAAACATACATATAAAGTTTGTTAATTTATATTATTGATGTGCAAGATAGAAAAATAATATTCTTTGTCAATCCCCGATTAAATAAATACAAAAATGTTAACTTATCGTCAATATACTAATTAATGAAGTAATTAATCTAACTAATAGTTGTCCAAATTGTTGACTAGTAGATTCCCTTCTAACCATAATTTAGCCAAACATCTTGCCAACATTTTTATCCATTTTTGAACAACAATTTAATAAAAGAAACAAGAAGAGGTTAGGTATTAAAAATAAAATAATAATAAAACAAAACAAGAAGAGGTTAGGTATTAATAAATAAAATAATAAGGCATGGTCGTTAGATAAGGCGTGAATTGAGAAAGATCAGTCAAGTAACATATATTTTTCTTAAGTCTACTCCCATAACACATGGGCTTGTTTCATGTGTTCTCGAATTATAATTATTTATTCTACTTTATACAATCAATGCAAGATTCCTTTCAAATAAACATAAACGATATATAAAATAATTGTTTTTTTGAAGTTCGTGGAAAATTTATTATTAATATTTAGAATAGCGTTTATTTCCTCTACAAGGATCTAGAAGGCGTGACGTGCCATGCCGTAGTGATTTATTGACTTTGACATAGTTTAGGTCGGACCAAATTTTTGGCCTCCTATGTTATGCCTCCTGTCGGCACCTCGAATCATAAATAAAGTCCATGAATCCATAATCAACAATTAAATTCCACAAAACGTGGAAAGGAAGCTAAATATGGGCAACAAAAACTATAATTTCACTTAAAAAACATTGATGTACATCATATATATGGAGACAAATTATGTGTTTTGGAGTAAATCGGATGATACCGGGATTTGATCCCAGACGTTCCATACATGGTCGACCCAAGTACTTTAGAAGCCGAAATTGGAAAAAAAAATCCGATCACTTTTTTGAACAAGTGCTTCATACTTTCGGCATCTATTTTCATGAGACCTAAAAAAACGGAAAAATAAAGTTCGGAACCATGAGATTCAAACCCATGCCTCCAAGAGCAAGAGTAGAGTCTTACACTCTTACCACTATATTAGCATTGTGTTTTGGTTTGAACTCTCAAAGTGAATATAATATACATTAAATACATATATACATATTTTTAAAAAAATGAGGCCTTATTCAAGTGAAAGTTTTAAACCCTACCTTATTTTTAATGGTCTTGAGCTGGCGTTACTCCGATAATAGATTCTCACCTCCATGATTTCACTTATGGTTACCTCTTACATGACTTTTAACAAGTGAAAATTCATAAAACAATCCATCGACAAGAAACTAAATGGGTTTAACCGGTCTAACCATTTGAGGACTTGAATCACATGTGTAATCAACCATGTTAAACAAACAGACACACGCAATATGTTTATGAGTAGTTTTTCAAAATAATAACATGGATTTATAATTTCATAAATAGTTAAATATATCATAATAAATTCTGCTTCCTAACTGACTAGCGTAGTTTGTTAAATATACTATGGATTGTAATTTATAGTAACTATTGATAGGAACAAAGTGGCACGCATCAGAATCAACACACACAAACACACAAATGAATATCACGTTGAGACCATTAAATAAAAACGAAAAACACGATGTGGTCCGATGCCAGCAGAGAACCTACATCCACGTGCTGCAGCTAGAAAATTTCTTATTAGCACACAAATAATACAATCACATCATAGGGTATATATAGACTAGGAATAAAGGATCTAACTTAGAGCATCCGTATTTTTATGTGTGTTTTTGGTGTGCTAAGTGGCACTTGCCAAACTAGTTAGCATAGTTATTTTTCATGGTCTACTCACAATCAATTAAAAACATCATTTCTCTAACCTGCTTCATCTCTCCTAATCAAACTCACATAGTTGTTTTTGGAAGTTTTTGTTAATGAATTAATCTTCATCTCTCTCTTCGACATCATGCCCTATTTTATGCACATCACACTTTTTCTATAAAAAATTTCTTTAAAAACACTTATTGTGGATAATCTTAAGCTCCTAATAAAACATATAACGATCCCTAAATAAAACATGCACAAAGGCTTCACAGACCCTAATAAGTAATAACTATTTGTTTTATGTTTTTAATTGTATTTTGTTATATCTTAACTCATAATAAGCAAGTTGTGTCAATAATGATGTTAAACATGTTGTGCAATTCTGATTTATTCAACCACGTATGCCATGCCATTTGTGTTATTGAATTAGTTATATTCAATCATGTTATATGTATCATGATTCATGCAACTCACTTGATAACATTTGTATTCGTATCTAAGTTATTATAGTCTTGTTTGAGTTGAATAACTGTATTTAACGTCTTGTGTCAGACATAATCGTTAAACATCACACTACATTTTTTTGTTGGCACTAGGTACTTTTTTTATAAATTTAAAAGTTACTATTTATCAACAAATCTCTTCTCATATACTCCATCCGTTCCATTATAAGTGTCTACATTTCTTTTTTATTTGTCTCATTATAAGTGTCTACTTTCAAAGTTTATTAGCCAATTTTCAAGTTTACCCTTAAACACACAACTAACAATAATAAACAATATTGATGTACTCACTTTTCAAGGACATTATTGTCATTTGGTAAGATAAAAAAAAGGTAATCATTCAATCCACCTTAAACTTTATGTTTTTAAAACCTGGACACTTATAGTGAGACGAAGGAGTATAAGATAACTAAGATAACGTAAGACTTACAATCGTATTCTTACCTTTAATGTGTCTAAAATGTCGTGGAGCAATAGTTTAGGCACTATTTTGGCAATTAATGAAAACAAAATGTTCCTTTTTTTTATTTTTTTTTTTAACAAAAAAGCTTGCATATATTCATTCCACCAAACCAATCTCTAAGCAAGATGCTAAAGAGAAGGCAACACCAATTACACCACCAAAGATAGAATCAAAACAAGTTTACATCAAATTTTAACCATCTATCTATTTACAAATTTTTCCACCTGGATCTATGTTTCAGATTAAGGATTGAAGTTTCCTTGATGTCATCCAATATCTTCGAGACCGAGCAGGGATTATTGTTAAAAATTCTTTGGTTGCGGTCACGCCAAATAATCCACATTCCAACCATTACAACTGCTACCATTGATTTTTTCCTCCTGTGTGAGAATGCCGAATCCTTTATCAACTGGAAAGTGTCTTTCACCGAGCTAGTAAGAGCGAGATTTGGGCACTCCAACCAGATTCCCAAATGCCACCAGATGCTTTTGGCAGCCAAACAATTAATAAGAAGATGATCAACAGTTTCATCAGCGTATCCGCATCTTGCACATCTTCTATCTTGCAGATTTACGCCCCGGCGTTGTAGTTCCGAACCCGTAGGAATTCTACCATCCCAAGCCTTCCAAATGAACATATTGATTTTTGGCGAAATCCAATTGCACCACTTCAAGACCTGATTATGGACGCTGCCAACGACATTGACTGCTATATCTTCCCTTACTGTTTTAACATTAAACTGCATTCCACCTTCAGAGACCCAGCCCCAAGTGTCTGGCCTGCTTTTTATTGGAGCATTCGAGAGGCATTTCATAAGAGCCGAGAACTCCCTCCACTACCCCCCAGTCTGCGGTAATGAGATCCAGTTCCAATCCCACTGAATTTGCTCACCCACCCGCTTGTAGTTGTTTTCAATTAGTGCATTTTTATTAAGAGCTCTACCAAAGCAAAAGGGAAATTGATCACATAAGGGGCTGTTTCCGGTCCACCGGTCAAACCAAAATCTGGTTTTGTTTCCGTTCCCCACCGAGCAGACGAGTTTATCGGTAAGATTCATGCCCTTTTTCTGAAAGTTCCCTGCAATTGCACCAATGTTCTTCCAACTTCCTGAAGCTCCTTTTTTTAGCGGGATAACATTTTTTCCCCATTTGTTACCGTGGATTAGACGTGCACAAAAAAACCGGTTCCGGAACCTAACTGGTGGAACCGAACCGGAACCGGTTCCAGTTCTAACCCGGTTGGTACAATACCCGGTTTTGGTATTTTTATACCCGAAAATCGTACCCGGTTCTCATATTTGTATGTCAGTATCGGTTCCAACTCGGTTCCTACCCGGTTCTTAATTGGAACCGGTTCGGTTCGTACCCGGAAAAACCGGTTCCGACGGGTTTTTTTTGAAGGGTCAAACAAAAGTCAAACTAGCCGTTGGAACCGGTTCTAACGGTAATATAGCCGTTGGAACCGGTTTTTCAGACACCAATTAGCCGTTGGAACCGGTTCCAACGGTAATATAGCCGTTGGAACCGGTTTTTGAGACAATAGATCCGTTGGAACCGGTTCCAACGGTAATATAGCCGTTGGAACCGGTTTTTGATGCCCAAACCTGTATATAACTTGTTTCCACCACTTGTTTCACCACCAAACTCAAAAACAAACTAAAATACTACTCCTTTAGCAAACCCGTTCCTTTACCCGACCATCCAACTAAATATTATTATGGTACCCATCAAAAAAACTAACAAGAAGACTAAGAAGAGTGTTTTTGTTGCCCCCGTTCCTGTTACGGAGGACCCAAGGGTTGTTACGGTAGTCAACCATAACCGCAACCAATACATATGGAAGAATTGGGATTTGATTGTGGATGACGAAGGTTATCAAAAGGCTCGTTGCAAACAATGTGGTTCAATATTAAAGCACGATTCCAACTCTACTTTGAGAAAGCACATCGAGAAGCCATATTGCAAGGCGTTGAAAGGGATTGGTGCGACCGATCAAATTGACTTGGGTAAAGATGGTACACTATTTCGTTACAACACGACTCAAGTTCAAGATAGAATGGCAAAGTTCGTTATTCAACGAGGTTTGCCGTTTAACCACTTTGATAACCCGGAGTTGACGTCGTTGATTCGCGAAACTCTACAACCGAGATACACACATGTAAGTCGTACTACCTTAAGACGTCATTGTATCAGGTTGTGGGAGTGTGCTAAAAAAGAGTTAATCGAGTCTTTTCATTCTTTAGAAGCCATGGTTAGTTTCACTACCGATGTTTGGTCGGCACCACACGGGTTGCCCGAATCATACATATGTGTCACCGCTCATTGGGTTGATCCGGTGACATGGCAATTGATGAAACGCACCATCGCTTTTGAAAACTTCCCGTTCCCACATACCGCCGAAAAATTGTTTGAATTACTTGATGAAGTTATAACGATTTACAACTTGAGAAATAAAATATTTTTGACTTCGTTTGACAACGCTTCAAACAATACTAAGGCGGCTGAAAAATTTATCATTAAATATTCACCACCTTGTTTCGGGGATTTTTTTCATGTCCGATGTGTTGCACATATCATCAACTTGGTTGTTCAAATAGGTCTTGACAATGAAAACATTTGTGATGATTTAAAATACTTTAGACTTATGTTACAAGATGTCTTCAAAAGTGGTAAATGAAGACATCTTGAATATAAGAACTATTGCAAGTCGGTTGAAAGAAAGTATTTGGGGCCGAATTGGGACGTTCCAACCCGTTGGAACTCAACTTGTCATATGTTAAAGTGTGCTTTTTCCGAACGCCAAACTTTACAAGCTTTTCATAACAATCTAGTTGAAGAACGCGAGGCCGATATGTTTCCGGAAAGTGTTTGGGTCCAAGTCGGTTATTTGTTGGAGTATCTTGACGTGTTCAAAAAGTCAACAACAAAATTATCGGGAGTCTATTATCATACTAGTTGTTGGGTTTTGCAAGAATTGTACTATATGTCTTGTGTTTTTAAAAGCTTTGCGGAGAAGAACAAACTCTTCGAAAATATTGTTGCGGTGATGAAAGAAAAGTTCATAAAATATTTTGAAAACATACCGCCGGTCTTTACTTGTGCCGCCGCATTAAACCCCTATTGGAATGTTAATGGGGTTGAAACAACGATTGAGGAAATATTCGACAACTTAGGTATGCACGAGATTGACCCGAAGTTGTCGACGGAAGCGAAGGACAAGTTCAACAAAAACCTTCAAGACCTTTATGACCATTATTTTCAAATGTATGGTCCAAGCACGAGATCGTCTTTTGTGAAAAAAACAACAACTAGTAGGCCGTGCAATGACCCACTTATAAACTTGATGAATGGGATTCGTGAATCGACATCTAAGAGGCAAAGAGAAAACACACCAAGCAGCGAACTTGGTCGATATAGTGGAGCAAACTATGTTGAGGGCGCAACGGTCGACGAAATTTGCAATATTGATTTGTTGGCTTGGTGGAAAGGTAAACAAAACGAATTTCCCATTCTATCCGCCATGGCTCGTGATTTGCTTGCCGTACAAGCCTCAACGGTTGCTTCCGAATCGGTTTTTTCTCTTAGTGGGAGGGTGTTATCTATGCGAAGAACAAAACTAACTCCCGAGTCTCTAGAGGTTTGCATTTGCCTAAAGGACCATTTGGATGCGGTGGATCGTGTACAACACAAGGCGAACTTTGAAGACGAAATACCAATAGAGCGTCATATTCATGATGAGGAGGCAGAGGACGGGGTTTCTTCCGATAACGAAGACGAGGGTGAAGACGAGAATGAAGACGAAGAAGAGTTGTAATTATTTGTTTTGGTAAAATTATTTGTAACTTGTTCAACTAATATTTAGTTTTGATTTGTTTTATTATAATTACTTTTGTTACTCATTATTAATTTTTGTTACTTTTTTAATAACGACGAACATTTTATTTATTTAAAAAATAACTATTACAAACATTATTAAAACATAAACGATACTAAACATAACAACTAAAACATAAAAAACAAAGTCCGTCGTTTTAATCCGGGAATACTTATTTTTGGGTTGTAGAGCCGGACGACTCTCCCACTTCCGTTTTTTTAGCTTCCAAACTTCTTTTCTCTCGACAATACTTATTCGTATGTTTTCGTAATGTCGAGTTGGACCCTGCTTTAAGAAACTTCGAGCAATATTTGCAACGTGCCAACTCATGTGAGTCGGTCATGAGACACAAATCGTAATGAACCCAAACATCGGGGCATCTTGTTGTTTCGATCACCATAACAACGTCATCATTAGTTGCCATTTGTTGTCGGTTTAAGGTTAATTGTGGTTTGGAGTGTGTTTTATAGTTTTGGAAGTGGTTTAACAAGTACACAAACAAACCTTGCTATTTAGAGTAAAAAAATAACCTATTTATAGTTAAAAAACCGGTTCCAACGGTCAAAACGGCTATATAGCCGTTAGCCGTTGGAACCGGTTCCTAACGGCTATAATATTTAAATTTCAAAAAAAACCGGTGGAACCGGTTTTTACGTAAAAACCGGTTCCGGTTCATACCCTACCCGGTTCTTAAAAGTTAGCATATCTGGGCATCGGTTCGGGTCGGGAACCGAACCGGTTCTTGATTGGAACCGGTGCCATTTTACAACCCGGTGTGAAAAAACCGGTTTCGAACCGGTTCGGGTTTTCCAGTTGAACCCGATTTGTGCACCTCTACCGTGGATTGCCTTTATAGCTCTTGCCCATAATTGATCTCCATCGTCTCTTAGCCTCCACCACCATTTTAATAAGAGGGCTAAGTTATCTAATCGGTCAAGTAGCAGATACTGACAGCTTTTAAGTTTGATCACATGCTTGTGTTCTCAGCACATGACTTGCCCAGTATTGGTGGCACCAAAAGAGCTTGACACGGCAACTCGTGTCAGGTTCGCACGTGATGTTTTTTTGGACCTTTCCATCTTGTAATTGTTCCTTAAAATGAACTTTTAAGTATTATTATTGATTATTTTAATAATTATATTTTGTATATAATTTATAAAAAATCAAGTAATATGACACATATTTGTAAAGACTGAAACTTTTCGAACTTTCGTTCTTGTAATAGTTTTTTTCGTGTAAAGAAAGGATAACAGACACAATACTATACTCGATTACTTGTTATGACAGTTTTGTCATAGAGATGGTAAATTTTCGATTATTTAGTTGGAGTGGATTAAAAACTCTTTCCTTAGGCCATCCGTAAGGGGCGTAGGTTGGGGCGAATCGTGGTGAGAAGAAGGGGGAACACCCCCCCGGCGATATGTGGGCGAAAAGGGGCGGGGACGGAATGTATTTGTCGCCGGAAAGGTGTGGAGAATATCATTAATTTAATATGTTGTGTGTGTGTTACACACACAAACACCACACACACACACACACATATATATTACTATTTGTAGCCTCTACACCATTACACCTCAAAAACAAATTCCCACCATTTACTGACTGGGCGCCACACGACGCAAAACGCCCCAATTTGTAGCCCCTCCGCTACGCATAGCCTTATCATGTAATTAACTTTTGTTTCTCTAAAGTCTGCTAAATTTGCTTATATACTGGCGGCGGTTAAAACAATTAAATTAAAATATATTACTTGGTTTCTTTGAAAATTAATAAATATATAGAGGTAATTGAAGAAAGCCCAAAAAAGCAACAAAAAATATATAATACATTCGATAGCAAGTTAATTAGCAGCAAAAAGAAAATATTTAAAAATTTACTGAATTTATTGTCAGCTCATTCGAATGTTTAGGGGGGACGGCATCACGCTTGAAGAAAGGATCGGCGGCGGTGTTTAATTACCCATCACGCGTGATGGGTGGCTTATCATGCACCGCCTGGGTATTGTTGCGTGATGGCCATCACACAAATGATGGGGTGGAAATCTAGGAGGTGTGTGAGGAGGAGCCGTTGGAAGGGAGCAAGTGATGGGTGATAGCCATCACACCACCACCCCTTGTAAAATCCATCACATGTGATGGATTTGGGGCTGGTGATGTGGCACACCACCATTGGTGGTGGTGTGATGAGAAATATACCGCCCCGTCCCCCCCTTATGATACGAGAAATAAAACATGCATAGATGCTATGGTTAACAAGAAGATTTAAGACAAATCTATATATTCTAATAAATGACTACATATTTTTGCAACTTGTCATCCTCATAACTATCCTCACATTTATTTTCACTTATTTCAATATATGGTCCTTATCTTTTAAGCCATGTCAAATTTGAATTTAAGTTTGTTTTTATTATATGTAAATCCTAATCAATTCATTCATTAACATTAATGGTGAAATAAGGAGATATTAAAATTGACGTTACAAGTTTGTTAGAATATAATTTTAAAGTCACAAGTAATTGCAAATTAAAGCAAATAAAGGTTAATTATTGTCGAAGAATTTGGATTTGTATGGTAAACTACAAATTGTTTTTTAAACTGGGATTTGAGCAACAGTGCATAATTTTTTATATAAGATTGGTTTCAAATTTGGATTTAAAATATTCTCATATGCAATTAAACTCGGGAAAATGTGTATTTTCTTAATTTTCTCCAAACGTTTTGTATAAATATTGCAAACATAGAGAATACATATTATATATCTTGGTGTTTAGCATTAAATTATTGAAGTTGAATTATATATTTATAATCTGTATGTATACAAATTTACTATATGAAGTATATGTTATTTATTTATATGATTTTTTTGTGTAGTATAAAGAGTTTTAGCAGTAAAAAATCAATATTTAATTTTCAATATTTTCTTTATAATTCAGACCAAAATGCTTCAGAACATATATTTTAACATTAATTTACAAAAAATAGTTAATTCGGTTAAAAGTCATTTACCATGATTCCAACGAATCCGAAATCTTTGCTTTTTTTTCTGTAAGTTTTTAAAATATATATATCGATTAATTAAACATTCCAACAACTCCCATAATATTAACAAATAACAGAGGATTAGTATTCAAAATTTAAACATTCATTATCAAATACTTTCATCTCTCATAAATAAGAATCACTACCTTGTAAGGCCCCGTTCCCGGTAGCCATACTTTAGCGTCGGATTTACTCATAAACACAGTTCTTACAAATCAGAGTTAATTAAAACCTCTCGCGGAAACGTTAACTTAAGTCATTCGTTACAAAACATTAACTCTTTTCTTTAAAACCAACTTAAAACATCATATTTTAAACACCATTTCTTCTGTCTTCATATGCCAGCCGTTCAATTCAAACCATGTGCCGTCCTCATGCTAACTCTAAAATCAGCTCACCTGCGTGCATACTAAAAGTCAGCTACGCTGAGTGAGTTCTAGTTAATCAAGTAACTTATCATACAACCACTACATGCATCATATACGTATCCGAAGACACGTAGTCTACTATCTAACCTGCTCACCTTACCACTTAGCCTCTTATCTACACCTGCCACTTTGCCACTTTAATAACGTATAACGTTATGCCACTACGCCACTTTAATAACGTAGTCACGTATAGGCTTACCCTACCACGTACTATTGTCATGCCACTAACACTCTTACTAGACTCTTGCCACTTCTAACACACTCTACCTCTACTTGTCTACAACACGCTTCATATCATTTACATAATAAGCAAGTCACATCATAGCATTCATACACACTAATAACCACTTGGCAATCACTATCCTTGGCGATACGTGCAATATCCGAAGATCGTTCACGCACCGGCAAGCATTATATATTAACTACTTGTATAACATCTATAACATACACTTACCACTTAAGGTAAGTGTATTCACACTTCACATCGAGTATGCACACAGCCCCGAAAACATAACAAGGAAATGGGGCTAGAAACTCACCTGATTGCGGTCACGTCTTCCGTTAATGGTTATTCCTTCCCTTTAGCCGAGCTTGGCTAACTGTTAAATATATGTTTGTTACTTAACTATATAATTATTTGAGTTGGTGTTCTAATTAACCAACACTCTTTCTAAGTTGGGCCTGTTTATCTAAGCCTTACATATGGGCCAACTAGTTAGATCAGGTCCACTGTTCATTATAATCTATGGGCCCAACTGACCAGGCCCAAGGTCAACAGAGCACTATGTGGCCGAGAATTCCAGACAGAGCACATATTGGCCGAGAACTCGTGTATGACCGAGAACACATGCATGACCGAAAACCGTTTGACCGAAAACTCATATTGACCGAAAACCCATATTGACCGAAAACGCGGGTTGACCGAGGACCCTGTAGAATGGCCGAGAACTCAGGCCTGATCGTTTTTATCCATCTGTTCATCCTTATCACCGTTAAGGTACCCATTCCGTTACATTTAAACCACATTTTCTATTAATCTAAGCTGTCTTGCACCCATTACTATTACATCATCTAAATCTAGTTCGTTTCTAGCATAAAGCTTGGACCTTTATCACTTTCAAAACCCGTTTTAGGTATAAAGCTTAAAGCTTTATCGATTTTAAACTCATTTTAGCTAGATCCCTAGCTAATGAATAGATTAAGACCACCTTTATCCTCAAGTTTGTAACTTTATGATTTGTCTAGACCCGATCTACTCTATGTTTAAGTTTCAAGGCAAACCGTTCATAAAAACGTAACCTTTAAGGTTAAAGAACGTACCTTTAAGCGTTTCTAGGCTTTGAGTTAGCTTGGTTATGAACTATGATCTTGTATCTTGCTTGATTGATTAAGATTTATTAAGATCCTATCTTGTTTTGGTCTCGAATCTCCTTCTCTTGCTTGCGGCCGAAATGGAAGGGTTTATGTGTGTGTTTTTATGGTGTGGAGAGAATAAGATGGAAAATATGGATGGAAATGGAAAGGATTAGGGTTTAAGGGGTATTTATACTCCCTTAAACCCATGGACTCAAAGCCCATCTTTCCTTTTTAGTCCATAATTAATCTCATCTAAATAGCCTACTTACTCTTTCATATTTTATTATTATCGTTCCGCTAACTCACTTATTTCACCCGATGAAGTTAGTATATTAATTAATATTCCAGAAAATTCGGGATGTTACATACCTTCACTTTATGCAACTTTAAATCTTCTATTATTCTACTAACTAAGAATAATCATTTTTCTTCGAACATGACTTTAAGGTTAGTATATATTTGTCATTTTCAATTAATATAAAAAAAAAAATTGTTATATTTTAATTTCCGGTTTTATATGTTGCTTAATTATACAATTGTTAATTGTAAAATATAAGATCAAGTAAATATTTGTCATACACAGAATATTAATGAAACCAAATTTATCATGATCAATCAATTTTAAATTCTAAAAATTTATAAGGATGACTATATCATCAAAGTTCAGGTAATCTGGTTTTTAGATAATCATGTTTTGGGATAAACATGAGCACGTGATCTCAAATGACATTATATATATTAATTGATTAACATGCATGATATTTTATGTGTAAGAATATTTTTTTGTTAGTTTCATGGATATATTATCATTTATCGAGGGTTGGTATGTATTTAAAGAATCTTATTTATCACACGGACAATTATACGTGGCTATATCAAGAGTTATAAACATACCTACATGTTACCTTATCAAGAGTTATAAGCAGACATGGATTAAATATTTGATTTGTGATAAACAATGTATATCAACCAATAAAATCACAAATGTAGCGTACAAGGATTGTTTTATTTATTTGTAATATATTTGTGTAATCTTAGTTATGTAATGTCTGTAACTTTAATGTAAATTGTAATTGTATAAAATATATGATCATTTTGTTAAGTATATTTCACTTAATGATTCAAACACAAAATTTTCATCAATTACCCGTGTAATACGCGGGCCTCAAACTAGTAACAAAATAAACATAAAAGGATAGATGAGAGAACACAAAGTATGAAAACTGAAAGTATTAAATGAATTTAACACATTTAGTAAGCATGATAAAAGATCCAATACATATGACATATCACGTACCGAGCATACAACATTATTTTGCCCAATAATTAAGCATGAAGTAAATAAGTTAACTCATTAGGCACGAAATAGATACACTTGAAGCAAAATAATTACACAACCTATATTTAACACTTTGTACGTTAAGTGTTTTTTTTGGTACAATGACTATCCTCTAGTAAACATAACCCGATGAAATACTTAAACTGAACCCGAACAGGTTCATTTTGAAATCTAAACTCTAATAAAAGAATGATTTGCCCTTTATTTCTTTTTCGGTTTCATTAAAACTAATACGGTGCAACTATGCAAGCCCACCGACAAATTTTCATGTCTTGATTCCTAAAAGCCCAGGCTCATAAAAGTATTTTGGTTCACTTTTGGATCTAGAGGCCCATGTGAGTGACGTGATATTACGGGCTTCGGGCCGTATCTAACTATCTATCACACTATCATCATTCCGAGTAGAGGTGAAAAAAAAACCGAACCTGAAATCGAACTCTAAAAAATAACACGGAGCCGGTTTTTTTTATACCCGGGTTTTAATACCCGAAAACGTACCCGACCCTATCCGTAGGGTACGGAAAGGGTATGCATTTCAGTACTAAAACCCGAACCCGAACTGATTTGTACTCAATAATACTCGAAAACCAAAACCGACGCTAAAGTAGTACAGTTAAGTCAGTTACGTTTTTATTACAACACAAAACAAGCACTCTTTATATATAAATGTGTACGATATGCACGTAAAAAATCTCTCATAGAATATTATTCATTTTGTACGATTATCTATTATAGGTTACATACATAAACGGAATATCAAACTAACTCGTTTAGACTATAAATTTTATATTTTCCTATGCATACATATGTTGTAAAATATAAATGAACAATCAAGATAATGTCTACATGTCTTTTTTTTTTCTATACCTTTCTTCTTTTATTCCTAAAGCATCAAAATTCCGAAAAAATGAACGCTGTTTAACACACTCTTTAATATATACACCTCAAATTTATTTAAGAAACCCAAATTAAATGCCTTTACAAACCAACTTCATGGCATCAATTCATATTCGAAACTGAACTATTAACATTTTCTTAATTTCTCGAAACTATTTTGTCGATCAGTAGAGTATTGATTGCCCTCAACTTCAGCTGGAATGTAACAATGTTTAGCTGCTGCTGCCGCCGCTGGAGATCCCAAACAGATTAATCATAGATTTTGACCTCGGCTTCTTTTCTGCGGGTTTTAATATTCGAAAGGAACACAATAGATTGTCATCAACGCTTATAAAAGCACCCGCATTGTCAAATTCACCACAATAATTAGGAGCCGAAAACACCGTTACAAGCTGCTTGTACGCAAAAAATTCGTACCCGTCCTCTACCACCTGAAATTAACAAAGTAACACCTTTGAAACTTACTTAAAACTTTACTCCATTTTGACTTTTTTAGGTCAACACACTTTCTTTCATAATTCGAAACCGACAAAGAACAAGCTATCAAATGAACACCAACATTTCTTCATTAGTAACATTTTTAACAAAGAAAAGTAAATTCATTACACGGTTTTAAAAAAGTTGAAGAATTTATACCAATCCAAAGTCGAAATTTAGTCCATTTGACCTCAAAAGTCAACTGTACGATAACATTCACAAAAAAGTGAATAACAAACCTGGTGAGCACGGCAAATAAGATCAAGATCATGTTTTATTAAAAACTCTGTAACAACATCAGCACCAAACGTATACGAAACGCCACGGTCATTCATCGCCCACCCTTTGACTTCTTGATGCGGGTCAGACCACAACAGATCACAAAGCAGACCGTTATCGGGCACATCAGTAGGACGGGTCAACTCTCTAATTTGATCCAAATCATTAAGATCGGGCGAAAGACCACCGTGCATACACAATATCTTGTCACTAATTAAAGCTGCAACGGGCAAACAATTGAAGCAATCTCCAAAGACCTTCCATAACTTAACATTAAATCTTTTTTTACATTCGTCATAGAAGCCGTATACGCGGTTTATAGAAGCACATTCATGGTTTCCACGCAACAGGAAGATGCTATCAGGGTACTTAATCTTGTAGGCCAAAAGAAGACATATTGTTTCAAGGCTTTGTTTGCCTCGGTCAACATAATCGCCAAGAAACAAGTAGTTGGCATTTGGAGGCAGTCCATCGTGGTCGAAAAGGCGAAGAAGATCAAGGTATTGACCATGGATGTCACCTGATATTATTATCATAGTTAAAAGATATAATTTGATTAGGTTTCCTAATACAAAATACTTGACAGTGTTTTCACTATTTATAAGGTTGAAGCTTTCAAAAAAGCATATTACAACATACAACTGAAAAGTATACAAACTTTAAGTTTTAATCATCTTTCAGATAAGCTAAAGCACATATTTTGTACCTTCAAGTTATTGTATCAATAGCACAAATTTTGTAACTTTTTATGAATAGTACTTGATCAATAATACAATCTTTTAAACGAGTTTTCGTTATTCCATAGTTGAAGCTTTTAAAAAATAATATACCTTAATATTCAAGGCATGTTACAACATACAATACAATCTTTTAAGTCTTCATCAGAGTTTCAAGATATTGTATCAATAGCACAAATTTTGTAACTTTTCATTAGTAGTTAGATCATGATACCGTATTTTCATAGCATATTACATCATACAGCCGAAAAAAATACGATCTTTAAAGTTTTAATCATCATTTCAAGTGAACCCAAACACACATTTTTTGCAACTTTTTTAAAGAGTTCCTCAAGGCTCAAGATATTCTATCAATATTCAATAGTACAAATTCTGTAACTTTATATAAGTAGTTGATCACTAAGGCTATGTGTAGTGGAGGGGCTACAAAATAGGGTGTTTTGCACCATGTGGCGCCTAGTCAGCAAAAGAGTGGATTTTTGTTTTAGGTGTGTAGTAGTGTTGTAAGCCCAATATATATATGCATATATATATCACTCACCAACATATATAATATTAATATATACAAAACAAGCAGGCGACAATAACACCCCCCCCCCCAAAATCGCCGGGGGGGTAGCCCTTTCTCGCCGCCCACTAATCTTTTTATTTTAAAGGGTTTTCATTATTTACCTTAAGCATTCAAAGTATATTACACCACACAGCCTAAAAAGTTACAATCTTGTAAGTTTTCATATCATTTTAGTTGAACCAAAGTTCAAATTTTTTGCAACTTTTTAAAGGGGTCTTGGGTCTTCAAGATACTATATTAATAGTCAAAGGGGGGCAGAATATTCAACAGACATGAAACAACTCAGCAAGTATTCATGTTCTCAAACATAAAAACAATGAAATTAATACCACAAATCTTGATGGGTGCTTGAAGTTCCAAGAGATTAGGTTGCTGCAAGAAGATCTCTTTGGACAGAACACAAAGCTGTTTGATCTCTGATTCATTGAGCTGAAAGTGTTTACTGGTGGGTTTGTCTCTAACCTCAAGCAGCCTGTGAATGATGTTATCAACAACAGATTGGTCCATTGTTGTTGTTCATATGCAAATGATATGTTAATTATGTCAGAATAGATGGCGAATAAAAGTAGTGTGTGTGGAAAATTGGTGGTCAACGGTGAAGAGTATAAACAAACGGTGGGCGAATGATGGATGACCAATGAGCAGAGTTAGAGGATGTCGGTGATGCTTCTTGTGAACCATCGTTAAAGTTAAAAGTTACACGTTGGATTATCTTGTTTTCTTTAATAAATAAGGAAATAACACGTTTTTGTGTTTGATGAGCAGATTTGATGCTCTAAGAGCATTCTTATCTAACCCCTTATATTATGTGAGGGGTGTTTTTATTATTTATAGAGTGATTCAGGGTGTTGTGAGTTAAGAGTTTTTATATTTTAGAAAAAGTAGTAATTTTTCTGTATATTTGAAAAGTTACTGTTCATCCCCTATAATTTTTTAATATAATTTGAAAGTGGTTGTGAGTGAAGGAAAGAGAAAGGGTAATGATAAAAGGTATAAAAAGTATTCTTTAATTGAAATGAAGAGAGAAAATAAAGTGAGTTTTAGTGTAATTTTTTATTTGGAGATAGAGAATGGGATGAGAATGCTCTAACACAAAAAGTGTTATTGGTTTATTAACTTTTTCAAAAAGCCATAATTTAATGTTTTTGAAAAACTACTTTTTAACTCATTTTAAAAATCTAAAATAAAAAAGATTTTTGTAATTGCCAAACACATGTTACCTTATTAACTTTTTGAAAACACCAATAAATCAATAAACATTTTTCAAATTCAATCTCAAACATTCTTTAAAGTAGAAAGGTACAGTTTCTTAATAGAAACTCAAGTTAAATCCTCATATATAATACTTTGGGGGACATGGTTGAGTAATAAAAAAGACCGGGATTTTTGTGATCTCCAGTTTAATCCAGAGGGTGTTTGGGTTTTACCGTCAGTGGTCCTTCGAGCGGGTGGATTTTTCCCCGAAATTGGAGATAACTAGGAGGCGCTTAAGGGCTCCGCACGGCTGGGTTGGGCTAGCTGACGGTGGCATTTTGCCATTGGATCGCCCCGTATAGAGTATCTAAACAATTCTCTGTTTGTTAGCCGTTAAAAAAACATATGGTCACCACAAGAACTTTTTTTAACCGTCAGTCAATTTTTTCTCGAAAATAGAATAATTTGAGCCTCACATAGAAATTAAAAATCTAGATTTTGTTATAGGCGTCCGTCTAGCTTTTAATAAATCTGTGCGTATTAGCAGCATTTTTGTCATGTGGCATGACCTAATAAATCTAGTAAATAATGATTTTTAACTTTGACTGACTGAGTGGATTTAGGCTGTGTTCCGGAGTTGAGTTAAGAAGAGAAGTGATATGAATCATTTCCTTTTTTTTCTTTTTCATTTTCACTTCTTTCCTCATTTTTTTTCCTTTCATCTAATTCTTTCCAATTTAAGAAGAAAAAAAAACCCACCCATTTAACTCTTCATTTTCCTTATCTTTCTTTTTTTTCTTTTTCTTTAATGAAACTTGGGTTTGATGGCGTTAGATTGGACACTACATAATAAAGAACAATGAAACGAACATGTTTCGATACCACTTTGCTTACACAATTGACTATATTCGGTATTCTCTTTCATTTGCTATAGCAAGTACATCAAATTGAAAAACTTTACGCCAACCACATTATAAATTTTTCCACCTCTTTCAATAAATTTTCAAATGTTTTTGTTTTTGATTTTACGCGCCATAACGAACCGAATTAATGCCGACCAGAATCCCGCCACTACACATGGGTTGCACCGCGCTACCTCTAGCTTTCCTACTTGCTCGAGTAATGTAAACCCACCGCGTAGTGCAAACAAAATATTGTAGTTTTAACTAGTTGTATGTTCCCAAAAAAAAAAATAGTTGGCCTTCCTAATTTTTTAGACTTAAATTTTTTTTCCATAGTACAAGGAATTTTAGAATGCAACCATGTTACAAAACTTTTTGGTAACACAGTACCTCTTTACATATTCGAGTTGTTAACATAAACATACTGTTGGTTCCTTCATGGTGCACCCACCCCATAGAATCTAATCACTTTTCATATGGAACTAAAACAGTAAAACTGAACACCCTAAACTAGAGTAAACAGCACATACCATGCCAAACAACTAGACAAACGAAATAGACAACACAACCTTCACCAACAACAAAATAGTCAAGCCCGCCCGAACAATTAGGGACAAGGATGAAATCAAAATAAAACCTAACACAAGACTCTTAATTTTACCAAAAGCCTCCAAGTTCAAAGAGTCTGTACTTGATAAGTTATCAGTTATAAAATAAGCAATACTTGATTTGTTATAAAAAAGGATAGTTTTCTTTTGGAATGAACATGATTAAGGTCTTAATTTAGTCATAATCATGACTTGATTAAAGTTTTTGATCATTAAATCAACTGAACAATAAAAAGCAAAAGCCACCCATATTGTCAATATTAATAATCATCTCTGCATCATAATATTTATAAAACAAACACTTCCATACGTACAACATAACATTTATAAAACAAAAACTGCAATGTGTTAAAACTTTAATCATTACTCATAACTTTCATACCTCATCCTAACAGATAGATTCCAAAATCCAACGCATCAGAAAATCTTCAAACCCGCAAACCTTTGATTGTCTGCTTCTTCTTGGATAACTATTTGGATATCAATAAGTAACATAAATAATGTGAAATATATGTGTAAAGTTAATCTGATAAAAAGAAAAAGTGTACCTTCTTCCTTTATGAAGCTAATTGCTTTGCTGTTTCTAGGTAATGTCACCAACAATGAAGAAGGCGACACGATCTTAATATTGGTATGGCTTTGATCTTCTTGTTGAAGTAGCTTCCATATGTAAACTGACGAAAAAAATAACAAAAAAAAATAAAGGATAATAATATAATATCTCCACTTAATTGTAGTGTACAACAAATTCTAAAACAATGTTAAAGTGTAATAAAAGTGAAATGACAATTAATCTTTGTTAGATATAACGTTTACCAGGACAACATCATTTTGTTCATCAAAATCAGTTAAAGAAGAGGATGATATTAAAGTTAGGGATCGAGGACGGCAACACCAAAGTACAGCATCCACAAAAGCTGCTAATTCGATGATTCAACATGGTCGTCCAGATGTAGCTCAACATGTTCAAGTTCATAACATGGCAACACAATCGCCTTTAGCTTCTCCAACTCTGAATTTCTGCAAGGGAATTGGATTACAACTTTGTTTGATTGTAACTCGATGTTAAATCAATATGTAAATCAAGATTGATGAATGACAGAAACACAAAAAAGTGCTTTCAAAATTAAAACAAACATTTATTTGCCTATGGACTTTTGGAACAAAGTACTTAAAAGAATTTGTTTAAAAAGCATGTCTTTAATCACTGCTGTAAGTTCTGTGAAACAATCAAAATCTTGATGATCCATTTGCTAATTTTCTCTTTTCAACAAACATTGAAAAATCCATGAATGTGCTTAATAAAAAAAACACCTGATAAAACTTATTTGGTAGCATAAGAATTCGTTTAGTTAAACAATCCCTAATCACTAAAAACCTGATCATTTAATATAACTGTTCACAACAAACTAATATTGTTGTTATCAAAGAAAAGAACCTGAGTGGTGCGAATACACAAGTTCAAAGCTTTAAACCCATCTTTCTTGCCCAAAAATAGCCTCAACTCGTGGAACCAAAGAGTATCAATAGAATCATCGAGATAACATTGCATACATGCTTTCAAACGGGTTGAACGCCCCACCATAGACAGATCCAAATGAATACAAGAGTAAACAAATAAATCCAAATTGGGGGTATTGAGCTCAATATCTTCCAAATCACATTCTGAGTGTACCATCAATCTCCTCAAAGAATGACTTGACAACTTCAAGTTGTTGCCTTCGGTTGAAGCAGAAAAGGGGTAAAAAATGAGAGTATGTGATTAACAACTAAATCAGGAAGTTGTGATATACGATCCATGTCTCCCCTCGCCTACAGAATTAAACAAACTTTGAAAGATGTATAGAAACAGAGGGCGTTTGATGAATGAGATCTACATTTTACATAATAATAATAATAATATTAATTAATTACCTCAAGACTAGAGTTGAGTTAGAAACAAATCAGCGAGAGTATGATGGCGGCGGAAGCGAAACAAAATAAAAAAAAAATGGAAAGCGAAGGATTAGGGTTTTGGCTGATAATTAGGAAAGGCCGGACTAGATTTTTATATTCAATTTTTTTATAATATAAAGTGGGTTTTAAGTTATTTATTTGTTTATTGAAAAATAAAATTTGTTTGAAAAATGCTTATCGGTTTATTGGTTTTTACGAAAACATATTTTATAAAGTCATGATTTGAGGCTTTTGGATAACTGTTTTTTAACCATTTCAAAAAGTTAAAATTAAAAAAAAAATTGTGATTGCCAAGCACATTTTAACTTATTAGCTTTATAAAAACACCAATAAGCCAATAAGCATTTTTCAAACTCAATCCAAAAATGCCCTAAAGTGAAGTTTTTCAAAAGCGGATTTTGTTTTCGAAAAACAAATAAGCAACAAAACAATTTTAAAAGCTCCCCCAACACACCGTTAATATTCAAATTGCCTTCAAAATACTCAATTATTTACGTTACTTATTTTAACATTTAACAAACACATAAGATCTTCATACATCACCATAAATTTTCACACACCACCTTTCGTGTAAACGGCTAGGATTTTCATACACCACCATGGGATTTTACACATCATCTTTCGCCATACAGCTAGTATAGGGCTTTACAAGTTGTATAGGACCTGAGTTGCTGAAGATGTATACGGGCCGTATAGGATCTAAAAAAGCTATTTTGTGTGTTCCTCTTTACAATTGTCAGTCATGCGTGACCTATAAGGCTCGTATAGCCCTTTAAAGCTGTAAAAGCCTATACAATCACTATGGAGATGGTGTACAATGATAACATTCCTTAACAAATAATAACACGTATGATTCATTATTTTTAACATAGCCGCTAAAACCAAAAAAAGCTTTTGCAAAATTTTGAATATTTTATTATTATTTTTTTAATTTCTAATATGGTTTATTTGAATTAGAGTACGCTTATTTGAATTTTATTTAAGTTTTTAGGTGAATCTGAGTCAAATTCGAGTTTAGTTTTAAGACTTTCAAACTTTGAATAAATCGAATTCGATTTGATGAACACCCCTTTTTAATTCTATAAAGAAAGTGGATATTCTGTATCTTTAAAGTATTATTATTTTATTATTTTTACTCCGTATCATTATTCATGTAATTATAATTATTTTATTGTTATTTTTTATCGGTTATCTCACCTAGTCACTTTATGTATGTGTTCATGGAAATTAAAGATTTGAAAGAGAGCCAACACAACACAACACAACCTAAATTCCTTAAACGATTCCCAAATCAAACCAACACCCCATATGTTTTTAAACGATTCCCAAATCATGATCCCACTATATTACGATTGACAGTTCCATCTTTAACTTTGCGCTTGCCTACATTCATCATCCAAGGGATCCCGAACTCTTTAGCACAGTCAAAGCAGTTATTAAATTTTATTTGAAATAATAATAATAATAATAATAACTTGTTTATTAGCTTTGAGCTTGATCTTTTAAACATTTCTTACGTGTTAATGTGTTATGATAATATAACTGAACTTTTTAATATACAGGTAAAAGTCAGCAATCACTAAAAGTCTAAAACAAAAAAACAGAGGAAAGTGATATAAACAGAAATTGCAAGATGGTTGTGGCCAGGTCGGGTGACTTTGAATGGGTCTATACAGGAGACACGTGAGTTTGCCTGCTAAGACTTTATTCTTCATTTAAAAGTATAAAAAAAAGCATAATAATATGAGTTGATTATGATTAATAAAACAATACAATTACATCCATAACCATATATATTGAAGTAAAACAATTTAGGATTCGCATACATATCATGTTAGTCTGGGATGGTTTCATGATAGTATGATATATACGCTTTAAATTGACCCGTAACCGCTAGTTTTTGTTGGGATTAGCAAAAACCATCAAATAAGGTCCAAAAGTAAATACATTGCATAATGAGTAACAAAACAAAAGCACCCAAGAATTGTCATGATTCAAAACCATTCCCATTTCAGAAAATCTATAAAAAGAAAACTGCAAATTGTTAAAACTATAATCTTTAGTCATAGCTTTCATACCCTCGTCCTAACCGACAATTCCTAAATCCAATACATCAGAAAACCTTCAAGCCTTTAAGTGTCTGCAGCTTCTTGGAGAACTGTTTGGATATTAACAAGTGACGTAAAGTATATGTTATACACGTGTCTATAAAGTTTAACATATAAAAAATTTACCTTCTTCCTTTATGAAGCTAATTGCTTTTCCTTTCTGAGACGACACCATCTTAATATTGGTATGGCCTTGTTCTTCTTGTTGAAGTAGCTTACCATATCTAAACTGGAGAAAAAAAATAACAGGAAAAAAGGATAATATATTTACTTAATTGCACTGGCACGATACGACCGGTTCTAAAACAATGTTGAAGTTCAATTAAAGTAAAATAACTATCAATAATCTTTGCGAGACAAAACTTTTACCGTGACAACACCACTTTGTTCTTCAAAATCAGTTAGAGGAATTCCTGATATTAAGGTCAGAGATCGAGGACGACAACACCAAAGTACAATATCCACAAAAGATAGAAAATTCAATGGCTTCTCATGATTGTCTAGTTGTAGCTCAACATGCTCAAGCTCATAAGGTGGCAACTCAATCGTCCTTAGTTTCTCCGACTCTGTGAATTCCTGCAAGGCAATTGGAATGAATATATACACATTTTGTTTTGATTATGTAAAAAGAGATTGATGAACCACACAAACACAAATTAGTGCTTTCTAACAAATTAGAAGAAATGACTTAAGATTTTGTTTAAAAGCCCTTCATTAATCACTATGTAAGTTCAGTGAGATAATCAAATGATGACCTGTTTTAATTTTTACCTTTTGGTAACCTGAACCACAAAATTGGTTACCAACAGAGCCAAAAAGTATTTATTTTATGGAAATTTAAACTTTTCTATGAAGATTAAAAATCCATGTTTGAGCTTGAAAAACTCACTTTATTGATAAAACTTGTTTGGTAGCATAAGATTTTGCGTATAGTCAAACAAGTATTAGCCCGACCCGAAAACAAAATAATTTATATAATTGATCACAACTAACTGATACATAAACAATTTGATCAAAGAAACGAACCCGATTCGTGCGAATATACAAGTTCAAAGCTTTGAATCCATTTTTCTTGCCCAAAAACAGCCTCAACTTCTGGAACCAAAACATGTGTACAGAACCATGGAGATAACATTGCACAGATGCTTTCAAATGGGTAAGAACCCTTACTATATCCAGAGAACAAGGACGACATGAGTAAAGAAGTATATCCAAATTGGGAATACTGAACTCAACGTTTTCGAGATCATAGGTTGAGTTTAACATCAAAGTCTTCAAGGTACGACTTGACAACTTCAGGTCGCATTCAGTAGTAATCAATGACAAATTTTCAATGAACGAGAAGTTGGATAAAAAGTTGGTAAAATCATTCGTGTTTGGTGGGGGGTACCCCATATAAGTCACTGTTGTTAGTTTTTTGCATGAAGCCACGTTCTTTCGTGGTGCCCTCCTTCTTTCATCGTAATTTGCTATGAAAAGTTCAGATAGATTTGGAGCTTCAATATCTATTTTCTTAACTGGAGTTTTATAGTCAATCCGAACATATCTAAGATTTTGATGTCCATAAACACAAAAATTGTCGAGACCATTACAATAGTAAATACGTACTACTTGTAGAAGAGGACAACTAGTGGTGAAATACTTGATCACTTCATCGTTTATATGAACGTTACTGAGTTTCAAAAAACTCAAACACTTAAACTTCACAACATCAAGCATGAATGAAGAAGGCAACTCACAACCGGATATGGACAACGATTTTAACGCAGAAACAGATAAGAGTACATTTGGCAATTGGTACTTTGGGGATTCAGATGAGTTAGTCATATGTATCACCAACTCCTCTACGCCATTATTAAGAAGTAATCCAAGGCATCTGTTAACAACTTCCAATTCTACAGGATTTTCGATAGTTGTACCGATAAATAACTTGCGTGCAGTGACATTATGATGGCAAAATCCGGACGTGGTATAGTCAACATATTTGAAAAAGCTTTCTCGAGGTATAAGATCATCGTTAATGAGATATAAATCCGGGAAAGAAGCTGTTACGTGAAACCAGGCCTTAGATAATACACTCATTCGAACAGGCTCTTTCGGATGGTCAAACGCGCTAACAGCAAACGAGAGGATGTGATGAACATAGAAACAGGAAGCTGCGAAATCCGACCCATCTCCAAAACGGAAATCAATCAAAATAAAAAAAAATTGTACAAATCTCAGTATTTGATGATACAACAAATATATATATCAAAGTAACAATTGGGGATAGATATTAATTACCTCAAGAGACGAGAAGACCATAAACAAATCAATAGAAGAAGCAAATAGAGTGAGGTTGGCGTTAAGGGTTTTGGGTTATTATACGTAAATGAGGCGTGTGATGTAAATGGTGTTGGGGCCCACATAGAGCCCACCGAGTTTACTGAAACCCATTGCTTTCAAAATTTTACGTAGGAACGATATATAAATAAAACTTTAATTTAATAAAATAAAGTAACCCTCTCAATTCCTCAAAACCTACGGTTGAAACACATACACGTTGATATATCTATAATATATATAAAAGAAATCATAAAAATCTTACGTGTCGCGAAACCATAAGTATATTATTAACTTTCATACAAAAAAAATAAATATTCAAAAAATAAATAAATATTAGAAACAAATAATATAAAACAACACCGTAATATGATGGATAAAAACTAGTAACTTTATAAACATGAATACAATTTTGAATCCCTATACCATTCTATTTTCACTAACCCGAAATTCATGTCTCGCAAGCCATACTTGACCCGACTTTCTCTCATGCGTGAATCCTTTTTTAACCCATCTTCGTTTTACACGACGTTCCCTTTCTATTCTAAAGTCTAAACCCTAATCACTTCGTGTTACGGTGTTAGCTGTTCTCACAGGATAAATAATCCAATGCATATGTTAACAATATCTAATTTTGCAGGCTCCCGAATAGTTGTAATGACATCGAGCATGCGTGCAATGAGATTTTAATGACAAAATCTTGACATGGTGTAGTCAAAATACTTGAAAAAACTTTCTCGAGATACAAAATTAAAGATATTGTAATCAAAAGAAGCGTTTAGGTGAAACCAAGTCTTAGACAACACACAAACTCTTCCGAAGTATTATGAAACGAAAATATGTGATCAATAGTATTTTGAGGAAGTTGCAAAATCCGATCCATGTCTCCCGGCTTAAGTAGCTAGGTTTCTGCCAATAAAACGAAAATCAAACTGAAAAGAATTTAAATATATCAAATTTACATTTGGGGATAGATCTTACCTCATGAGCTGAATTAAGCAGAAACAAATCATAGAGTATAATGGGTCAAACTGGTCACATTCCGGTATTGTCTGTTGTATCGACTACATGAGGCATCACCGGTAGGATAGAGTGCACTCTAATTAAGGGGTGTTATAGTTTTCGACAATGTGGTGTTACTGGTGCATACCAATGAACCGGTTTATACCATGTTCAATTTAAGATTTAATTTGTAAACTCCCTAATTATAACAAAGTGGTTTTCTAATTAACATCGCTCAATTTTAGTATATTATGATTATCGGTAACTAAAAACTACTTATTTCATATTGTAGGAACCGAAAATAGTCATGTTCTTGTTTATGAGGATGACAATGATAGTAAACTTCATCTTTTAAGTGACTGTGAACTTAATGCATTCAGCACTCAAATGTCATAAACATATTGTAGACTTTTGTTAAAAATTAACTTCGATGAAAATTGACTTTTGATTATGAAATTATGTAGTTTTGGATTATTTTTTGAGTTGACGTTGTATTTTAAAATCCGTTTCAAACCGCCCGGTATTACTGATTGTAGTGTTTCTGAGTACAACCCAATATAGCATAAAAACCCGTTACTAAAGCGTTTCTGATGCAGGAGATCCGGCCCATTAAGTTGGCCCGACCCAAATGTTATGTTTATTGTTATTTATAAATGGTTGCTAGGTCTCTTCTCTAGTTAGTTTTTGATATTAAGAATATTGTAAAGAACGTTTGTTCTTGAACCTTTTGGTTGTCCCTAACCATTCGGTTAGATGAAGTCTACGAATAAACAATGAGTTTCTTGAGCCATTTGAGTAAAGCCGTGGATTCGGCATCATTTGGTATCAGAGCTTTGGTTGTTCAAATGGCTCTGCGTGGGGATTAACGCTTTCTTGTCCGTAGATTCGCCGGAAGAGGCAACGGTAGAAACGTTGGTATTCACATGCCCGAGGAAGAGACAGATTTCCTGTTTGTAGATTCACCAGAATCCGGGTATGATTCATCACAAGGAACCTTGAGTCAAGAAGTAGTCCAGAGATCAAGAGATGCCATGGGGCGTGGAATCGCCTGTCGGTGTTGATCGAGACTTCTTCTTAGACAACAACGGGAGACGGGTGGCTCATTATGAGTGTATGGTGAAGACAACAGAATTCGTCCCGACTTAAGGGATGCAAACGTTGAAGGAAACTGAACCAGGTTTTAAGTCCGAGACTGAAGCCTCGGGGAGGAGGAGTATCCTTCAATGGATGCGATCTATCCATTTATTAAAAAAAAAAAGATGATATGTGGTAGTTCGGTTAGGTTTCTTGGCCTACTGAAGAACATGACATAAAAAAAGGGATCAGGAGAAGACACGAATGCGGTTGGCGAGGGGGCGGGGCGCTATGTGGCTATAGTGGCCGCTAGTGGTGAAAGGGTAGCAAATCCGGTGGTGGTGACGAGTTGGTTGGAGATGATTTGCTAGTCATGGAAATTCCATTAATTGAGCCGCGACAATTGTGGGGGTTTGCATGTTGACTCTCAAATATGGCATCTCCTATGCATTTCAAAATTCAAAATAAAATAACATATTGGGGTTACTAAACTTACGGATAATCATACCAAAACTTATGCCAATTAGACCTTCATTTTTTATGGGGTTGTATTCCTGCATGAAGTTTCTTTTAGGTTGATTCTAATTTTGGGCCTTGTTTGAACATCTTAAATAGACGAATCAAGATCGAAAGGTTGCAAGGTTTGTGAATCGAGATGATTTTTATAAGACTCGAGGTCGAGTCTTTTTCAAGAGTGGGAGTATGATGCAGGAGATCCGGCCCATTAAGTTGGCCCGACCCAAATGTTATGTTTATTGTTATTTATAAATATGGTTGCTAGGTCTCTTCTCTAGTTAGTTTTTGATATTAAGAATATTGTAAAGAACGTTTGTTCTTGAACCTTTTGGTCGTCTCTAACCATTCGGTTAGATGAAATCCATGAATAAACTATCAGTTTCTTGAGTCATTTGAGTAAAGCCGTGGATTCGGCATCAGTTTCAACTTACTTTTATCTTAAGACGGGGTAAGATATAGACAATCATACCACTACCCCGTAGGAACAAAGTGGCTACTAACAAAGCCATTGACATAAAGCACATAACACTCAACAATCAGGACACCGGTCGATTGGTGCATGTACCCTTGTTTTTCGGCTATCCACGCCACCATATGATGAATGATTAACCTTCTGTATTTTTAACGTTATTTTCATAAAATTAGTAACATAACGTCAAAATTAATATAATTTCACTTTTGCCTCCCCCGATGGCCCACACATAAAATTCACATATGTGGTCAAATCGCGAATATAATTGGCTTGAAGCTGAGTGCCAACAATTTAATAGAAACATATATATCTATAATATATATAAACGAAGACATAAAAATCCTATGTGTCGCGATGTGGTAGCTCCATCTTTTTTTGGAGTCACCAGATTTGCTTGATTTTTAAATGGAGGCTTCTCATGCATTTGACCCGAATTCATGGGTATGGGTCTTACCAAACCCAGATATTCCTTAAACGAGTTATAACATCTCATTAAATTAAAAATTATTCTCACCAAATTATTGATGTAAAAATCCTATAAAATAGGATATACTAAAAATTAATATCTTATTTATTTTAAAAAAGATATATATATATATATATTATTTAAATTAAAAAACCAATTTTATTAATAAAAAAATAAACGGGTCTTGGGTCTCATCAAACCATAAGTATATTATTAACTTTCATAAATATTATTTATAATTAAAAAAAACAATTTTATAGTAAAAAAAAATAAACGGGTCTTGGTCTTATCAAAACAATTTAAACCGGGTTATAACATCTCATTTATTTGTGAAACAATTTATCCTGAAACCATAAGTATCTTATTAACTTTCATACAATAAAAAAATATAAATTCAAAAAATAAATAAATATTAGAACAAACAATATAAAACAATCCCCGTGGCTTGAAGCTGAGTACCAACAATTTAATAGAAACATATATATATATATATCAATATAACAAAATAAAGCAACCCTCTCAATTCCTCAAAACTCACAGTCAAAACACATACAAACCAGCAGTGAAAGCCAAATGATTTTGGAGCGAAGCTGGCAGTGGGGATTTAGCTAGTTAATTTCATTCTGGCAACTATATCAGCCGTACCTTAACTAAGGGCGCTGTTAAAAGGTATAAATGATATTAGTGAATTAGTTGGGTTTCGATTAAGGATTAGAGACTTCCATGTGATCCCATGGAGCCGATTACACAAAGGATGCTGTTTGACAACTCAAAGCAGAGAAATACGATAACTTGGAACTCAAAGCAGAGAAATATAGCGAAGGCACGACAAATTAAATTGAACTTTTTTCAGAGTTAAATGTCAGCAGTCATCTAAACCAAATAATAAATATATTAACACATAAAAATAAAGGAAAGTGGCATAAACAAAAGTTGCCGGACATCATTGTCTTGATTTAAAAACCATCAAATAAGGTCCAAAGCTAAGTAAATTGAACAATGAGTAACGAAGCAAAAGCCACCAATATATACATATTGTCAATACACAAATGTCATAATCCAAATCATCCTTACATCATAATATTTATAAAGCAAATTTGTCATCCCTACATTATATTCCCTCCGTCCCTCTACAAGTGTCATAGTTTGAAAAACACAAAGTTTAAGAAAGTTTGAATGATTGTACTTTTTGATTAACAAATGATTATAATGCCCTTAATACATATAAAAGACAAAATTTAAGAAAGTTTGAATAATTGATTTGTGTAAGGGTAAACTTGGAAATTAGTTAATAAATTTTGAAAGTGAACATTTGTGATGGGACAAACTAAAAATGAAATATAGACACTTTCAAAGGGACGGAGGGAGTAATATTTTAAAAACAAAAACTGCAATTTGTTACAACTCTAATATTTTACTATAACCTTCATACCTCATTCTAACAAATAGATTCCGAAATCCAACGCATTAGAAAATCTTCAAACACGCATACCTTTGATTATATGCTTTGCTTCTTGGAGAACTGTTTGGATATTAATAAGTGACATATATAAAGAATATGTCTATAAAGTTAACCTGATAAAAAGGTTTACCATTTTCCTTTAGGAAGCTAATCGTTTTTCCTTTATGAGGTAATGCAGGAGACACAATCTTAATATTGACGCGACCTTGATCTCCTTGTTGAAGTAGCTTCTTGTATGTAAACTGAAGAAAAAAACAAACAAAATGAATAATATCTCTACTTAATACTTAATAGCAGTGTACAGATTATTCTAAAACAATGTTGAAGGGTAAAGATATTGAAATGACAGATAATCTTTGTTAGATATAACTTTTACCATGACAACATCACTTTGTTCTTCAAAATTAGTTATAGAAGAGGATAATATTAAAGTTAGAGATCGAGGACGACAACACCAAAGTACAGCATCCACAAAAGCTATATGAGCCAATGATTCATCATAGTAGTCTAGTTGTATCTCAACATGCTGTTGTAAATTTGCGTACCTGGGTTGATGAATTCAATCAAATAGCCAAACCTGTGATCTTGAACCGGTCATCCTGGATTCTCTCTGAATCGTGGTTTTCACTTTCAGATAAATCTATTTGCAGGTTACACGCAATTGATTTACCGGATAAGACAGAGATTATCTGAATTCTTGGAATTGGATTTGATGATTTTTGTGTTGGCGATGAAGAACAGAAAGAAGTAACCGTTCTCTTGTTCTCTGTATATGATCGATGATACATCTTAAGCGTATGTATCTACGCATATTTATATAAGTATGGGTTTGAGACCCATAACAACTAATTAGAAGCCCAATATTAAACACTTAAGCCCAAGTGTTTAATAGTAGGCCTAATTATTAACTAGTTTTATACCCGTCCGGTGGACGGGTAGTTTAATGTCATAACGTCATAAATGTATTTATTTGCATTCTAAACGATATTAGTATATTATTAGTATATGTTTAAGATAAAAGTACAACACAAGTAACATGTGAATACAAACTGGCATAAACGTAGTTATGTAGGATTCAAATGTGGTATTTTAAATGAATGATGGGACTGTGTAAAGATGCTTGTTACACACTCTGCTTTATTTTGGGTCACATAAGATTGTTTATATGGTATTTCATTTCAGAGAAAGAGTGTCTATCTGTTCAAATATCTGGACACAAAAATACTCTTAACCACATTGTCATATATACACCAAAATAATTCAAACATTCCTTTTCTTAATCAAACCAATATACTTTTTTTTAAAGAATATAAAATTAAAAACAGCAAGATACTAAAACATACATACAAATAAAAAACACGGTGGACTTTTAATCCAAGGCTGCGACATTCAAAAACAACCCATTGGTATTCTAATTCAAATCTCCCATGCTATCGATTTCCGCTTAGATCTGCGTTTAACCCAATTGAAGATCTACAACATGATGTCCTTTAAATTTCATCGTCGATCTATCCAATTCATTTAACTAATCATAAAACTCAAAATGTAGTATAAGCGATAGAGCACCATATCTTCCTAGTAGTTTAAGGTACCGTTGCATTAGAGATTTGTTCCAAAAGACAAGCCACCAACCTATTTCCTTCAACCTTGCAATCCCACCCGCATTCTACCTTACTCCAAAGATATGCAGCCAACGCGCATGTCCATAACACGTGCTGACACCCGACAGTCTTCCTCCCCAGTTGAACATCTTCTATAGTCAAGTTTGAGCATTTGAACTCCCCTGTAACTCAGATTATCCGCCGAAGGAACTCGATCCTACAACAATAATCCACATTAGCATTTGACTTTTTCTGGTCAAACTTCTACAAAAAAAAAATCAAAATTGACTGCTTGCCACAGATTCAACAAACAAACTTGCCAAGTAATGTAACACGGGATTTTTAATTTGCGTTATCCACTAAAAACTATAAAAAAAAACAAATTGATTTAAGAAGTAAGAATCATTCCCAAACCACGGATTCAATAACAAACTCACAAACCATTTTGTAGAGCATTAGTCATCCGGTATATATGAGGGCCTGAGCATATTTTGGGTATATCCAAAATTAACCAAAAGACTGTACCAAAAAACCCTGATATAAAACCGAACGTACCTGCTATGTATTTGGTTCTGCAACATAAAACCCACGTTTGGCGTCATCTTTCATCTATATTAAATTTAACAGGCTTGTTAAAATAACAAAAGGAGTAGAAAAAATACAATCAACTGAAAGTTGAAACTACAAAAAAAGGAAGTAACATCGTTATAAAGCAAATCCCCAATTTGTTCATTGTATGATGAAAAAGAAATTCATTATCTAAATTCCAAACTAAGAACCGGTGAATGATGAAAGCATTACCATACGGTTGTTGGTGATCGATCATATTCAAACCCATCCACACGATGTAGCCATGGATCAAGACTGATACGCTGGAAGCCAAGATTTCACTGCAAAAGGCATTATTAGTTAGGAAAAAAATAAGAATTTTTAACAAATAATCAAATGGGAAAAGGGGACTTGTTTCCTAACACAAAGCAATATCAAAATAAAGATGAAGCTGAACTGATTTAAAGTACGTACCTTCAAGATATTGAAAACTTCAGTGTTTAAAAGATATATGTGTATATATATTTATATTAAGGTTTGCGGGGGAGAAGGAGTGTTATCAGGCGACGTGAGCAACATGAGCAGGGAGTTGAAGAAAAACAAACCGCTGGTAACCTCCCCTTCTAGAAGGTTTTCATGGACTTTAAACGGTCCAGATTTCTCCTCAGTTTGATCCAAGGGTAGATATTCAACATAATAGAGGTTACAAACATGGTGAACAATATATTATATAATTAGTTAACTACTTGTATAAGCCCAAAATAATATTTAGAATTAAATCGAGCCCGCACTCCCGCGTCACCCAACTCGTTTAATCCCTAACGTTATTTCCTCGATCAATAAGTTAATCCAATACACTAAAATATTCGTTGATAACACTAAAATTACCAACAATCCTCCCCCATTTTAGTGATATTCATGATTAACTTACCCATCCTCACAGAATTGCAAACGTATGCATAAATGAAATGTCGTGACGATTGAATTTCACCTTAGTGTATTACACATTCCAAATATTCGAATCTAGGGGTGTCGCTACGATTGAACCCTTTCAACTCATATTGAATACTCGAAGATAATATACACGTACGTTTATAAACCCAAATTCCATCCGACACAATATTTTACTAGCCTGTGTCCCAATCCTTCAAAGAATATATCAAAGCTCAAGTCCAAAGCTTCTTGAAACGGCTAAACTTCATATTCTTATAGGTAGTTCCTTACTCTTGCACCTGCATTGCAATTTATCAATGAACTATTAAGAAGTTATACTTCAACCTCCTGTATCTTGCAGTCTGAACACATACCATGGGATTTCGCTATTAATGTGCTCCAACTTCCAGATGTTAAGCTTTCCACATTGAATTCAGCACCTAGCATCAAGTTGGTGGGAATTGGGTATCTTAACATAGAAAATTTAAGTGGACTTACCATCCCCAATGACTGATTTATTCCCGAGATCTCTTCCTAACCGTCCAGTTAGATCATCAGTCAAAACAGATCTTTCAAAATCAACTGATATCACATTATGCATGATGAGCTCATAAATCATGCTATGTATAATACATAACCATCTAGACTTTCCATTATACACTTGAGTATTAAACCTTAGTCAACACTATCATACCCAATAGATATTAACGATATCAGCTTTGATCACAAAGGAATCTCAAAGATCAAATTTCTATTCCATTCAGCTTCTTTACCAGTTGGGTTTAAGTTACAAATTTAGATTCCATTGTTGAATTAGATATGCAAGTTCGCTGTTTCACCACCCAGAAGATAACACCCTAACCAAGTAGGAATATCCACCCACTTGTAGAGCATAGTCTTCTGTGTTAATTATCCAACTTGCACAAAATTACCCTTCAAGGACTGAAGAAATTCAAACTTGAATGTATAAACCATAAACCATGGTTCCTTTCAGATACCTGAACAATTTGATTCACAGCTTGCCAATATGTATCAATGGGCGTTCCAACAAAAGGAACAATCCTGAAATTGAATTTCTTCAAAATCTTCTCATTGTTCCCATATGTGATTCTTATAAACACATTGACCTCCCCCATGTCCTTCATGGCAAAACTTAGGTGACAAAATTTTCGTAGTTATATCTACTTGATCTTTATAGTACCAAAGATCAACATGTCATCCACATATAAACAAATTATAACTCCTTTACTTGAAGAAGTTCATAATTTCATCAAACTTTTGATGTCATTGTTTAGAAGCATGTATTAAGACATACAGATTTTATTAATTTGTAAACATTGGTTTTATTACCAAGCATAACAAAGCTTTCAGGCTTTTACATAAAATCTCTTTAACCATCACCCGTCAAGAATGCATTTTCCACATCAATTTAGTGAATTACAATAATTGTGTATAAATACATAATCATCTTATTCTATGACATAGAACCACTAAACATGAAATGTTCAACATCTCTAATATCTGTACATAAAGGAATCTGTAATAAATAACACATAATTCTCAACTGAATTAGTGTTAGATACCACTGGACTTTTAAGTCCAAAAACCAAACCCGACAAAAGGGTTTCATTTATTTCAGATCCCAATGGACTTTTACCAACTTGTACCAGGCTGACCCAGCAGCCTTATGTGTGTACCATCACAGCCAGTAGGCTACCCATTTGTATTAGATATGTCTGATTCAAAACCATTACCTTTATTTATTCATTATTAAAACTATAATACAAAATTGTTCTTTGAATCAAATCCAATTTTAGACTTTCATATATAATTAATATGTCCCGAATGGCTAAAATGAATCAACTACCAAAATTCATTGGTCTTATCAAATATAAAATATAATTAGTAAGCGTACCTTATGGAGCATTTGGATCTTTCACAATCTTTACGCGACTATCTTATTGAGATTATGCACTCAATATAATGCATTTCTTGCTACTTGTAATCCATAATAAATCAAACAACTATTCTAACCACAACGGCACACTGGTTTTCAATCACTAAGTGAACAAAAACCAACCGTTAATTACCGAGACTAGTACACGGGTTTCTCAAGACAACATAAAACCAATTGTACGTCTCTACCAACATCAATACAAGGAATTACCCGTTGCCTCAACCCAACTATTTTAAGCATTTTTTCTGTCTTACAATTATGAGCCAATGCCACAACCAACATCAAATAATTTGCTTACTGTATTGAGTCCGACACTTCAAATTCAAACACAAACAACTAATAGTTTATTGTATTTCATAGATGAAGCAATTTCACCCGACACCAAACAATTAAAATTGTTTGTCCTGTGTTGGCAAGAACTAATAATCCTTTATCAATTCTTGATTCCGAATGGCAAAACAAACATACGAGCTTTACCTTTTATGTATTCCGCGATTTACTAGTTACTCCCAACATCAAAGCTAGATTTTAATGTTAAATTAGTTTGTCATCGTGATTGATACCGAGTACTCACAAACTCAAATTCAAAACACAACTAATTGTTTTCTTTTCGCACAACAGTAACTAACTCAAAATTAATTGATGTTGCAAAATATTTATTTGTTCATTCTTGTGCAAACCAATGCTAAACAATCAAATCATATTGACCAGAATATCCACACAATGCCGTAATTCGAAAAAATTGATTATTATCCAATTTCCAATTCACATGGAATAAATAATCTCACATCTAATAATTAAACAAACCCCAAACAACAAAGGTTTAATATTTCCTATTCTTGTTTGGTTTCGATTCACCTTAAATATGTTAAGGAAATTATATTAATTCACATCCATTAAAATATGAATTGATTTAGATGATAAAAGGAAAATATAAAATAACTTTCTGTTAGTTTTCTTCGAGAATTTTCAAGGATTATACACCACACATAACCATTTATATGTTCTTTAATTTCAAAGAATTAGTAATCCACACAAACTCGCGTGTTCTCCAAAATCATAAACGGTTTTCAAAATTTCAGATCACAACAAAACCGCATAGAACGATAACTCAGTTTTAATCACACGAATTTCAACTTAGGGTTTTATACTAATCACAGATCACAAAATTTTCACAGTAATATTTCGTGTATCTCAAAATTGAACACCAAATAACCCAATTAAGCCCCAAAATAGATTTATCTTTGTTGTAAATTTGCGTACCTGGGTTGATGAATTCAATCAAATAGCCAAACCTGTGATCTTGAAACCGGTCATCCTGGATTCTCTCTGAATCGTGGTTTTCACTTTCAGATAAATCTATTTGCAGGTTACACGCAATTGATTTACCGGATAAGACAGAGATTATCTGAATTCTTGGAATTGGATTTGATGATTTTTGTGTTGGCGATGAAGAACAGAAAGAAGTAACCGTTCTCTTGTTCTCTGTATATGATCGATGATACATCTTAAGCGTATGTATCTACGCATATTTATATAAGTATGGGTTTGAGACTAGAGATGGTCAAAAAAAACCGGTTCCCCAACCGGTTTACCGGTTTAAACCGAAAACCGGTTTTTACGAAAACCGGTTTTTTAAAAACCGGTTTGACCGGTTTACAAACCGCCGGTTCGTATTTCGGTTACAAGTTTTAGATCCAAAACCGGTTAACGAACCGGTTATTGAAAAAAACCGGTTTTTTTTAAAAACCGGTTATGAAAAAACCGGTTAACCGGTTTATTTAAAAACCGGTTTTTGACCGTTGTGGAAAAACCGGTTAACCGGTTTTTTCATAACCGGTTAAAAACCGGTTTTTGACCGTTGTATAACGGCTTTATGGCCGTTTTTTTTTTTGACCGTTTTTTTTTTTTTACCATTTTACCCCCACAAACATCTATATATAGTTTAGGTTGGGTATTGGTTAGATCACACTCGATTATACAACTCCAAACGCTCTAAACGTTTATTTCATACGCGATTATTTTGTTATCTCACGCTCAATTATACCACATTACAACTCCATACGATCTTATTTCGTAGTCGATTATCATGGCCTCCCAAAGTGCTGCTTCATCCGTCAACATGGGTGCCTCGAACACGGGAGAAACGGTCGTTCGGGTCATCCCCACGAAACGAAACCAAGATGTTTGGCAACATTTCGACCTATGCGAAATGTCTAACGGTAGCCAAAAAGCTCGATGCAAACATTGTTTGAAGTTTTATGGCAAAGATGCAAACTCCACTTTAAAAGCGCATGTACAAAGGCCCTTTTGCAAGGCCTTGAAGGACGAATCGGGAAGTAGTTCGCAGCCGGAGATGACGAATCAAGGAGCGGTGTTTACGTACGACCTTGAAGCGGTACGTCAAAAGTTTTCAAACTTTGTGATTCAACAAACACTTCCTTTCAACCACTTCGACAACCCTCAATTCACGGAGATGATGCAAAAGTATGTTCAACCACGCTACCAACACGTAAGTCGTTCGACCCTTAGAAGAGATTGTCTTAAAGCATGGAAAAAACGCTAAATTCGAACTAATTTCATACTTTTCAAACTTACAAACTGGTGTAAACTTAACAACGGATGTGTGGTCGGTACCTCATGGTTCGCTCGACTCATACATTTGTGTGACGGCTCATTGGGTTGACCCCGAGTCGTGGCAAATGATGAAACGAACCGTTGCGTTTCAATTGTTTGATTACCCCGCACACGGGTAGAAATATTTTTAAACTCTTGGATAAAGTCATTCGACAATACAAGATTGAACATAAAATCTTTTCAATTTCGTTTGATAACGCGTCCAACAATACGGCCGCGGTTGGCCATTTAAAATTAAAGTATAACCTATTTGTGATGGAGCGTTTTTTCATAGCCGATGCATTGCACATATTATCAACTTGGCCGTGCAAGATGGGTTAAACGTGATCGAAACGCAAAGAAACAATTTTAAAAGAATGTTACGAGATGTTTTTAGCAACAATAAAACATTTTCAAGATACAAAAAATTTTGTGTAGAAGCTAATTGTCAATGATTGGGGCCAAATTGGGATTGTCCAACAAGATGGAACTCGACTTGTGATATGTTTGAGAAAGCCATCCAACAAAAAGAATCATTAATTGCGTTTCATCAAATTTTGTCAAGTAGGGGTAAATGTGCACCGTACGATCCTAGAAACTGGTTATTGATTGAGATCGTTACGGAGGTCCTTCAAATTTTTAAATCTTGCACAACTAGTTTATCCGGGGTTTACTATCCAACAAGCCCCATTGCTTTACCAAAAATTGCTGTCATGTGTACAAAGTTGAGTGAACTTCATTGTAGGGGTGCACCTTATTTTGATATGGGTGTAAAAATGAAAGAAAAATTTAGAAAATATTTTCAAGAACTACCCGCTGTTTTGACATGTGCTGCTGCGTTAAACCCTTGCATCAATGTTGGTGGTGTTGAAGCTTTA